>NC_088603.1:110323067-110631011 GCF_036013475.1 Columba livia
TGAGAAGATGGATCTGGAGACGAAGGTGCTGTAGATGTCAATGAGTCAGGTTGAGCAGTCGATCCAAGCAGCTCAGCTGCACACCACTGGTTTTAAAGGCATTTAATATGTGCCCAAACCATGAGATAGACAATGAAAGATTGTGACAGCAAGAGATCAAGCAGGGCAGAAGAGTCTCGTCCTGGTCTTGACACAGGGGACAGTTGTATTTGCAGAAGATGACAGCTATAATTTGCTTGCTCTGTACAATTCATCGCAGAAGTTTAGAACAGAATAACAGTGGAAAAGGAGGGCTGTTACCCATTATACTTTCCAAAACACATATTTATAATCCTGCTAAGTACTGGCAGAGTTGTAGAACACTCAGATATCTGTGATTCCACTGCAGACCACAGAGATTTCATCCCAGTGGTTGAGAACTGAGGCTGTTGCTGTGTGTGTGGCCCCTGGTTCTAACACCATTAGTTTTAACCCACTAACTTGCATAGCATTAGGTTTTATTTAAGCCCCTGTAAGTCGGGGTGAAGGTCTCTTACTCTGGTGTCTTAGCTGTCCGTGATACATGACAGGCTATATCATAGGTTCGACTTGTTTTGTGTGTACCAGAGGAACACATTTTTGGGCCATGGCCCCTGCCCTCTGTGATGGGGCCAGGTGTCACTCACCCACAGGCTCTGCCCCCACCCCGCGGCCAGTCCACTCCCTGGTGAGACGTTGTCCCATCCTCATTGCCAGCCAGATTTTCCTTCCACTGGCTTTTATGGCCCAAGAGAGTGGAAAAGTTTCTAAAATCAAGGACCATAAAAGTCTTAGCAAGAGCTGAAGTCCTCATGGTAAACATTGAGGTCTTCTTGCACATTAAGCCTGTTTTCTCGGGTGTGTGGATGACCAAAGAGGATGGGGCTTTGCATGGATTAAATTTCCTTGTTGCGTCTAAACAAATACTCCCCAAGACCAGTTATGATGACCATACAGTATTTCCAGGCAAGCAGACCTGTTCAGCATATAAGCTGTCTTCCTGAAGAGTGTACCAGATACACCTCAAACGCTATGTTCTTTAGGAGGTACCTAGGCCCAAGGTGCCCCTGAATTACAGATCATGGGAAAGCTCTACCCTGTTGAGTTTATATAGAGTCCTGTTTTTCACAGTGTTCACAAGCACTTCCTCATTATACAGCCAATACAGCCTTTTCAAGAAAGATCTATTTATTTCTAGTTAGATTTGTATTTTGACATCAATACCTTTCAGAAAACACAAGGTTCATTACTTTTGGCTTTTGTTTCCTGACTACGGAAATACTGTAATTTATGTGGTAGAAGTACAAATAAGAGGTATATCCCACAACAGAGCCTTCAGTGAAAAGTCTTCTTACTGGAAAACAACTGTGTTGCTTGTAAGAACACTGTGGTTTGGCGTTTCGTTACTGCTTTTTATTTGCATTTTGAGACGTGCTGGTATAGCCTGTCCCTTTTTCAAGAATAGCTTTTATATTTACATGCTATGTTCAACTTTGGGTTTTGGTTTGTTTGTCTGTTTTTTTTTCAGTTTTGATATTCTTTCTTTACAACATTTAAAGCTGACGCTCCAAAAAAATTTCACAAACTGTGGTGACACAGGCCAGTATCCATCGCATGGATCACCTAAACTTACTGAAAAAACTCAATAAGAATTCCCCAGTGTTATGTACTGGTTTTCAGTCAAGCTCTCCATGTCTGTCCTTGCAGTTTCGTCTGCACAATAATTTATGTCTGTTGGAGGCAGGAGCTATGTGCTGAGGCAGCACTCGGAGAGGATGCTCTGAGCTGGTTTGGGTGGTCAGACCTCAGCACATCACCCCAGTCTGGAGCCCCTTCGTACTCTGGCTCATGGTGTTTCCAGCACCTCTGTGTTTTGGCTTTTTGTTTTCTAAAGCTTGTATAGGCTGTGTTTTCAGATGGTTAATTCCAGTAAACATTGTTTTCGGATTAAGGGGGTTTTCAGGGTTAGTAATAAATCACTGCTCCCTTAGGGACCTCGCTTCAGTGGAAATATTGCCAAATAAGAAACAAGCTCTATAATCTGATCCAATACTGTAATTGGGAGAGAGAAAGTAGTATCTTCAGAACAATGTATGGGAAAAAGATACTATTTCCTGTTCTTATGAATTGCCTGGCTGGAGTATTTTTGAGTCTTCTGGTAATCAAACAGCATAAGTATCTCTGTTTACACTTGCAGTGGACTTTCAGTGAACTTGTGTTCTTTTCCAGGTGGTGCTTGGCAGTTTGCATTTAATGTGAAATTCTACCCTCCAGACCCTGCCCAGCTGTCTGAAGATATTACCAGGTATTTAAAACATCAAATACCTTTCTAGAAGGGGCTTAAGTAGCCCTACTTATTAGCACTTACCTTTGAATTCTCCAAGAAAATAAATGTTTTGTATTCCCCTCGACTTTCTTTTTCTTATGAGCTTATGGAAAATACTTAATGCTTTGGCAGAGAAGACACTTTGAACAGTGTCTGCCCTCTGAGCTAAGAAGACTCTTTCTTTTCTATAATTTAACCCTAAACCCAGGCTTTTCCAATGTACATATTCCTGAGCATTGATTTTAATTTTTACAAAGATGCCCGATGTCCAGTTTTGCCAGCAATAACAAGTTATTATTGTTGGTATAATCGTAAGCATGGAAGGAAAGAAGTGGGATGAGAATAGGCGTGCTTGTAAATTTCATATGTCATTTGACAAGGTAAGCAGTTAATGTGCATGGTATAGGGAATATGGTGGTAATGAATGGCTGCTCCCTGCTATCCAAGTCAGGTAGGTCTGCAATTTGCACTTTTGCTTTCTGGTTTTATGTGCAGATTGCAAGCACAACCCATAAAAACACCACCACCAACAAAAACTTCACCTGGTTTCCTCCTTGGCATAAGGAGCCGTGATGAGTTTTGTGCCATTGGCAAGCTGTTCCCTAGCCTGTTGTAACATTTTGCAACCTGTGGATATTTTTAACCTTCATTGCTTTGTGGACTACTTGTTGCTTAGAAGGTAGCATGAAGGTTTTGGCCTAGATCAGAGGTCCCCTTTGCTAGGCATTGTGCAGAAAGACAGCGTGCCAAGAGTTCCCACCTGAAGAGAGGTCTTCCAAAAGAAAGGTTCGCTTGTTTCCTCTTGATGCCCTCAAATCTCCCTTGAGAACTCCATGACTTCACCACCAAGCCAACACACTTCATGTTTTTCTGTTTTCTTCTATCTGGTGATCCCTTGAACTGTTCATCACTGTGGTTTTAACAGCATTTACTATTTAAAGGTACTTTTTTGAGAAAATTCAACAGTTTGCTAAAGAGACAACTTACGTTTTTTGAATTACTTGGAGTTTGGCTACCCCTTAATGAAGAGTACTTGGCTCTTTTGATTATTTTTTCTCCTTAGAGAAAAGTATCATCAGGTAGCTATATATCTTAGTGATCTATGATAGAAGCCAGGTATGTTTAAAGGTAATTCTCCATCTAGGTCACTAAACAAAGTAATAACTTATTTTATTAAGAAATCTCTATGCGGCTTTATAAAGATAAATTAGGCATTTCTACCCTTAGGCAAAGGTTGGGCTTGGGTTTGTTTTGTTTGTTTGTTTATTTTGGTGTTGTTTGGTTTTGTTTTGCGTTTTATTTGTTTGGGTTTGTTGGGTTTTGTGGGTTTTTTGTTTAGTTGGTTGGTTTTGTCTTTTTGGTTTGGTTTGTTGTTTTTTTTTTCTGATTTTTGTTTTTTAATTAATAATATCCTTGTTAACTCCTGAAAACCTTTGGGCTTGGGAATTGTCTGCAAATTCACAGAGGAGCTGAGGCCTCTGGGAAGTCCTTGGGCTGTGCTACTTGGGATGGAGCTGAGGAGCATCACTTTCTGAGCCGCCTCGGTGCTCCGTTGCAGGTACTACCTGTGCTTGCAGCTGAGAGATGACATCGTGTCGGGTCGGCTGCCTTGCTCGTTCGTCACATTGGCCCTGTTGGGCTCCTACACCGTGCAGTCAGAGCTTGGTGACTACGATCCCGATGAGTATGGCAGTGACTATGTCAGCGAGTTCCGCTTTGCGCCGAATCACACGAAAGAGCTGGAGGATAAAGTGATCGAGCTGCACAAGAGCCACAGGTAGGTGGAGGGCATCAATGTAGGCTGGAACCTGTTTTCAGCTACCATCCTGCTGCATCAGGAGGTATTAAAACCTGCTGCAGTATACCTAATAAGAACATCTTTTTGGACAAAGCTCCTCTCCATATCATTGGGTAGAGAAGAGCATTGCAGTGTGAAAGATAACAGGGCCTGCACCAGAGCTTTGGCTCTGGTAGGTACCCAGCTATTTAAGGGGGACAGTTTAGTTCTGACAGGCTGAAAATATTTTCCAGCTGCTGGATTTTATTTCAGACTCTGCTTCTGTAACATTGATGCTAAAATTGGTTGCTTTTCCTCAGGGGAATGACACCTGCAGAGGCTGAGATGCATTTCCTGGAGAATGCCAAAAAACTCTCTATGTATGGAGTAGATCTCCATCATGCCAAGGTAGGGACTACAGTTCTTTCAGCGATTGTCTTTCTCCTGCGGCATAGAACTTGAATCTGCATGGACTCTCTAATTCTTTCTTTTTGTTTTGAGACAGGCAGTTTGTGGGATAAATCATGTGTCAACACGAGGAAAGGTGACTCATGGGATAAGCATAAATATATCTTGTAACTGTAATGACTTAGCCTATAGATTCAAAGATGTTGCACACCAACCTTTCATGTTGATTTAACCCAAATCCTTTGGGAAAATACTGAATGGATGGAGTAATGAGGAAGGATATTAGAAGCTGTCCAGGGAGTGATCAATTGTCATTTCATTCAGTTACATTTTCCAGTTTAATAAGGCCAACTACAGTATCTTATCTAGATAAGCAGATCATTTCTAACACTCCAGAGAACTTTCAAGCAATTATTTAGGTGCGCTGGAAACCTAATCAGATTGATAATAATGGGGAGTCAGCAACTTGTCTCTCTTATGAAGTGTGGTCATTGCAGTTGACTGGAAGGGCAGTAATTCTGCTAGAAATATTCTCCCATGATGAGGTAGTTCATTGGCAAGTTAAACTATGAATAAAACATGGTCATTCTTAGTGTGACTTGAGATAGCCACCTACCAGTCTTGTGTTGGTTGTCCGTTTTTTGTGTGTTTATTGGGTTTTTTTTAAGAAATAATTACTTTTTTTTTCTTCCACTGTTCAAAGTAAGGCTAATGGATTTTAACATCTCTAAGGTTAGCAAGCATCGTTAAGCAAATGAGTGCTGAACAAAGAATCCTGAGCTGTGGAGAGCACTGCATTTTCTGTAAAGGTCAAATTACTGTGAGTCTGTTTTTATGCTGTAGCAGATCCTTTCAAGAACCCAAGATAAATTAGCAGCTCAGATCTTGAAGGGGCCTGCAACTGTGTACCTGAGGGATTTCATAGGAGCTGTGCATGTGTGTTACAGAATTCAAGGCAATCTTTTGTGTTCTGTTAATTGCCTCCACTGAAAATGCAAAATCTGGGTATGGCTCAATGGGCAGCACTACTAGGAGGCATGCCGCTGCCTTCCCTGGGTCTTGCAGGTAGGCACAAAGTCTTGAGACACATTGGGAGCAGAGATAGAAATGGATTGGTGAATGTCACTCAGTAGCTTTTTTTCAACATCCTTTGTCCAACATTAATCTGCAAAATCACAATGAAGTGAGTTCCTGTTCTAAATATGTTACAGGCTTCATTACTGAAAATATAACATAGCATAGTATTAAGGCCTAAGTATTTTTTTTCAGAATATTAGAGAAAGACTGTGAAATTTAAGACAGGATATCCTGAGATAAAACTTTTTTTTTTTTTTTTTCTAAAAAATATTAGTATTTAGTTTTCTCGTTTTCGTATGGAAAAACTCAGAGCAGGAGAAGTTGGTAAACAAGCCGATCTCTCTCTACAGCGATGTTCTTAACTTAAAAAGCAGTGCTAACTGCATTGGGTCTGTCTGTGGGTTAAGAAACCCAACAGTAATCTTGGAAACTGAGCTGAAGGTGGGAAAAGTAGATTCTGTGTGAGAAGTAATGTTTAGTTTTAATTAGGTGTGCCAGTGAGATCTGATGCTATCAGACGAGGGGACAGATATCTCTGTGGATGTCTTTTTGAAGTCACACTGTAGCAGATGTCTCTATATAAATGTCAATTCATTAAGGCTGTGCCAGTATCTTCGGTATTCAACAGATGCTGAACTCACCAGCTGCTGTTGAAACTAGTTTTCAATTATCCAACACGAGGCTACAATAAAAAAATGTGTTCACATAGGCAGATTTGTCCTCTGGGCTGTCACTGCTCTGATGAAACCCCCCATTTGTATGCAGAGTTGCAGGGATGTGCAGGTCAGCGTCTCATGCCTCGAACATTACAGTGAACAGGTTCCTGTTCTGTTCAACCACATTGCTCCTGAAAAAAGCCAAATTCTTTAATTCTGGTTTCATTTTGCACCAGTAGTATCATATTGAAAAGCAGCCTCTGATGCTGACAAGTAACAGAAGCCGTGAATGGGCTTAGATCTGCTGCAAAGGTGGGAATGAGGGAAGAAGGCATTTCTCAACAAGTTTTTTGGGAAAGTATCTCAGAGGAAGGAGACTCCTGCACTGGCAGCTGTGTGCCACATGTGAGCACACATGCAATTCAGGCATTTGCCATGCAGTGGGATTACTGGCAATGAGACTTTCTTTTTCAGAACGTATTCACTGTAGTTAGACATTACTCTCTGCTTAAGAAACTGTGAAATTGAAGTCCACTGAAAAAAAAAAAAAGATCTTTGTCACTTCTGAAGTACCTGACAATGATATCACACATGAGCTTTATTTAGAAAAAACTCTACTTCTAAGGAGTGATACTGTCATTGTTGGAACATACATCCTCTATTGGTGTGTTTTCTCACACTGAGGTTAATTTAAGGCACTAATTCTATGCTGACTCTGATTTTTAAAATACTTTTTTTGCCTTTCAAGCTGTACCATAGCCTTTTCATCATGACTGACTATGCATGAGTTTGTGTTCATCTTAAAATGTAATCAGAATTTCACTGTCTACCTAAAAGATGGCTTGTCAAGAAAACAATGAATTCATTTCATGATTTTCATAGGATGACATCTGCATAGCTTCTTTTGTCAGACGGTTGTAACTTCAAGTTATTTTAAAACAATTAACTAAAAACTCTGCGCTTTAAGGTAGATCCTTCTTTTTTCTGGCAGTATTAGTACTTATGTAAATGAAAAAAAAAAACAGAATTATACAATTTAGTGGTAATAGCAAACAGTGAAGGTTGTTTTTAGACTTTTTGAAGACTTGTAAAGGAAAGACAAGTGTGTAATTCTGACTTTAAAAATACCTATTTATCAGTATATTTGGATAAAATTGTGGCCAGATTTTTTTATAGTGCAAATGTGTCTGACCTATAGCTTCCCTGTCAAAAATGGGTTTTATCACAGGCACTTTTAAAATTATCTTTCTGGTCCAAATGCCCAGCTTTCTGCTCACTGATCATTTCAAAGTGAAAATACTGAGTATGGGCACAACAGTATTAAGGAAACCAGCAAACCAACTAGAGCCAAAACGAGCGAACTACAGAAGAAAAGTCCATCTAAGGATACACAGGCTTAGTCATGGAGATGAGTGATGCTGGGAGAAGTAAATTTGTAAGCTGTCCTACTTACGTTCAATCTGGTATTTATGCTAATAGCACTTTTTTTTATGATGCTAATAAAATTTTGCTATATGATTAATATAATTCTTTTAATAATGTCTAAACTTCCCCCCCTTCTTTTGGAGTCTTTCTGAAATACACGGAAATATTCACAACACTCAGTTTCTCTCACCCTGTCCAACCTTACTATTACTTGCCTGAATGCAGTCAATGAGTAGTGTAGCTCTCAGAAATCAGGTCACTACAGCTGATGCATTAAAAAGACGCAGCTCAGATAGAAACACAGCATACAAGAATCTGTAGTACTGTGGGATGTAAGGAAATAAGTATTCAAAAAAGTGCATTCCTTGCTTTTCCAGGATTCTGAAGGAGTAGAAATCATGCTAGGAGTTTGTGCAAGTGGTCTCTTAATATATCGAGACAGACTCAGAATAAATAGATTTGCCTGGCCAAAGGTTCTGAAAATTTCCTACAAGAGGAACAACTTCTACATCAAAATCCGACCAGGAGAGGTAAGGTCGTCCTGACACACTTCAGTGAATGAACCTTCTCAATAAAAAACATTTTTCTCATTGATTTGTTGATTTGTCATGTCTTACACCCATGTAATATTCCTCTCCATTTATATTTTTTAATTTGTGCTGATTTTCTTAGGAAAGATTAGGTAAATGCTTTATTTAAAATACAGGTAAAATCTTCTTTTGTGTTTTTTTGTTTACATCCATGAAATAACATAAAGAATAAATAGGGCCATCTGCATGTAAAAAGCTCATCCATATTATGAATACTTTGGGAGTTTAAGTAACATATTGCTTATTCATGGAGTGCTCATTATCCACCATCATGTTGTATATTAAATTAGTATCTATTCTTCTTATCCACTAAGAGATGTAGATGGGCCATACCAAATTTTCTAAGTGTATCAGACTAGTCAATTTGGAGGTTGAATAGAAACCTGGAGACTGATAAAAATGGAGTCAAGCATCCATCATTCCACATTTTTAGTATCTACACGTCTTAACTCTCCCAGGCCTGCAGAAGCCCGTGTTCTAGCTCAGGAGGTGATGTGAAATCTCATACAGTGAGTGCCCTCTCGTGGCTCAGCCGGATGAATAGCAAATACCTACCTCACGGGTTGAGCATGTGCTAACCCAGAAATAAGATGATAAATCTCAGGAAAAAATCGCAGGAGTTCAGGGTCATCTGAGGCAAAGGGATGTCTCCATTTCAAGTGCTGGTACAATAATTGGACTGTGATAGATTGAAAGACCCATACATATTTTAGAGTATGCAGCTGTACAGCATGACAGAAATCACTGGGATGAGGACTGGTGCTTCTCCCTTAATGCAGTGGGGAGTCCTGAGCCAGTGTCTCCAGTGCTGGCTTCATAAATCACCTGGGAAATCTGCTGGGGCACCCCACTGATGTTCCCGATGCCCACACTCAAGCTCTCCACCACTGAAGTCCTATTGAGCTCTGCTGATCTTGGTATGTGACATCCCATGACCAGGCCATAGTTTCTTATGCAAAATAATCAGTGCAGTCTCTTTCCAAATCACATCCGACAGTAATGTGATTCATCATCCCATGTGTCACTTATATCATCTTTATTGTTTTGCTGTTTCCTACCATGTTTCTTTCTATTGGCTCCCTGTAGAGATCCAGGCTTCCTTACAGGTGCCCTTCTGCCCACCTTCCCCTGGTCACAGCAGAGCTATGTCACCTACTCAGCTCTCTGCACGTAGCCATCAGCATGTTACAGTGGTTGTAGTTGGCACAGCTTTTGCATCTGGAATATAAATCTGCAGCACAACCTAGAAAGGTCTCTTAGTATCCCCAGATGACTCTTCCAATTACCTGTCTTTTCCTCATCCTCCCCAGGAGATAAATTAGCTAAAAACACTGTGATTTACTGCCTCTAGTTCTTTCACTGTAAATCCCCTTAATTTAAGGCTGTGTGAGACCAGAACAATCCCTGGGGATTATTGCTCCCCTCCAGGCTATTTTCAGGCTTCCCACTGTTTAAACTGGTGAAGTTAAAACAATATGGTTAAAACACGTAAATGATGTTTTTCTCAGAAGTCTCCCAAGTCCTAACTGATCTCTTTGTTACTATAGGGCATAAAACATCACTGTCACTGTCAAAAACCTCTTGCTCATTATCTCGACTTACCCCCAAAAACTATCCTCAAAGGTTGCCTTTGATTATCACTCACAGCTTCTTCCCCAGTAGTCTGTAGAATATGTATATATGTGGTTATATACCTGAGCATATACATTAGCCCTTGCAATGAGATGATACAGACAGAGGAAATTACAATGAACCTTTGTACACCGTCTGAAAATAGATGCACAGCATCAAATACATACTTTTTCTTTCTTCCTACCTAGTTTGAGCAGTTTGAAAGCACCATTGGGTTTAAGTTGCCAAATCATCGTGCTGCAAAGCGCTTATGGAAAGTGTGTGTTGAGCACCATACATTTTTCAGGTATGTGGGGTTTTTTTCCTAAAGGTGTGATATAAAATGCAACAGAAATGATCAGTTCTGTCAGCAGAGACAAAACCCTTCAAATCAAATTGTCTTTTTGATCATGAGGTATCTCTGAGCACACAATGGAAGGTTATTGCTTCTTCAAAATGTGAAATATTTCACCCAAATTATTCGTACTATTTCAGACAGATACTGAATGTTTAAAGTCACCATATGGTCCAAATTAATCGTTTTGCTCTATCTGTGCCATGATATTATCAGCCGCTATAATTAAAGAGATGAAAGACTCTGCTGCACATAAGCTTGTATAGGGAGAGCAACTTACATGGAAAGTTACTGGGGAATGCAGGTAAGAGGTGGGTTTTTTTTTTAAAAAAAGGAGTTTTTTATTAATTACATATGAAAATACAGACAGTAGTCAGTGGTGGGGTGTTTGGTAACCCAGAATACCCAATTCATAGCTGTAATTTTTGTATTACTGAGGGATTTTGCAGCTTTATTTTTGACATTTAAGAAGACCTGAGAGAAATTTGGGGTAGTAGAATAAATGCTGTAACTAGTTTGTGCTGAGATAGTCAGCGAGCAGATTCTTAGCAATGGGAACCCAAAAGGGTGAGATTTTCAACGGTGTGAAAGACCATCCATCACTTAAAAAAACCTCCCAAGGTGTCTGGGAGGACTCAACAATTGCTCTCCTTTCTTAAAGCTATTGGTTCAAGCTGTCTGTATGCTCATATGAAATGCAGTCTTAGTATCTAAAGATCCAAAAAGAAACTGAGTGTGCATTTTTTTAGGTGTTTTCTGATTTTTAATGGAAAATTACTATCTATAGCATAAACTTCATAGCAGGAGAATGAGTTCTTCAGCAAATTCTCATAGCCAAAATACAAATGGTGGGAAGGCTCTAACCTGAAAAATTACTGTGATTGAAAACTGCCCTGCATTCACTGGAAATCTGTTCTGGCTCTGTCCTCAGCAGAGCAGCACCATGTTAAATTAGAAGTATAAGAGATCTGTCTGTATCTCAGTCCAGATCAGAGTCCTTGATACAAGGGAAGATCTTCTTTTTAGTTTTGGTGATTAGAAAATAATAAATCTGATTTTCAAGCAGGAAGGGACTGAGTGATTTACCTGATCGATCCTGCCAGTAGCATATGCTTGTCTCAAAGCTTAAGCCATGCATGTCTAAGTACACACAGGCAGTAAATGAAAGTGTGAATGGCTCATTAAATCAGTTATGGTTCCTTTGGTCACTCCTCTCCTGTTCTTTGGATAATTGTGGTAATTCTAGAGCTAATACATGCCAACGAGTGCCGACCTCCAGGGTTGCATGCATTTATCAGACCAAAACCCACCCAGGCCTGCCTAGCATAGGGACATGATTGGAAAGTGTGGGGTTGGACTCAATGATCTTGAGAGTCTCTTCTAACCAAAATTATTATACGATTCTATTGCCTGTTACGAAGAATCCAGATCTTCAAATTTATTAGCTAAGCAGTTTCGTCATGCTGCATGAGAGGCATCCTTTGATTCCAATTTAGCTGCAGACCCATGAGGCACAGGTTATGATGGAGAGTGATACCCAACAGTTGTCTTCCCTCCTCTGCAGTAATTATGGGCTGGTTATTGTTGGAGGGGGTGTAACAAGTGCACTGTTTGGTGTGTTTTAGGCTCCTCCTGCCAGAAGCACCTCCAAAGAAGTTCCTCACACTGGGCTCCAAGTTTCGCTACAGCGGCCGGACGCAGGCACAGACAAGAAGAGCAAGCGCCCTCATAGACCGTCCCGCACCTTACTTCGAGCGGTCTTCTAGTAAACGTTATACTATGTCTCGCAGCTTAGATGGGGGTAAGGTCCTCTCAATTGACTTTGTCAAAAGTTATCATCATGGTGGTCGCTGCTTTAGATCAGGTATAAACAACTTCTCCTTGAGCATCAGCTGAGTGGGGGCTGCAAGTACCTGCACATTCACTGCAAGACTAGGGGAGGATGCAGAGAAATATTGTGCTAAATGTCCTCCTGTGGTCCTTACAAAGTGTTGCCTGGATGAGGTCCTTGGGAGCCCACTCTTTGTGGAACTTGCCTCCTTGGCCTCACACCTGCAAAGCACTTCCCTGCTTTGGGGAAGGACAGGACACCTGGACCTGCTTGCCCAAGCGACTCAGGCTTCAATGCTTTTTCATGGTTTGCATGAGTAACTGTTTGGGTTTTGGTTTGACTTGGCTTTTTTTCCTGTGTAGGTTTTTCATTCAAGTATATGTTACAATTTGGAAATGAATTCTTTCCCTTGATTGAGTAATAACACTTGCTTCCAATTACCTTGCGTCCTAGTCGGATGAGTGCTAACAGGCTTTTTCCGTACATGTCTTCTGAAGGTTTGAGAGAGAGAGTAACATACGCAGGTTTATAGTATGTCCTTCCTCCTCTGCTCTTTCTCTGATTCACGGAGGTCGCAGTTCTGCTGCTCCCTTAAGTGAAACCAGCCTCTGATTCAGAGTCTCAGCTGCTTTGTCAGCTGTTACTGTTGTCAGCTATTGAGTAAAAGGAGGTTGTAGCTCATTTTTGTGGGGAAAAAAAAGGGCTGAGACTAAATTCAGAATTGCTGCAGTTCTTTTTTTTTAAAAAAACAAAGGTTAATATCACAGAATATCACAAACAAATTGCAATTAATATAGCTGATGGTGGGGAGGGGGAGATGCTTTGATTTAAAAGTACTAGTGACAAGCCTTCTTTTCTCCCCATAAAGGTGCTGCTTGTCATTAATTATTTTGGAATCTTCTAATTCTGATGTGCTTCTTGCTCGTTACCAAGCAACTGGTGACCTGATTGCTGTGCATGTCTCAAAGCAGAAATTATCCTTCTGCGTTGTTTGTAACATCTAAACAAGATGTCTCTCTCTGCTCCCTTTGCTTTCTCCCGCCTCCTAAGCTCATTCCCAAGAGCCAAGATCTCTGAAATACTTTTCCCCAGCATTTGCTAGACTCTGCAAGGGTTTTATGATGTTAATTTGTGTAAGTGCAAATGGGGAAAAGAGTTTTTCTAATCAATGCTTACGATTTTGTCACTAATGTTACTATAATGCAAACGTGGCTGTAACATTCTGCATTGTGATTACACTGTGATCCTGGCCCTGTCATTTGTTACAGATCCAAGTAACTTTATAAATTTGAATAGTCCTGTTGACTTAGAAGTTAGTTATACGACAGTGAAGAGCAGGGTATGGGTAAACATGAATGTTTTGATTACATTCTGTCTGTAAGTTTACTATTTTTTTCAAATTCATTTATACATGTTTAAGTTTTCTGAATTATCAAATGATTGCATCCTAAAATATTCTGGTTTCATCCACTGAATTGAATGCCATCACTTCCCAGACTTTTTTAGGATAATGAGCTCACTTAACTGGCAGACTTCAATGCTTGATAATACAAAGATCCCGTTTCTTTATTCTCAGATACTATTCTTGTGTTACATCAATATTGTCATTTCCTGCAATGCAGCATGTTACTTACCATGCATTTGATCTGCATTGTTATATTCTGACAGATTTTAAAAAAAAACCCTTCCACCCCCATGGCTGATGTCATAGCTGGTTTTCCTTATGTTTCCTGCCTGATAACTGTGGCAACATGTTGATTTTTTTCTGGTGTTTTACTACAGTAGCACTTTAAATGGCTTGCTAACATTTAACGATTGTGTACTGCACACATTAGCTACAGTAATGTGTGTATACACATCCGTAATATATGTTTATGCATATAAAAGCTACAAGCTTTATTTCAAGTAAACAGTTTATTTAAATGTATGCACATGCTTCTGTTTTTTTGAAACATGACATAGTTGTGTTTTCAGCAATATCTTGAATGTTTTACTAACCCAGCTCTTTAATTTGACGCAGCTTCTTCGCAAAAGCTATTTCAGACTTTCCCTCTTTAAATATTTGCTTTTAGCATCAGTGAATGAAAACCATGAAATGTACATGAAGGATTCTGTGTCTGCTGCAGAGGTTGGTACTGGCCAGTACGCCACAACAAAGGGCATCTCTCAGACCAACTTGATAACCACTGTGACTCCAGAGAAAAAGGCAGAAGAAGAGAAAGATGATGAAGAGGGCAAAAAGAAAAGAGCAGAGGAAGTCACCCCCGTCTCGGCAATACGCCATGACACCAAGGTAGAGTTTTGAGGTTTTTATATTAAACTGACCTGCCTGGAGAGGGCTCGGAGAAACACAGAACTGTTAGGGAGGGAGAATATTCCTAGTTCAGTGAAAGGAAATTGGGACATACACGTTTGTATGTATGTGTATATACGTGTCTTCAATCAATATTTTTATGGTTCTTTCTCCTTTTCTGTGGTGGTGTAAAAGTCAATTCCTGCCTCAGACTGTTTTTTGAAAAGTAAATCTGTTTGACAGTCAGCACAGTGGTTTTTACACAGCATTGAAGAGCTCTTTAGGAAGTACCCAAAAGTAGCCTCACAGTGCATGTTTTGCTCCTTTGGTCTTCAGCCGTATTTTAACTTCAGTATGGGCATCATTTTTTGACAAGGCAACCAAATACTTCTGTGTTCTTGTGTGTAACTCTGTGCTTTAACTGATTGTATTTTTCGTATTTACTTCCCATAACGCTCTGGTTCCTTGCGTGTTTTTCAATGAGCATTTTTTCTCTATTAACTTTTGGATATTAATATACTATTATAAGCTTTTTTCTCTTTCCCTGGCTTACAAAAGCATTTTCTTCCCTTGTTTGAATTTTTGCATTGGACAAAAATGTTTTTCTTGACGATTCTATGCTCAGTTGTTAAATTTGATTCATCTCTCACCATCTCCAATCCCACCACTGCTGCATACATGTACAGACATGGCTACGCATTATATCCACTGAGTTATTAAGAATGGGTAAATCAAACAGAGAGACAGAGAAGAAACTGAATTTTAGAGACTGTCAGCGAAGAGAAATAAGGTAGAATCAGAAAGGACTGGGTATAAAATGTCCTCCATTTCTTTTGCATTGAGGAGAAAAAACAGAATATGAAATATTGAATCTACAGTATCATTCAAAAAGTGTACTATGGAATGCACTTGTTAAACAGGTAAGATTTTCCCTCTTCATTTCTGAGGAAAAGCCTTAATGTATACCTTTACACCAACAAAACTGTCAGGCATGCAACTGAACTTCTACTCTTGTCATATAAGGCCACAATGAGCTACACAGCTGAAGGATCAAGCCCTCAAAAAGAGTTGCAATTAAGGTACCAAAAATCAAAACCAAATTGAATTACTGAAAATTTCAGATGAGAAAATATTTTCTTTTCCAAGTGTGTGCTGTAATTGTAGCATTAAAAATAGTCTCTGTAAAAACTAGAGTCTTCTTGAAACTCCATTAGTTTATGAATGGAGAAACATTGACGAAAATCAAATATGCAGAAAGTAGATGATAGAAACTAATTTTGTCCCAAGTGTTTGTTAATTTAGGTCAATTGAGAGATCAGCTGCATTTCAAAGATCATCTGTTCCGTATATATGCCTAGAAATAAAGATCTTTTTAAGAGAATATTTTGATAGTACTTGTACATAAATAAATGAATGATTTTTATCTACCCCCACTTGCCAAGAGGTGGGTTCTGTTTAAACTACCCACTAATAGATCTTCAGTTCTATAAGCCTACAGGAGCTATCAGTCCTCCTTCCACTAGACCTGCTAACACTTTCATCATTTATTATAAGGAGAATAAGATCTCAAGAATTACAGGACACATTTGACATCAAATTCCTTTTTAAGGGTTTATAAATTTTATAGGTAGGTTTTCAACTTTTCCACTAAGACGTTTTCTTTTGTTTTATCCATACGTTTAAGTACCAGAAGTTATTCTAAATATTAACACTGCAAAGATGTCAATAAGTGAATAGTCTGTAATAGCAAAGAATAAATTTACTTTGGCATTTTTGCCTTTACAATATAAAGGAAAGTTCTGTGTATTCACCTCACATAAAGCCTTGTGAGTCCATCAGCATTAAATTTTGACTTGAGCTTACTACATTAAGCCCATAAAGAAGACATTTATAAGCAGTTTGAAGTTAAGTTTGGTTTTGGTTGCTTAATTTGGGAATACAGATTGCCTGTACTGATAGATTGGCTCTTTAACTGTTCTGGTTAAAGAAGAGAGACAAGCAAAATATTAAGGGGAGGGGAAGGAGATTTTCCTTGTAAATATTTAGCTTAAATCCCATTCCTACTGTTAGTATACCTCAAGGGTGTCAAACTCATTTTCACCAGGGATTACATCAGCATTACCATTGCCTTCAAAGGGCCGAATGTCATTTTAGGACTGTATAAATGTAGGAGTAGTTACATTAATAGAGTCCTAAAATGACATTCGGCCCTTTGAAGGCAACAGCAAGGCTGATGTGGCCCCCAGCGAAAATGAGTTTGACACCCTTGGTATACCTGGTAAAGATTAGGCTTAGGATCTAACATTGGTGCAATGGGTGCCTAAATCCTGCTTGTTGGCTCAGATTTGGCACCAGCCTGTACAGTCAAATGCTGTTTTGGCTTTGAAGCCGTTCTGCCCTGGGGAGCTGGGAGAGGCAGTGGGAGTTAAATGCTTTTTATAGCTCCTCAGGGAGATGTGTGGTGGATGGAGCACTTAGGGTTTGATCACAGAGCCAATGTGCCTCTTCAGCCAAGTGCACTTAGTTGACTTCAGCCAAAACAGAAGTCACTCAGCATCATGGCAGGTCTGTTGTACTGGTGTATTTTAGTGGCAATGGCTATTGTTGTCCTTCTAAACAGCAGTCGTGACTGCCCACAGGGACCATGTTTGGTGATGGATAGCTAGTGGTGAGCACCCCTCTTGCTGACTCACCTCCTTGCACCTACCAGTTTTGTATCCTTGAATGACCTTAAAGACTGGCTGAATGCCTACAAGCAGTGTATTGAAGCAAATCCTGCTTATTGGTAGCTGATATTCTTTGCATTTCTGTAAGAGGTTTAGCAAAAGTGTTGAGTACTTTTTTGCCTCTTCACTACGGGTAAAGAGTCACTTTTTGACTTTGGGGAGATGTGGCTCTGTGGGGCACAGACCTCTCCCTGGTCAGCACCCCTTCAGATCCCCAGTGAGAGAGCAGAGGGTCTGCCTATCAAAAACCATCAGCTCCCTTCTTTCAATGTGCTGCCAAAGCAGTGGGGTGCAGGGTGCATGGTCAGGAGGGGGTCACTCCCCTGGCACTGCCTGCTCCACCTCGCAGCAGGTAGGGGTGCAGACAGGGCTGTGCAGAGACCAGCCTGGCAGTGATGGGAGCCGCACTGAGGAGCCAACTGCTGGAGTAGGTATCAAGCTAGTACAATTTTTTCCATTGGTAACAGCTGGCATATAGATTTATGCCCCCTCAAACCAGGATGTGTTTTGTTTAGGTTTAGGATCTACCTTTTTGGTTTTTGTTTTTTGTTTTTTGGGTTTTTTTGTTTTTTTTTTTTATATTGTAATGGAGGAATTTGGGCATATAGAGTTTTTAAATCTTTAGGGTTTTAATCATTGCTGCTGAGGTTGTCCAAGTCACAGATGGGAAGCATCTGTCCCCCCCAGGTCTGTTCCTGACTGCGGGAGTGCTGTCACAAGCAGTGTTGGTATTAGAAATACATTCCTTTATTTCTTTGTTGCTCTCCATGTACTTCATGTTTGAAAGCTCCTTATGATCTGAAGCCAGTCTTACAGTAAGTGGAAACTGACAGCACCTGAAACTGCACATATAGCTGTGAAGGCTTTCGTGTAAATCCTGTGCTGCAGATGACTAGAGAAATGCTAAATGAAGAAGCTGCCTTTTCTAAGCTGTAACCCTGATTAACTAATACTTGCAATGTGTGGCATGGAAACATGCACCATTTAACTTAGTGGAAAACTGTGGTGTTAAAGCACTGTTTATAGTTTTATATATAGATATTTTTTATCATCGCGGAAGAAAATTAACTAATTACAGTTTTCTTTTTGTCCTTTTGCTTTTGCGCCTTGTTTGCTGCTCTTTTCTCTGTCACCAGCCATCTTTGCTTGGCACTGACTCCTGCCACCCCTCGCCCTCCTCCTTGCAGCCTGGCCCCCATGCATCTTCAGCAAAGCTTCGCAGGAGATGCAAGGAGAGTGCTCGATCAAAGTCCTTAGGTTGTGAGGCACCCAAAGAGAGTGCTTCAAAGCATGGCGAGCCGGAGCCGGACTCTGACAGAAAGGGCCGAGTTTGCTCCGCCGAGCAAGACATGCCTTTCGGCTATAAGCAAAAAGCCGGCAAAGGTGGAACGTTGTTTTCCTTCTCCTTGCAACTTCCAGAGTCATTTCCTTCCCTCCTGGATGACGATGGCTACCTGTCGCTCCCTAACCTCTCTGAAACCAACCTCCTGCCTGCCAGTGTGCAGCACTACCTCCCCATCCGCTCCCCCTCCCTGGTGCCCTGCTTCCTCTTCATTTTTTTCTTTCTGCTCTCTGCCTCTTTCTCAGTGCCATACGCCCTCACTCTCTCCTTTCCTCTGGCTATGTGCCTCTGCTACCTGGAGCCCAAGGCGGCCTCCTTGAGTGCCTCACTTGCCAATGACCTGAGTGACAGTTCAGAGGAAGAGGTGTGTACCTCGGCATCGAACACACTCTTTTTTGTGTTCAGTGCTTCAGTCCTAACCAGTGTCAGATTGCTGCAATAGTGGTCCTACTTTCAGAGCCTCATTTCTGTCTGTGCTGATATGTTAGAAGGGGTGGTTTGGGGTTTTTTGGCTTGGGTTTTGGTTTTTTGTTGTTTTTTTTTATTGTTTTGGGTTTTTTTAATTGTTTTTATTTTTTCTTCTTTTTTATTTTTCTTGCGTTGGGAGTGCAGCTTGGGGCACAGGGTTAGGCACAACACTGTGTGGAAGTGGCTTGATTTGAGCTGTGTTGGCTGATGCAGAGTGACTTGCACTAAACAAATTGCCACTGAGCAGCTCTGAAGTATTGTGTATCTGAACCCACTGAGACCATTTTCTTCCCCCTGTCCATTTATACTAGGGTTAGAATAGTTATCTAAATAGTGGAAATAAAGTATCATTTCCTGCATAATTATATATGCATGCATATATATGTGTGTGTATATACATTATATTTATATGAATAGCTTGCTGATAATAATGGGCACCCTCACAAACTTTGGGGTGTTTGAAATTCAGATAGACTTAGGTTTTTGCAAGGGGCTATCTGTTGTACCCTGAGCCTAGAAGAGACTTTATGGTCCAGTGAAACCTGGATCTGGGTTTTTCGGCCTTAATTCTATCTCTGCTGCAGACTAAATTGTTTTCCCGTGCTTAAATCCAATGTATCAGTGAGAGGTCAGATTGGGACAGCTGTTCTGCAGCTGTTGGGGGAACACACCACGTGGGCCGCCTTGCCGTGCGCAGTGTTATATTAGCACTACCGAAACCAATGCCTCAAGCCATCAGGGTTATCACAGGCAGATGAAACAACTGCAGGAAGACTCCACAGTGGTTCTGGGAACTGTGTAGGTGATAAAAGGAAAGGAATCTGCTTGTTTAATTAACAGAGTAACTGGCATCTCATTTTTTTTCTGGTGCTTAGTTATTCTTTTGTGACAGAATAAAATGAGTTCAGTTTTTCCTCATTTTTACTTTTTCCCTTCATCATCAAATTCAAAACTATGGGTTTGCTTTGTATAAAAAAAAAAGGAAAAAAAAAAACAAACAAAAAAGACAAAACAAACAAACTACAAAAATACCACAACAGATCAGATAATCACAGACCAGTTGGCAGTTTGTAAAAAGCCATTTTGGCCACTTGTGGATGCCATTTCAGTAGTTGTCTTCAATAAACCAGCTTGTGCATCTAAACGTTTGTGTAATCTGCTGCTGTTGATTTTGTAAGACTTGGTGCAGGATTTTATTTCCTTTATATGGAAAGTCAAAAGTCGCATCAATTTATCTTGTAAAAACATTGTCTTTAGATGCTTTTGGCTCTGTGATGCCTAACAACTACATAATAATGTGCAATTTCTGATAAAAGGCATCCAAAATGTTGCTGTCTCATTTTGTTTCCTCATTTTGAGATAGCATTTAGGTCTCAATTTGCATTAGCTCTGCACTTGGATTAATCTAATAGCAATAACAGCATTAATGCAGTGCCAGTTCCAGAGGCAATAATGAGGCTGTGTTTATGTAATACATTGGTCTGTTCCTCTTCCAGAAATGAGCACTTCTTTTCATTAGTAAAGGTAGGAAGTATTGAGCATAAAAATGTAAAAAATAAGCTTTTTAGTGTTGCTCTTTTATGAGGGTGGTTATTCTGGCAGACAACACAGACTTGTGCCTAATCCAGGGGGTATTTCTTGTTCAAAATATTGCATGAAAGTGAGTATGTTTTAAACTCGGGCATGTCTGCATTACGTTGGCAAAACAAATCACAGCAATTATGATGGCAAGTTAGAGGAGGAGCAGCGGCAGCATCTCAGGAGACAGCTGCCTTCCCTTCCTGCTCCATCCCTCGCCCAGCAGCTGCCTGACATCCAGCGCAGCCCGTCCCGGGGTTGAGCCCAACCTTCCTCACTCTCCACTCAAGAGGAAACCTGCCTTGCTGAGCCTCAATTTGCCATTCCCTGCTCTGCAATTACCCCAGGTCTTTCTTGCAAGTAACTCAGCAATGCTGACTTGGACTCCATGGGTGTTGATTGGCCTATTAGCAGACACTTAGGTTGCAATGAAGCGAATTTTATGCCTTGTTTAGGATTTCGCTGATGTTATGGTGAAAGACATACCAACTTTGTTTTTCCCCCAGTCAGAAAAGATTGCACGCAGTGATGCAGAAGGCTGCACCAGTATCCTGGTCCAATCTCATACCTTGCTGAGCTCCCTTCTCCCTTGATCAGTCCATCTGGAGGCAGTCTGTGCAGTCAGAGGCAGAATTTCTTCCTTAGTTTTCATTAGCTTCTGTGTTCGTGCCTTAGCAGCTACTATTTCTCTTGATTTTTTTTTTTCTCTAATGTTCCCAGCTTCAAGTTCTTAAATGAATCTTATGTGGCAGACTCACATGTTACAGTGCCTTGACACAATTCTTTTAATTCCTTTTAAATACCTAGATTCATTATCTCATTTTTTTAGAACAGGAGTAACAATGCATAGATTATTTTTTTAATATTGCCATACTTTTACAATTGCCTACATTATTACGAAGATGTGAGACTCTACTTAATAAAAAACAATTTCCTAAAACTTTAGTGAAAGTTGACCAGCTAAGTAGACCATTTGGACATTAAAATAAAAGCAGTTTGTCTAGTGAGTGGTTTTTGCTTGAAAAATCATTCATGCACTTACCAAATAGTCCAAAATACCTACTTATTTTTCTGCCTGTCATACAAGCAGTAGAAATTACTCAAATGAAGGAATAATAGAGAACAAAGCAATGAAAAAAGATCCAAAAAGCAGTTTTATGTAACATTGCAGTTGTCAGAAAACGAGATAAAATAGGAAATAGTTAAGACTGATATTAATACTTCATCCACCAGTATGTTGGTTTTTTTCTCTTGTTTCATACTGATGTGATGTATGGATGAGATGTATTGTCCTAGTTTTAAATTACCTGCCTGGCTTATTGTAGATTACATAAGGACCATAGAAAATTTCTAATCTAAACCAGAGCTTTCACTGGTGTTAAAACAACTTGGATATGCCAATTTGGGGCAGTAGGAAGCACTTTCTTTACTTACTAGTTCTTCATAAGCTTGCATAATGACAAAAATAGTCATTTGAGTTCTCTTCTCAGCCTATAGCAAGCTACACTCAACTCTGTTTATTAAACCTAGACACTTGTGTTCTCCACTGAAATGTTCTTCACAGTGTCAAGCAAAGCAGGGATAGATCAGTCAGTGCAATGCTGTGCTTTGTTTCATTTTTATCACTTGTACCTAGTAAGTGTTTTGGGTGGGGGGAGTTACTTTTATTTTTCTCTTGCTTTCATCCATATTCTTAAACGGAATGAGAAGTATTTTTGATTCTTTTAATGGTGATTTTCTTTCTTTTACTATCATTAACAATATCAGCTGCTCTTTATTGGAACCAAGTGGGATCTGAGCCTTACCATTACTCCACAGACAGACAGTAGATGGGCTGGGGGTATGATTATTTGAACTCCTTGGTAATGCAGACAGCCTCATGGCGTATAAATGTGGAGATAAGAATAACTTCTGTACAAATGAGGGGCTGAAAGTCAGGTGACTGTTAAAGTAGCCTTTTTTTTTTTAATTATCTTTTCCCCCTCCAGATAAAAAGTCAAATATCACATTAAGCTATATTGACTATAATGAAAATTTGATCAATAAATTTCTTTTAAAAAAAGCATGATGGGAGGAAAAGTTTGTTTAGAAAAATATTCGCTTCTTTTTTTTTCCCCAGATTTTTTTAAAGCCACCTGGCTTTCTTAAGAAAAAGAATCTGCTATTCAAATACCACTTTTCCAGTAATGTTTTGTTTGGCTTATAAATTTGTTCCAGTAAAGCCATATACTGTGTACAGTACGCCTCGAGTCTTCCTCTGAGTCTGTTCTGTTTACTAATATAGCATTTTTATTTTGCTTCTTTGACTTGTGCGTGGTTTGAAAAGCAATGCTAATGCAGTTCGCAGGGATGTTTGAATTTAAACAGCCCCCCGTGTGAGCCATGTGTACTGATGAGCTGGGTTTATTCTTTATTCCTGCCTTCCTCTGGGGACCCGGTTACTTGTCTCACCAAATAGACTGACAGTGAGCAGACGGATACCGCAGCCGATGGTGAGACCACTGCCACCGAGGTTTGTACAGTCTCCCGCACCCAGTTCTGGCAGGGGGAGAGCGTTTTGCCTCGTCTCTTCCCCACCCTGAGTGCCAAACCACGTGTCCTCTGCAGCAGCTTGGGATCACAGAATGTCCTGAGCTGGAAGGGACCCACAAGGATCGAGTCCAACTCCTGACCCTGCATAGGACAACCCCTAAATTCACATCATATGTCTGAGGGCGTTGTCCAGTCTCTTGACAAATATTGTCGGGCTTGAGGCTGTGACACCTCCCTGGGGAGCCTGTTCCAGTGCTCCACCACCCTCTGGGTGAAGAACCTTTTTTAATGTCCAACCTGAACCTCCCCTGGCACATCTTCCTGCCATCCACAGGCATCCCCTTCCACACCTGTACCTGTGTGTGGATGTGAGTGCCAGAGTTTTGCTGGGGGGAGTCTTCGACACTCCCTGCAGGTTCCTCCTGTGTCTGTGTTGGGTTTGGAAGCTGCAAGGCCCATGTGCTGTGCAGATCACAAGGTGGTGGCACTGTCCCCCACACCAACACTGCCCACCTGGGTTGGTCATGCTTACCGGATTGTCCCCCAGGTTGTTCAGTTGGCTTGTTTGCTCTTGTAATCTGCAGCCCTTGTGAGACAGAGAGGGGGAAAAAAAAAACAGTAAAAAGCAGATTTCAAAATTTCTGAATAAAGGTATTTCCAGATTTTAAACATCTAAGGTTTTCCTTGAATGTAATTTCACATGTCATCTTCACATATTGTCACCAGTAGTCCAGGTATTGTCTTCAGAGGAGGCGCTGTTATATTTTCTCTGCACTGAGAAGCCTTATTTGCACAACATGGTATAAAGACCATGCAGGCAAATTCAACCCTGTGTGACTCCACTGAAGTGCATATAATGCTTTCATAATTAATATGGTTGTAGCTGCAAATATAAGCTGAATTAAACTGACATCTGCTAGAAGACAGGGTCTTACCACAAACACTGCTGTAGGTTTTCGGTAGGATCTCATTAATATTTCAAACTGTTACAATTATTGTCAAGGAAGAATTCTCCGTATGATGTGTCAGGGCAATTCGGCCTCAGCTGTAAATAGAATAGATTAGAGCTGAGTTATAAAGTTGTCAACAGGTAAAGATTTTCCCATGAGTCATTTGACTAATTAGGACTACATGAAAAATTAACAATAAAATAGTGGCGCAAGCATTAAAAAAATCCAAATGGAGCAATAACATAAAATCTGTTGAGGTGAATCTGGGGTACAAAATGTATTCAAGTGCCTCTTGCACTGTATGGCTTCAGGCATTGAGCTATACAGGAAGTAAAACATAATCCTAAACCCATGACATTCAAAATGTTCAGTTTATTAATCAAAAATGCATGTTAATCTCCCTATCCACCATCCTTATTTTAGGGGAGAATATTTTGTGACCCTTAATTATCCTTCTGGTTACCTGACTTTCAAAATATGTGGTATACTTGCCATCCGAAAATTCAGCCCTCAGAAACTGTGCTGCTTTGGCAGTCCATATTTAATTGTTTTCAAAGATGTGAGGCGAGTTTGAGCCGAAATGTGGCAATTCCAGAAGATGACCTCTGCAGATAGATCCTGAAAGAATATATACAGTCTAAATATGAAATAAAATTATATAAATGCAGAATGGGTCTGAGGTTAGGGAAATAGCATTTTTAGCAAATAAAATGTGTTGCATTCTGTAGAAAGTGTTGTGGGTCTTTTACCCATGGTGAGTTAATACAAAGCTCAGCCTCTGTCCCAGGAGGTGTTTAAACTCTGGGATTACAGACTTCCAAAGAATTTACTGTTCCCATTTGGTCCTAAATCAGCCACGATCTCAGTGAGAAGGTCCAACTGCTGCTCCCTAAATAGAGATCTATGAACGTGGAGCACACCAGTGTTATTTGGAAAATGTTTAATATTTTTTCGCTCGCAATAAACAAGTTTGAAAAGAGGAGACTTGCTCTGAGTTAGGAGAACGTGCAAAGTCAACCAGTGGGTCTAGTCCTTTTCATTAAGCCCTTAACATAGAGAAAATGTGATTTTAACCTAGCGTGTTCCTCTCACCAGTTTTTGTAAAGGCTTTGGTCATTCGCGTGTGTAAGGTGTTGTTTTCCAATCTTTCTCATGCTGGCAGTCGGATCAAGAGGAAGATGGAGATCTAAAGGCACAGGTAACAGAAAAGAAAGGTCCAGATGTTGCTCAAGTACCAATATTGGAGATGTTCACCTCTCTCAGCATGTTATTGTCGGTTCTCTGTGAAGAAATGTGTAGAAACAGCATTTTGTATCCTTTCAATATTGTGTCCCTTACCTTTCCCTTTCTTTTTCACTTCTTTCAGAATAGTCTGATTAAGCGAATACAGGGTGAAAATGTGTATGTCAAACATAGTAATCTTATGTTAGAGGTTGGTATTGGTATATACCAGTGCATGTCCGTACATGTGTGTTAGTTTTAGTGGTAAACTGTGAATCTGCACTCTGATGCATGACCTGTGTATTCCCACCTGCTAATAAATTAAATAGATTTTTTTTTTTCTCAGATTATGATGACTCCTCTAACTTGTACTATAAATATATATATGCGTGCACGTATGTGTGTGTGCGTCCACGCGCATATGTATGTTTGTTTGAAGCCTCTTTATCAGGTGTAAATCATAGCAATACAGTGAAGCTCTTCGAGGGTATTTTTAAATTCACTTGTATGAGATATGCTATGCTGTTATCTTTCAAAATGCCACATTTTCACAGAGTGTTGTGTTAGTGCTGTGCTGCCCGGCTCCCTGAGATGTTCCTTCCCTCCTTACTAACAAAGTTGTGTGTTTTGGCTCTAAAATTTGGTCAGCTTAGGATGTATTACAAACTGCTCTATTCTTTTAAAACTGTCCAGGACCTAGACAAAACCCAGGAAGATCTGATGAAACATCAGACCAATATAAGCGAGCTGAAACGCACCTTCTTGGAAACCTCTACAGAAACAGCTGTGTCTAATGAGTGGGAGAAGAGGCTTTCCACATCTCCCGTTCGGCTTGCAGCAAGGCAGGAGGAAGCTCCTATGATTGAACCACTAGTGCCTGAAGAGGTCAGCGGGAGCTGAAAGGCTTCATTACGTATTTGTCTTATTCAGTTTTACTTATAATAGCTCTCAGTACATTTAGAGGCCGTAATTAGAGGCCATTCCCCACTTGCAGGTGCTCCCTTTTTCTCAGGACTCAGGCTCTAGCAGCAAACATGCAAGGAATAACAGATACCTTTTATGTGTGTTTGTATATATACATATATATACATAGTTGGAGTATGAAATTTGCTGTAAGCCACGTGACAGAATTGGGTCTCTTTGAGGGTGCAAAATGCAGCCTTCCTTACAGGTTCAGTGAGCTTGAGGAAGTCCAGCCATGCATGAAAGAAACTGAGAGGGTGATGGAAAGAAAATTTAAATAATGGTGATGGGTTGGGAGCGGCACTGTTGTGGGACGGACTGGGGGTACGGTACCAAGCCTGACAAGAAAATACAGGGCAAAGGGGGCAGAACTCTCTCCATCTTTGAAGACGAGAGAGAAATAAGGATGATAATTAGACCTGCTTGGCCAGTGCCATAAGGGAACCGATAGCTGCTGTAGTTGGCTGGATACTGTTCCATTGAAGACCCACTGCAGATTGTTAAGTGTGTGCATTTTAATGCAGTGTGCATGCATGAAAAAAATCTTGCTTGCTGTGCAGTCTTGAAGTGTTTGCAAGGAACTTGTCAAATAAAAAGCCTCCTTTTATTTAGTTTGTGGGTAGGTAGTGAGATGTAGAGGTAACAATGTAACGTGTAACATTCATGTTGCCATAAAATACATAGATCTTCAAAAAAAAAGGAGGGAATCTTGATTTAAATCCAGTAGAGCAAAAAGAAATATGCTTGTGTGGTCTGTATGAAGATTAATCTTTTTATTCTGTTTTGGATGTATATCCAGTTTATTTTTCTACTGGAACAACCTTTATGATCACCACTTGTTTTCAGCATTACAGAGCAATAAGTGGTCACAAAATTTGCCTCTACCCGCCCCCCAGCCCCCCCAGCACTGATGTAATGTTGTAAGGATCTCAGAAAAAATGGGATGGGAAGTATAATTTGAAAGAATCTTCTGCTTTCTTTCCCACCTTAGAGGTTGGCATAGCTGATCCACAGCTCTCTGAGGAAAGGAATCCCTGGAAGCAGATAGAACTTATCAGCTTCTCCTCTTAGGGAAATGGATGTTGCCAAGAAACAGGCTGCACTTCCTCTTCTCTCACATTATACCCACCTAATAGGTGGGTGATTCAGGCATCAGATATGCATTAGAGTGGCCATCAAGTTGGATTAAAATATCTAAAAAGCAGACTCAGTGCCCAAAGTTTACCTTTTGGAGGGAGGACTGAGGAGTCTTATTGTTGTTCCTACTGCCTTCCTGGTTTAGGAATCGTAAGAGATCCTACAACCATGTTTGGTTGTAGTTAAAAGTATGGGTTTACTTTCTTAAAATTGTAATAAAGTGTGTATAATAAGTGTAATAAACGGAATGCATTTCACATTTTAAAGATGTAAGGAACTGTTGAGTAGGGAGTGGCTGGCTAGCTGAGCCTGAATCAGAGGAAGGAAACTTATAACCCCCTCACTTTATTACGTGTCTTTTTATGCACAAGCAGTAGCAAAACATTACACAGTTATATAGGCTTCACCATGACCAAACACATCTGAATTTAGCCATTCGTTTGGAAAGGAAAAGAGCAAGAGATATCCTTATCTGGTAACTCTTCTCTTACTAGAAGAAAAGGACTTGCTCAAAAGCAGCATCCAGACACTATACCTTATATGCATTTAAGTAAGCTACAGCTGTCCCACCGAACCTCATCCAAATGAAGGTGTTTCTGTGGAAAAATGTGGATGGATTTGAGCTATCAGAGCCTAACTCTGAGGTGTCTTCTGGCAGTAAAGGACCCCTGCTGTAGATAACATCTGACCATCCTTCTTGGTCCCACTAAGTCGGGTGGTTTAAGTTCACATGTCCTGCTGAGAGAGGAATTTGATAGGGAAAAAATGAAGTTATGTATGGGTTAAAATCAGCACCTTGATGTCTACTAAGAAATTCAGAGACAGTCAGGATAGACAGCTACATGTAGTAGCTGCTTCTAGTCAAAGAAGTCACGTGTTTAACTCAGAATATCCACTTCAAAAATGTATTCAGTGCTGTTACATGTAACTCTTTAGTATAACAAAACAAGAACAGAAAGGGAAAAGTTTCCTTTTCAAAATAGGTGCTTTGAGCATTTGGCACTTGTGTGTGTTTGGTCAGTTTGACTTCAAGCCCATATGGTCATCCATCAGTTTCTCACAACAGTAGGAGAAATACTTTGTTTTTCTTTAGTTATAAAAAAATGTAGTTTTAAATGTCTGCCATAATAATGCCCAGATAGCTACAGAACATGAAAGCCATCATATTAACAAACTCCCTGGCAGTGTCTAGTCTAATCTGAATTGGAATAAACCAGCACTTTAGAAATAAAGAAGTTAAGCAACTCATTGCAGTCAGTAGAGAGGCAGAAACGACTCAGCTAAGTTTCTAGCTTTGTATCTACCTTTCAATGTGTACCTTTCTTCTCGAGTACATGGAGTATACATCTTTAAAACAGTACCCTGTTACCATGCCAGTCATAGTACTTCCATCGGCACGTCTGGTGAGGACACTGGCCATTGAACTGGGTAGAAAGGGTTTGGCAAGAAACCTGCTTTGCTCTGCAGGGCCTGACTTGTTCTAGCCAGATGCAAAAGGTGGCCAGCCCAGAAGGTGAGCTCAAAAGGCTTAGGAAAACTGAATCTTACCAACCCAACATTTAAAACTTTCCCCATTGGTCAAGCTGCAGAGATACTCTTACTGTTTTCACAGCATCAGGAAGGCATATATGGGGTAACAATGATGAGGATTTTGGTGTCACACTATAGCAATGATATAGCAGTGGTTAGCTTCCTGCATCAGAAAAAGACTGAGACTTCTTGCCACCTGTAAGAAGAAAAGGAGAGCTGAAATGTTTGCAGGGAACGTCTTCTGCCTGCATGAGCAGGGAAGGCTGCAAACTCAGGAAACAGCTAAAGGCAGGGTAAAGGTGAAGGGACCTGCTCTAGAATGTTGATGGAAGCCATGGAAGTTGGCAACAGACACAATCAGATGAATAACATAAGAGGAAATGAACACAGTGTGTCTATGCCCAGGTGTTATTCGATTTAGTGTTTTTCCTGCTATGCAAACAATATGCTCATATCTGCATTTATCATGGAGTGACACTGATTTCACTTCTTATTGGCAACCTCTTTGCTGTAAAATTATTCTGTTTAATTCTGTTTCTTAATTTACCATGCAATTAATAATTTGTAGATTAGAGAAATAGGATAAGCTATTGTAAAGTATAGTGGTCTTTATACCCTCCATTTACTAAAACCATTTGTTCCCCTGACATTAGACCAAAGAAGAAACAGAAAAATCAGAAAAACTCATATTTTTGCAGAAGGGAGGTACTACATTCCTTGAAATGCAGGTAAAAACAAACAATACTTCATTGAAATACAATCAGGCTGGCAATGATTTATTATTTTATTACATTTCTTCCTTTCCAAACCACTTTTTTGTTTTGTTTTGTTTTTGATATGATTTTGTAAGTTCCAGATAAAGATGTAATCTGGGGGCCAAATTCTGAGAAATGAGTCCTCTCCAAAGCTTATGGCTTCTTAATAGAGACTGAGTTCTCTACTAGTTAGAAATCTACTTGCACGGTACTGTTTGTGGATGTTGTTTGCAGTTATGCATGCATTTCCAGCATAAACATCACTGAGAACCTTATGGTGAATGCAGCACCTCTGTCATTAGAATGAATTTCCTTTATACTGTCAAGTGAATTCAGATTATGCTGAGTGATGGTGAACTTTCTATTCTTATTGGTTTTTCTATTAGCCAAGTGTGATAGAGAAGAAGCTGCAGGAAGGAGAATCTGCTGGCACTTTGGTTACTTCTCATCAAATCATTATCCAGAAAAGTATCCCATCATCCCTAGAGGTTATTTTTCATTCATTCAATTTTAAACTACCACATTTACTTAGTTAAATACAAATGTTACAGTCTTAAGGTCAAATATGTGGATGCTGATTGCATAGACAAAGCTAATCACATAGCATATTTGCATAAGGAGGAAAAAAGATAGAGCATTAAGTTCAGTTCAGTGTCTTTAGCAATAAGGCATTTACTATGTTGTACTACTCGATTTCAACAATGCTGAAAGGGGTTGATGTTATTCTAATGAAAACAAATTCATTGCAGGCTACAGCTACGTACAAATACATACTGTTCTTAAACCTCGTCAACAGTGTGTTTGTGACAAGTGGGGAATGGTTGAATGGGCTTATTTGCCCTATTTTTGCAATTTGATTTTGACAGCAGCATTATGAATCATTGTGATACATGATTTTTAACCTCAGGATGATTCCAATAATCATTTTAAATGATGTGCTAAAACTCTGTTTTGCTTCAAATGAATACAGAAATAGTGTGGCAAAAGTCATTTTTTGTGTCCACGTTATATGGGCCTCTAAGGGGAGGGAATATGCAAAGAAATAATATTTTGCCTAACGTGATTCTGTTTAGTTGTTTGATAGCTGCTCTAAAAGGTACAATGGTAAAAGTTATCATATGCTTTCATAAGAGGCAGCATTGATTTCTTAAAAGTCTTCATACTTTAGTGCTCCTGAAGTACAGATAAACCTTCAGATATTCTAATTTAGCTTTTATATCTCAAATATAGGGCACTGAGGATTGGGTTATTATAGACAAAATACCATCTGAGGTAGTTGATGGTGAATCGAAAAAAAGTCTGGCATACAAAGTAGTGACTGTGAGCAGTAAATCCACCTTTCCACCTGAGATGTTAAAATCCAGTACCATTCTAATGCAGAGCTTTGAGGACTTGGAAGGTGAAATACAATCCAAAGAGGAGAATAAGCAGAAAATGTTCACCTTAGGAAAGTCCTATGATACTGTATCTGGGAAAATTGTAACCATGACAAGTAAAGCTAAAGAGAGTGAGAAAGCAGTACAGCCTTCAGTAGAAGCTTTGCAAAAAATGGAAAGGGAAGTGCAAGAATCTGTGAAAATCATTCCTGTAGTGGCTGAGTATGAAATCCTTGAGCCTGTCACTGATGAGAAAGCCAGGCGGGGATCCGACGTGCAGAGCACGAAAAGAAAGCTGTCCGACTCTCTGACACCTATAAAAGAAGCAGAATCTCAGTTGCAAAGTCCTGAAGAGGAAAGTTTGAAAAAGACACTAAAGATGGATGAGGATTTGCAGTTACATGGTACACTGGGAAGCTTGCAGCTTGGCAAAGCAGAAAAACACCTTGGCAGTGAAGCTGCAAAAGCAGGGGCATTTGCCCGGAGAGCTAAGAGCCTGTCTGAGTGGAGATATTCCAGAGAACAGCCATTTACCATTGCTACTGCTCACTATGTTACTGAGTCGTCCACGTCAAAAGTAGTGGTAACAAGTGGCTTTGACTTCGTGCCATGGTTTAAAGATTAAAGCATGACTTCTTTTAGGCAATCCCTTCACACCACCCTGCCTTTCAGTCTTCTCACTGCCTGGCTTTATGTTGACAGCAGCCAACCCAGCTTATTTCTTTTTTCCCCTCATACTTTGAATCCAGCCCAGAGTCTGAAGCAGACATTATACAAGGCTTTCAACCTTCCTAGTTTATTTAAAGATCCATGTTACTGAAATGTGGTATTGCTGCTGTGGCTTATTAATAAAAGAAAAAAAAAAATAGGATTGCTTGAACCAGCAAAATGCCAACGCTAACAACTATGCTTCGTAACTGTTGCTTACTACAGCCATTATGAATTTGCTCTGATTTATTTTCCCATTCTTTTCCTGTTTCCAACCTCTCTGCGCCCCCGCAACCTCCTCTCCCTTTCCTCCGTCTCTGCCTCCGGTTTTGACAATTAATAAGTCTGTGCATGTGGGTTTGCCTTTCTTCTGTGTGTGACTCTACATTTCTTTGTCTATTTAGACTAAACAGTCCACCGGTGAAAAAACCTTGGATGGTTCAGATATCTTCAGTTTAATAGAGTCTGCCAGAAAACCAACTGAGTTCATAGGAGGGGTTACTTCTACTTCACAGAGCTGGGCTCAGGTGGCCATTTGATTCCCTCCATCAATGTTATAACTGCACGCCAATTACTTTTGCTTTTTATTTTGTTTCCTGATTTTATGTATAACTTGGAACCTATATAACTAGTGCATGTATTGGTGTGCCTTTTCCTTTGTTACAACAGACCACAATAGAAGCTTCACTGAAAAGAAAAATGGAAAAAAAAAAAAAAAAGGAAGGGGGTTTCTCTCATTTCACTTTATTTTGGTCATTTTGCAGGGTGCTGTATTTTGCCTTTATAAAACTCACACAAAATACCAATAAGAAAAACACTGTGGAATTTTTCTTCGCTTCTAAAAATCGTACTTCTTCCTTTGGTTTTTCATTTCTTCTATTGTGAAAATGTCCTGAGAGTGAACATCCATACAACGTGAGAGACATAAATTGGCAAAATGTAATACCCTTTTTTTTTATTTATTTGTGTTCACAGAACATTAAGCTGAGGAGCTGTTGCAAGTAGTACTGTCTGCTTCTGATACTGATGTTTTTGTTTTTTTTTTTTTCCTCTTTCCTTGCAGAAAATAGATACAATGACATCTCAGGAGATAACTTCCAGTGAAATGAAGCAAGCAGCTCACCTGCCCCAGGATGTGGTGAAGAAGGTTGTACAGGAGACTGTGGTTATCGAGGAGAGACATGGGCCAAGCGTGCAGGCGAGCGGGGATCCTGCTAAAGCAGCCGGACTTGCACTGGATACAGTGACTGCTGTTGTGAAAGGGAAGGATGGCTCTGCTGAGACTGAGGGAGCAAAGGAGGATAAAAGGGAAGAGGCTCAGAAAGCCCTGACCAAACAAGGAGTTGTCACTGATGCTGCTTCATGTGAGCAAGTGGAGGAGCACAGTATGACAGTCCACCTTCCAGGGTCTTTGGAAAGAAAATCTCATTTTGAGGTAACTCATTAAATCAGTCATGTCTGTGGTGAATTGTGAAACGTAGGCAGTAGTGGACTAAGCTAATTCTTGCCATGGAAAGCAAAGTGTACCAAGCTTGTACGATTGCATCTTTACAGCAGGCAGGTTTTTTTCTCCTCCTGCTTCTTCCTTGTATGGCACCTTCAAGGCTTGTTGCTGGTTTCCATTATTGGCAAAATGCCAAGCCTATGTTACTTAAAAGCACTTTTCATGCTACAGAGAAATGCTTAATTCAGTGGCATGTTATGCAGTGGATAACAAGGATTCATCGAGTGTTCTCTTTGGAAAAGTCTGTCAAAATTGGCAAAGTTCATGTGTCCTCAAAAACAGAAAATATGGGGTTTTTTTCCATGCTTGGTACAGTTGTAAATAAATATACTGTGTCTTAAACAACATAGGTGCCTTATCTTAGCCCTATTACCAAAATTTCAAGGCACTGGTTTGTGGAAGGGTTAAAAAAAACTTGTTCTTTTTTTTTTCTGAGAGCCGAATGGAAGATTAAGCCTGAGTAGCATTTGTTCTCTTGTCATTTTAAGAAGATGTATAATCCCAGGACGGCTAAGGTTGGAAGGGACCTCTGGAGGTCATCTGGTCCATCCCTCTGCTCAAGCAGAGTTACACAGAGCCAGTAGCCCAGGGCCATGTCCAGATGGCTTTCAGATATCTTCAAAGATGGAGCCTGCACAACCTCCTTGGGCAATCTTTGCCAGTGCTCAATCATCCTCACAGGAAAAAAAGTGTTTCCTGCTGTTCAGAGAGAGCTTCTTGTGTTTCAGATTGTGCCCGTTGCCTCTTGTAGTGTTTACATCTTTTCTAAAGTTTGTTTTCATGAAATCCAGGATAGTGCTAAATGTTGCCAGCATTATGTACATTTATGTACCACTATAATTAAGATAATTTTCTCTCTTTTCTTAAACACGCTTTTTAGTTGTTCCTCCTCCTTTCCCAAGGAAAAAAAAATATTCTGAGAAATCTGTAAGCCTTGCTAAATGTTTCAATTCCTTTTTTTTTGGTTCACACAGTCACCACTTGTGAAGACTGAAACTATCAGTTTCAGTACTGTTTCTGCTGATGGGGAAAACCTTGAAATTTCCACAAAGGAAGTGCCAGTAGTACATACAGAAACAAAAACCATCACATATGAGTCTTCTCAGGTAAGAAATCCTGCAAAAGCCAGCGTCTAATTTAAAATAACTTTAAGGAACACATATTTCTTCACCCATTTTTAGTGTATGCCTTAGTGTAAACCATTCTAAGCTGTTCAAGTACTAAATATTAGCATGAGGAAGATGTGTGCAAGTGCAGTTTACCTGAGGGTGACCCTCATGTCCTGGCCTTTCAAGAACATTGATGACACTACAAATTTCAAAGCCGCAGCTTCTCATCTGTTCTTCCAGAAGCAAAGAGGAGTCTCCACATGAAATACTGACTCATGATCACCCCCATAGCAGTTATTTCCCTACTATTAGATATGAAGAACAGTAGAAATAGGGAAGTTCAGCCAGTCCAGTTATCACCTCTCTGTGCTCAGAAGCATGTTTTTGATGATTGTTTGTCTCTTTTGGTTCTCTAGGTGGATTGTGGTGCTGACTCAGAACCAGGTGTATTGATGAGTGCACAGACTATCACATCTGAAACTACCAGCACTACAACCACCACACACATCACCAAAGTGAGTCCTCAGAAAACAGGGAAGGGTTTTTTCACAAGGGTGTATGTTTTCTTAGCTTCAGTTCTATTATGTACTTTAAAATGTAGACACACGCTTATATTCTCTGGACAAAATCCTGTCTATTCTAGGCAGCTGTCTTCATTCACCTGTATTTGGCTCTACTGGCTTTATTAATGCTCAACCAAGGACTTGACAAGAGTCCTGAGAATCACAAAACCTTAGGGTATGTCTATGCAAGGACAAAACATTGTTGTGCAGAACACTTGAGTTAGCTGCAAATACTGTCTGGAACTGGAAGCAGTGTAGCCACATTGGCATCGTATGGTAGCCAAGAAGCAATAATTTGCCTGACATGAGGCTTCCTTGACATGACTATACTGCCTTTGAGTCCTGAGCTATTATTCCTGCACAGTGTTGAAAGCACATGGTAAATCTGTATCATGTAGTCAGAACAGGACAAGCAGTTGGCTGAGAGGCTGCAGTGGCATTGCTGGGTGGTACCCTAAGGAACTTGCCCACAGACAGGCAGAAAGTTTATGGCTGCACAAACAAATGATGTTGGGTCTTCCAAGTTCCAAGACAACATCTAAATAACAGTTCCTAAGCAGAAACTTGTTAGTGCCATGACATCTCTTCTACCAGCGTTTACCGTGGACAGAATTTCATCTTTCTGCAGTGAAATTCACCCTTCAGTAGAGGAGCTATCATACCACTCTGTATATCCTTCTGAAGCCTGCAGTTGGACTTAACTAGGTACTAATACCGGGCTGTCTGTATGTCCATTCTTTTCTTCATGGGATGAATTTACTGGAAATACCTGCCATTTTTTACATAGAAGCATCTCTCCTGACATGTATACAGGTTGATTAGAATCATAAAATAATCCTTGTTGGGAAGACCTCTGGAGGTCATCTAGTCCATTCAGAGCAGGCCAACTTTAGAGTTGCTCTGGTCGCAGTTCAGAGTTGTCCCTTCTGTGTGTGCTGTTTGAGGTAGTTCGGTCATGTCTGTGTTCCTGCACTGATCATTCTCTGGATGAGCAGCAGCACTCTTTAAAGTAAGTTACTGACATGCATTTGTCCCTCCCATCTAGACTGTGAAAGGAGGCATCTCAGAGACAAGAATTGAAAAACGAATAGTCATCACAGGAGATGCAGATATTGATCATGATCAGGTAAAATCTATAAACTGCTAAGGGCTACCCTGAAAACTGCCAAAGAGAACATTTCCAAACATTGCTTTAAAAGATACTATTCATACCGGGATGCCTTAAATGAAACTGGATTAGTAGTTAAATCAGTGATGGTATATTTCATATTTTAATCATCTTCCTCATTTGTAAATTGTGTAATATCTCATGAATCTCTCCACCTTGCTACTGATCATGCATGTTCCACCTCCTTTTTGTTTTTGCCCTTCTGTGGTTTCCTTGGGATAGGCGCTGGCTCAGGCAATTAAAGAAGCCAAAGAGCAGCACCCTGACATGTCAGTGACCAAAGTAGTGGTACATAAAGAGACAGAAATCACACCAGAAGATGGAGAGGATTGACCACAGGTAAGAGGACTAGATAATTTTCCTAGGCATTTACTGGGCTGGCATGTTGCAAGGGTTCCTACCATAACTCACCTCTAACCCTTTGCTTTCTCTCACTGGCATTTGCAAGTTGCATTTGTGCTGGTTATCAGTTCTGGTATATGAATGTAAACCACATTCAGCTCTAAACATCTTTCTTCATTTAATGGTGCCGGCTAGAGAAAGAGAAACTACTCATTTGCTTTTGTTGGCTCTTTGAAAAGTCCTCATTGTCCATGCTTTGGTACAGTCTAATTTTCTAATTCTGAAGTCAAAAAAATCTGTTGTCTGCTTTTATGTCATTTAAGAACAAAACCAATTTGTTCTTAAAGGTATGTATTTTGTTTAAAAATGCCATTGTTTAAAAATACCAACAGCTGCTTTATTAATGTGCCATGCAGATATGTTACAAATTAAGCTTTAATTCCCAACTTGCAAAGATATGGTCCAACTTGCTTTTGATTTTTTGTTTAAACCCAGTGAATCAGTGCGTCAGTATTTGGATGTCTTGGCTTGTCCCTGAAGGAACATTTTATGTTTTAAAGCAGCATTGTTTATCAGGATGAGATGATAATGCAGCTTTTCTTGTGTGAAGCTTTCTTTCTGTAAAGGCATGCTCTCCAATTGCGGCTGGCTAAACAGATGTCTTAATACTACGATATTTATTCTGTGTGCTAAAACATGTCATGCATACTAACCTGCTACGCAAAAGCCATTAATGCCAGCACCATTGCACAAAATGCTTTGAATGCTATATGCAGAAGAGGGTGGGGGAAAAAAAAGCTGCTTGTCTGATTTGTTTAAATCAATAGCAGCCTTTTATTCTTAAAACAATATAAATTCCTTAGCGTTTGGTGTAAGTAGCAGAGTGTGATGTACTGCACCTTTTGAAGCTCTGTTGCTCACCTGCTTTTGGATATACAAACCATAGGAAAAAAAATTGGAATTCTGGTATGTTATTTGTTTGGAAGATGGAGCCAGTCACTGAGGAGTGAGTAGCCATGATTCTTGTGGTATTCTGCTAATTGTTTCAGAGACAACAAATTGTGTCTTCCTAAGAAGTCTATTGATGTCACTAATTCTTTCCATCAGCATCAGTGGACTTTGGATTTAGGCCAAGTTGCTTATACTGGGATGATGCTGTTTTCAAATAGCTTTTGTTACTCGAACAAATTGACAAAATCTCCTTTGCAAGAGAGTAGTTGCTTCAAATAATTAACTCAGTTCTCTTTCCTGCAGGAATGACCTAGTTTGCATATGAATCTGGACATGCACACCAGTAGGAATACGAGAGCCCATACGGAGTCTCAGTTCCAACCTGACTGGCTTGTATCTGTCTATGGAAAATTTCAGTACAGAAGAATTGATCTTGACTGTTAATAAAGAAACTGGCAGAGATACCTTCCCATAGAAAGCAATCTGAATCAGCAGCAGTTAAACAATATTGCATGAAGCAACGATAAAATTACAGAGAAGCAGCATTTTTAATTTTCTTAAAATGTCTAAGTTTTCAGCTATACCTGCACGTTCATAAACAGTATCAACAGTGATCTCATGTAACACATAAACAGTTCATGCCTTTCACAGTTTATGAAAGTCTAAACAAATTAAAATTTGTTAGGTGGCAAGCCTTTTGTTTACGGATATTGTAAATGAAGATTACCCCCAAAATGCTAGAAGCTGTATAGGTACTGTGTATAATGTTTTACCACACATTAGATGTGCCAATAACACAGTTTATTCAGTAAACAACTTGAATCTTATATTTGTTTGATCTGGTTTTATTACTGCCCGATAAACGATGATGAATCTTTACTCTTATCAAAATATTTAAATGCTTACGAAGTGTGCTTTGTATACCTGACTGAATACCTTATGAGGTAGTAATTATTTTAGTATACTAACTTTAAAGATTTTTGTCAGCATTGTTCAGAGTCAGCTTCCAGTCACCCTTCACAGATCCTAACCTTGTAAATTATATGTAGTTATTTTGGAGAAAAAAAAAATCTGTATTTTACTTAGTTTTCAGCATTAGAAAATTATTAATCTGAAATAACCGTGATGGTTTTCTATTGATTTCCCTTTTGTTCTCAAAAGAAAAAAAAAAAAGAGAAAAAAAATCTGTTTGAGAATCTGGTCAGCATTTACTATCTAGTTCAGAGTCAAGCCTTAACCTGTACAGAACATCCACTGAAAAGTCGTTAGTGTCCAGCTATAATACCCACTGAAGGGATAGCGTCCATTACACTGTCAGCTGCATCACAACACATGGTGAATGTATGTTTCTGCATAGTGAAATAAAAGTGGTAAATGCATCCAAAATTGTATCGTTCTGTGTCTAAAAGCACCTAGTGTTTTTTAATAATCAAAACATTAAGTTAACATTTGTAAGACATCACAGGTTTTACTCATCTGCAGAGTAGACACATTTTGTCTTCAGCAGCTAAGCTTGCACTGTACAGACAGTTGGAGTTAGCAGAGAATCCAAAGGGATGACAACAGTGTTCACCTTTGGGCAAATGATGTTGTCAAAGGAAAAGGAGTATTTGGTTCCTTCTGCTTTCTCTGGCTGTGTACCATTTCACCGAAGCTACATGAAGGATTTAATGGTTGCTTATAAAGTAAAGGCCAGTAGTGCTTGATCCAGATCCACTCTCTGCTCTGAAACATGGAAAAAATTCTCTTTGAAGCAGGACTTATCAGTTCCTTTTTTTTTGCTATTTTGCCACATCTCATTGACACTCCCCTGATAGTTCAAGAGAAATTCCTAACAATTAATTCACTGTTCAATATGTATTTCCTTGCAGGATTGAAAGAAATGAGTACAAGCAGACTTTTCAGGACATAAAGGGCCAAATTTGCCCTTCATTGTTTACACAGGGCTCCCTCACATTGAAGTCAATGGATTTGGCTTCAGTGGAGAGCAGGATTTGACCCGGTGACTTGTTAATAAATGTTTATTTTCTTAATTTAGAAAGAAAAATAGTATATATAGAGAGAATAACCTGTAGATAATAATTCAAAGTAATATCCCAAGGCTTTTAAAGCTTTGCCCTTACTCTCCAAAATGTCCTCCTTCCACCACACATTCTTCATGCCTTTAATCCAGAGTGTTAACTATGTAACTCCCCTTACCACCGTCCTTGCTTACCCCTCACCTCATGGCCAATGCAAAGATTACAGGCTGTTGTGATCTTTGATGGACCTCTCTTCCTCCTCCTGGTCCAAGAGCATCTCTGTTCTCTGCCCTCTCAGTGACAGTAGGCTCAGCTCCCTGGTGCTGCCAACACCTGGCAGTATCCAGGGATGGAGGAGGTACTCGCTCTGTGTCTCAGCAAATGTCATGCCAGGTCCTCACTACTGCATCAAGAGTTTAAAAATAGACTCTGAAGCCATATTGATCTTCCTTCAGGTGCCCCTCATGTTGTCAGCTAAGAAACAGCATTGTATTACCTCAGAGAGATGCGAGGCGACTGCACAGCCTTCTCTCCAGAGTTAGTGTTATGTTTTAGCATGGCTTGAGGAGATTGTACTATGGTGATACTGCACAGTATGTACGCTGCCTAAAGATATTGTATCGTAAGAAGTTAGTCTCCTTAGAACGCTCACCGCTAAGATACAGCCTAAGCGTGTGCAAACTATGAGGAGATGAGAGTGGACAGGCAAGGACACCTTGGTGCCACTGTTGGCAGTAGACCCTTGTCTAGGGGATGGTTCCTGGAACTTTGGAGCTTTGGTTTTTGTCAGAAACTGTTTCTTGGGTTGTCTGCCTAATGCTGTGCCACATGAAATAAAGAACACCTGCCTGTTTCTACCAACCATCTTTTGTCTCTGTCTCTTCTCATTTATTGTTGGTCTTTGTCCAGCTTCTCAACGTAAAACAGCTTAGAAAACAAACCATCAAATATTATGTTGTTTGCAAGCACCATTATGAACATAGGAGACAGCCTCACTTGGTGGAACTGGAGTCGCGGCTTCAGGACCTGAGACCTGGCTGCGCTTCACCACTGGGACCAAAATGGCCACGCAGAGCTTTGCATACTAGGCAAGACTGGGTATAGCAAGCAACCACAGCAATTGTGACCATTACAGATAAATAAAGACTTAATACATTGCTGTGGCATTTTTAAGGCTGTTTGAAATCGCTTAACATTTATCCCTCTGAAGTTTTTTAAGGCTGTCCCATCACAAATGGCAAATAATGGTGTTCTGTGTTCAAGCAGCTCAGAAAAATTTTAATGGGCCTGTAAATCCAGATATTAGATCAAAGCAAGGGTTTAACAGCTTCATCTTACTTCTTCCTAGAGCAGATTTAGGCAGCTGGTAAGGTGATATAGCTCACCTGCACAACAATTTATATCTGCTGAGATTTGTAGTTCCATATAAATAGTTCCTCATGGCAAATAAATGGGCTTCAATTTGGCAAACACCCTGAGATTTGACAAATCTTGCTGCAGATTTCTTGCCTTAACCCAAAATAGTTCTCTCGGCTAAGATCAAAAGGCCCATTACAAACTTCAACTTTACATCTTCGCTCTTCACAGGTAATAAGGGTGAGGTAAAGAAATCTGTTCCCCTTTTTTATATGGGAGCAATAATGGTTCAGGTTCTGCAGAGCTGGGAATCAAACCTTAATTTTTTTAGTAATTTTTCCTAGTCTAGTCTATTAAAAGTTTGCAACATGCCTGAGGCAATGCTAAGATACACTGCAAGATTTTTTTTTAATGTTTGTTAAACACACCAGCAGCACATATGATATACTCTTAACTGTATTGCTCAAACAAAATCCTGTTCAATCAAACTGACTGGCATAATTTTATATTCTTAGTTACCATACACTCAGAGACACTACACAAGAAAATGTTCCTAAGGAACACAGTTCAAACTAATACCAAAGAAAACCTCATTTTCATTTGACTTCAGCTATTACAAAGCGTTAAGAAGAAGGTGGTGCTTTTCAAGTTACGTATATCCCAAACTACAGTTGACTGTTTTGAAAATTCAACTCAGCTCTTCTGTATTGTTAACTTCAAGGAAAATCCTTCACTGGGTAATTTGCTATTCCCAAGTCTTACATCTACTTTCTCCTGAAGTACATAAAAGGGTAACATTGGATAATGAGACGAAATGAAGAACAGTTGCTATATTCTTTTCTTTCCCTTCCCCTCCATTACGTAAAGAAGCAAATACTTGTTTTTAAGCATTTTCTGTTGGTACTGAACCTCCTTCAGTTGACTCTCCTGATCTAATCTCTTGAGATGCCTTTGCAATTTCTTTTGCTCCTGACACCCACTATCTGTAGTTACAGGCTTCAAGTGTTGATGGTTTTTTATGGCTAACTAAATGTCACCAAACAAACTTTCCATCAAGTGGAGTAAGGCAAGAGTCCTCTCAAACAGGATCTGGGACTTGGTGAACTTGAAAAATGCTTCCTATGACAACAGGAGCTCAGCTGGACCTCCTGAAGTCCCCTATAGATCCCAAGGCATAGTGGTGGTTTGAGGTGCTATGGATGGACTATGAGATGACTGTAGGTGGACTAAAGGATGAATATGAGAAACACTGCTTTGCACACTTTTTTAAAGAAAGAGGAAATGAAGCACTTTTCTTAAATCTATAGATTTCAGAGGTGCTATCAGTCTTACACTGCAAACGATGGTTTGCTGTACCTTTTGTCATTAATGTTATGCCACATCAGGGAAGAGGTTGGCCATGGCTGGTCTGGGTTCCTTTAGAGCAATACAGAATGCCAGCTTTCCTAGTAAAAATTTGGTCATGCACTCAAAAAACACAAGTTATCTATCTTATAGGTCTGTCACAAATAGGGATTTAGGTTTAAATAAAAAATGAGGCATATTCCTGATGACCTTTGAAGATCCCTTCCAATCCAAACTATTATATGATTCTATGTTTTTCACAAATTACTGTATTCATTAACTGAAACCAGATTATTCTATTACATTGGAAATACTGTTAGGCCTTGTTCATAGCACAAGTTACTCTAGTTTATGACATTTGATTCCCTCCTCCACCCTTATTTCCGTCTCCCATTCAAGAGAAGTCCTGTTTCTCAGCTAGAACTAACGACTGCTGTAAAGATCTGTTAGCAGGACATTTTCAAAAATCTCAGTCAAGTCTCTTCTTTCTTCTGATGCTCCCAAATGGAGCTATAACCTCCATAAATCAATGATCTCACTCATGCAATTGAAATGACCATCACTCACTGTAAGTAGGATTAATGGCCTATCTTTGAGAATGTTTAGAGTGACATAGAGGGAAAACAAACAAACAAAAGGAGTACTGACACTAGAAATTATTTTCCTTCTTATACACATTTGATTTTTACCTGTACAGTCTATCAGGTCTGTTTCCTCCAGTACAGAACTTCAATAAGAACCTTCCTTCCATACCTGCTTCTTTTTTCCAGTGTTTACTAGGAATTGCTGCTTCATTTTCTAGAAGTATCTTTGCCATCTGCTTTGCTGGTGAGGTGCACCGTGACTCTTCTGCACACAACAAAAGCTTGGGTTACAATGTAAACTAACCTGAACTGCAAAACACAAATCCCAGAACATGGGGAGCTTTGGAGCTGCCTGTATTTCAACCCAGAGCGGTGTATTCCCATACCAGTCCTGCCTTGCAGTGCATTTGTTGCTTTTAAGTGCTGGGCATATGTTCTTTGGTGGATAATCCTGAGTGACTGTAGCATAAAAGATACAATATTAGACAAAACACGTTAAAGGTTTCGGGAAAGGCATATCATAAATCATACAACCAAGCAAAGAAAAAAATGAAAGCAATATATCTGAAGGTACAAAAGCAAATAATTAAGAAACCTTCAAAGCCTCTTCCAGTAAGAAGAGTACAGCTAATATGATGCTTATTCCTTCCTTAAATCAAGAGTGCCGCTACCACAGATGTCCTTCCTCGATGGATTTATGAGGTTGTTTTGCAGACATTGTTTTTTTGGTCAAATTCCACTGATGGATTTGGCATATGAAGGCTTCTAAATGCATTTATATCCCTTTAGTCAAATCTCCAATCCATATAAGACTTCGAGAAATGCGAATCTTGTTAGATAGTCACAGAGGTGTTGACAGGCAACGCTTGTCCTTAGAGCTCCTAAATTCCAGGCTACTGGACAATTACACATGCACATTCCCACAGAATATTATTTTTTATAAAAGTATTGCTATGAAATTGTCCTTGAATATGCATTAAACAATGGATTTTGGTTTGGTTTGGTTTTCCATTCAAAATGCCATCTGGTGGTTGAGAGGTCACAAACTTATTTTTTCCCTGCAATCAGATGCCATATGTCAGTACAAAAACTTTTTTTCATATCAGTCTTTAAAGGGAATATGTGACATGAAAACACTTCAACATGTGGCATACTGTCACAGAAATAAAGGACTGTCTTGAACATCTGCATGAGCTGGTCCTGTGACAAGGAAGCTTCTGCAAATTCTGGGAAGACAGCCTGTAACTGTGTCTTATCCCACCACTTCACAGTTATTTTAAATTATCTTTGTCCCCTCTTGCTTTCTTTCATATTTTTCAACTTAACCCATCTGTGTTTGACCCATCAGGCCCCTTTCTTCTGCATCTCTCTCCTTTCCAACTTCTCTCCTGGGTTTTGAGCAGACTGCATCTGCTGTTTCTTTTTCCATTCATTCTACCATTACATCCTATCCTACTTATCAACCTCCTTTAAAGTCTTGCTAATTCTCACTGTCCTGCAGTCGTCCCCTCTCATCCTTAATAAGTTCCACTCCTACAATGGAAATACATCCAACTCTTAAGTACATATTTCTTTGCTTTCATATATCTCTTCAAATTTCAGCCTTGGTTCATTCTTCTTATCACTGATGTCTTTCCCATGGCTGTTTTTATCAAGCAGTGTTCTCTTTGATTTTTTTTTTATAGCCACTTTCTCCCTCTTCAGCCATCATCTGATCTCTTTCAGCATCCACCCATTCTCTCTCACATTGACACTTGGCCCTTTTATTTTTTTCTGGTCCATTAGCTTTGATGGGTTGTCATCTGCTTTCAGACTTTTCAAACACCAGCCCTAGTTTCCCTGCTCCTCTTTCTGACCTGTCACTGAAAAACATTCAAGATGGAAATCCTGTAGATAACTTTCCTTCAGTACAGAAAAGCCTCATTTTTTTACAATGTTAAACAAGACTCCTATTTAAATAAATCCCTCCAAGCTGATAATTTATGTGCTGTCTTGTTGTCTGTACTTCTTTCTGCACTGGGTCCTGCTCATATCTTCCAAGGAGAGCAAATTTTAAAAGCAAAATGACTTTTATCACCCTCACAACTTCCATCCTCTTAATCCTCAGCTTCCCCTTGCCCTTTTAACAGACATAGAAGTTTCTTGCCTGCTTCAGCTTCTGACAACCTCCACACATGTTCATGATTGCATCCTAAAGATATTTTTCATGATATCAGGCTTATCTCCTAAATCTTTAGTTCCTCTCATTCTAAAGATGTCTACTCTGGTCCCCACCAACTCTATTTCACATCCAGGACCATGTTGTTGGCATTATCTGGAGCTGCTCTCTACCACTCTGCAGGCCAGCATGTTCTCACCCACAACAGCTACCACATCATATCTGATTGCCTTCTCCAGATTCAGGACCAGTATTCTGCTGAGATTCTTTGTGACCTGTCCTCTCTGTAGACACATATCCAACATTTTTATCTGAATCCTGTCCTACTCTCTGAGCTCAGTTCATTCCTCCTGACTTTCCAGCTGCTCATTTAGCAACAGACTCCTTGTCTTTCACTCCACTTTTCTGTAGGAATCCTTGGAGCTCATGGTGTACATTCAGTCTCTCTTTACACTGCCTCCCTGCCATCTTCCCCATAATGTGTATTCAGCCAGCTCATGTTTCTCTCACTTGTTGAAAGTAAGGTTAGTATAGCTTATTTTTAACCAATTTGTGTGTATTTACAACTGCTGCACTGTTGAGCAGAGACAGCTCTCTCACTCATATTACCCCAGAAAGATTCCTGTGTGAAGGCAAAATGGAAACATCCCCCAGAAAACATTATATTTATTAGCGTATGAGAATGAAGAGGGAACATCATTGCTACATTGACACCCAAACTGTTCTGGAATAAAGAGGCAGTTTTATTTCAGATGATAAATGTGCCCCATGGCCAAAAGGTCATCTTTACTGGGGCCCAGTGTTGCACAGGTTCTGAGTTGGAGCTGGTTTCTACCTAAGCTGCTCAGAGCAAGGACTGAGGAACAGGACTGTCTTCTCCCACTTTTGTACACTTGACCTCTACATAAACCCTAGGAAGGCAGTGAAATTATCCACATGAGGCAGGCTGCTGTGACACAGCCTGAACAAGACAGATATCAACTCTCTGATTATATGCATCACTGCATTTGTACTGAAATGGTGCATCAGCATAATTTTTTCAGTCATGCCACTACACTCTCCTTCAGTGCATTTAATGCTGCACTCACATATAAATCTGAGTAGTTTTAGAAGGAGGAAGAGACAGCACAAGAGACACAGACAGAGCAAAAGCTCTGCCATAGCCTTATGGATGATGAAAACCTTGGCTGACACCCTGTATGTTCCATCTCTGTTGTCAAGTACATCAATCAATCCAGCAATTAAAGCTAATGGATGTTGGGACAACAGTAGCAACAGTTGGCTCCCTACCCAAATTTTATCATTGTATCCCATTGTTTGGCCAGAAGTGTAAGTACATCATGGAAAGCTGATTCCAGTCTCTAGAATGAAGTAGGTCAATCTCTTATTGATAACTAAACCTGCAGTGTCAGAAAAGCCACCTAGTGCTCTGGCAGGCCAAAACCCATTATTCCACTGCTTTGGAAAAAAAAGTTTATTGTTAGGAAAAAGTGATGGGGAAAAAAAAAAGGTGATGAGAATAAAAAACAAACCAAACCAAACCACTCCACACTCTGTCAACTGAGTTAACAAAATTCCTCTAACAGCAGCAGCATTGTTCACATGTTATGGTGGGAAAATCAATTCCTGTGACTGCTTGGGGGCTATTCAGATCTCCTCTCCCACCTGAGGTAGTTACTAAATGAAAGTTAACTTCACCTGAGGCTGATGCTTGGTCCTACCTTGAAGGACTGAGAATATAAGGATGGTCTGGAAAAAATTTATTCAGAGAATGAGTAAGGTGTTTTCTCTTCACTATGTGTGATGGAACTTATTTGTGACCTGGGGTAGGTGATATGACTGAAGAATAAGGTAGGTGATAATAGTTCAGGATCAAGAAAGCTACTTCTTATGACTGAGTCTCAGTAAAAAGAGCTCGCTCTAATGCTGAATTTTTGTGCTGTATCTATGGCAGTGATGTTTTATTTCTTTAAGACAAAAATTATGATGGTGGAGTGTTAGAAAAATCTTGTGGTTATTCATAAGTGAGCTGTCCTGTAGCAAAAAGAAAACCTCCACATATGTATGAGTAAAATAAGGGTGTTTTTGTTGCAGTAATAGGTACTCCAAGATGGTTCAGAACAACACTAAGTGGGTTTTGTGATTTTTATTTATTTATTATTTATTTTTAAGACAATGAGGTATGGGGTAGAGTGGTATATAGAACACAATGGGGTAGACTTATGTATAGAGAACACAACCTATTTGTCTAAGTGATTCTTTGAAGAATACTAAATCAGCCAAAATGTTGTATTGTGGGAGTCATAAAACATGTTGCTTTATGAAATAGAACATATCTTCTGTTAGCCTCTGTCCTATAAATATAGCTCAATATGCTTTTATTTTTCATTGCAATCATATATTACTAGTGTTGCTGTCTCAAAAAAGACTAAAAATATCAAATGATTAATATCCATTCAGCATGTGAAACAGGCATTTTTCACTTTTACAGCCTGTTACTTAAAAACCATGATGAACGGAGATAAGAATAGAAAATGACATCCCCATAATGTTGCTTACTTCAAAAGCATGTTTTCAGTGTATATAGTACTAAACCAAATCTCTAATCATGTCTTTAGATGCTGACAACTATCTTATTGTTTTATGATATCTTTAATGTATCCCAGGGAGATACTACAAGAGTGTCTATATCTAATGCATGCACAGCTCCAGTTGCTGGCTTTCTGACACTACTGCTGACAACTCAGTCATGAGCACAAGTGTCACATGGTGTCTAGATTCATGATGCAGGAGCAGGCTTATTTGCATTTGCCCCTACACAAACAGGCATGAGATTATGAATTCATGTGAGCAAGCTCAAAGGTATTTCTACACTAAACTAGTATTATCTCCATACCTACATGTAATTCTGCAAAAGAGCTATTGCTGAGGCTCCAAAGTGATCTGATTCCAGCTGTGCATCCTTGGCTTATGATGTCCATCTTAAAATATTTGCTTGGTCAAAGCAGACCTCTGTATGCTTAGCCATGATGACAAGTAGATTTGTTATACATCAATTTGTAAAGCAAATATTGTTTATCAAGATTCTTATGCTCTGTGTTTGTGACAACAAATACTTCCTCAAATGCTTCCTGCCTCCAATTTTTTACTGCTGGAGAGAGAAGTAACAATCTTTTGACACAGTAGTTGTGTCTAAGGCTTTCTAATATAGACATCTCATCCTCTACATCTTCCCCCCAGGGGAGGAAAAATTAGACAAAGACAGCACGATTCTTCTCTTGGGAACATACTGATAGATAGAAGTCATAAGTCCATGCAGGCTTTGCTTGCGATGGGGTAAGCCTTTGTCTTCGAAAGATGTGCTATCTGAGAGCACTGGATCTGTTGGTGTCTTTTGCATTTGGTTTGCTGTAGTCTCTTCACCAGCCTTCTCTGCTCAGCTACACTTTAATCTAGAACTCCAATGGGGAGAAATCTGCCTTGCCTTGTTCCATTTCTGCTTTCTGTGTTTCCCCCAGCTATTCTTCAGTGTTTTGCTTTGTATGCGTAATGGGCTACTTGATATTCTTCACCCACCACCATCTTTCTTCTAACGAAGCTTTCAGCTTCATCTCTGTCTTTCCTCTCTGGGCTGGTGTCATGGACATGCTTCATGTTGAGCTTCACTGCTGTTTTCCTGGTAAAAGAAAACAGTGACACAAATCACAAGACTAGGACATCTGATTTTACTAGTCTGGATTCAACCTGCAAATATACTATTCCTACCACCTTGATGACAGAAACTTTCATAGGCAGCCGTATCCATGCAAGGTGACAGGGAAACTTTCCTGCTGCCTACTTACTTGTCAGCCAATACCTGCGGCCTGTTCTGAGCCTCTCATGATGACAAGCAAGACTAGGAGTTTTCAATGTTATAAATACCATGTATTGGGTCTCAGTCCCCTTCATGGATCTGACAGAGCGCTAATCTTTGTGCAAGCTGAACACAAGTGCATAAGATAGCTACCAAAAGAAAAGCTCAAACACAACTAATGTAACCTCCTGCTCACCAATTTTCTTTAAAAACAAACAAACAAACAAAGAAACTACACACACAAAAACCACACATATCTATACCCATTTATCAGCAACTATTCCATACCAATGCCTACCATCATTCACCACATTCATTGCTCTTCGAACCCTGCTGCTATTGCTGATGAGCAGAAGTTCACAAGTGCAGTGAGAGTTACTATTATTGCCAGCTAGAGTCAATCAGGAAACTAATGTCAGCCTAAATTCAACATATCCCATTGTAAATATTAAGGTATAAAATTATTAATCTCATGAGCAATGGAGAATAAGTTTATTTCCTTCAATATATTTAATAGGAACTCATTTTAAAGTATGTTCAGTCATTTGGTGTGGAGAAACAGCCAAATCTCTCAAATTTACATACAGGTGATTTCCACAGTAAGAAGAATATCCTCAGCTAAAACACTGCAAAAACGAAAAGAAGGTTAATACTTTCTCCCAGAAAGTTGTAGCAACTCATGAAAAGGCTAAAACTATCAGGACAAATGAGAAAGGGCACTAGCTACTGTTCAGCAGTAAGAGAGATTTCACCTTCACAAATGTTTACAAATACGGTTTGTGTCTGAATGTATTTTTGCTTCACTTGCAAAGAGATGCTTATCCTGTTCACAACAGCTATCTGCTGTCATTCAAGGGTAGATTCCTCCACATGCTCATGTTGTATGTTATGCTGTTCAATGGCATGAGCCATCAGGATCTTGCTTTTGCAGAACCTAGGAGTACCAGAACATTAAAAGCAACTCCTTCTCTTTTCTCGTTGCTGTTTGTTGTGGTTTAACTCCAGCTGGCAACTAAGACCACACAGCTGCTTGCTCAGCCCCCTCCCCAAAATGGGATGGGTGAGATAATCAGAAAGCGGGGAAAAAAAACTTGTGGGTTGAGATAAGAACAGTTCAATAGTACAGCAAAGGAAGAGAAAAGAATAATAATAGAATATGCAAAGCAAGAGATGCAAAATGCAATTGTTCACCGCTTGTGAACACCAATAGCCTGTTTGTTCCTGGGCAGAGGTATTTCCACCCTGGCCAACTCCAGTTTATACACTGAGCATGACATCACATGGTAAGGGCCCCTTCGGCCAACTTGAGTCAGTTGTTCAGTTTTGCTCCCTCCCAGATTCTTGTGCACCTGGTAGGGCATGGGAAGGCACAAAGTCCTTAGCTACCAAGCAAAAGCTAAAACATCAGTGTATTATCAATGTTCTTCTCATACTAAATCAAAAACATAGATACTAGAAGGAAAATTAACTCTATCCCAGCTGAAACTGGGACACTGTTATACATCACATTAAAAAAAAAAATCTTCTGATAGCTATCAGATCAGGCTTACCAAAACCTTGCTCTAGACCTGAGATAAATTTCAGAGGCAACTGCCATCTCCCAGGTCTTTCAGAAGACTGCCTCTGAAGTAATTTCTTTTTCTAGATCTCACTCTTGGTGACTCTCTCTGTCTTCATTGCTCTGCAGCACTCGAATGTCTGCTAATAATACAACACAGTTCAGCACTGATGGAAGCTCAGCAGTGAAGGTCAGATAGCAATTTTCTTGATTAATCACCATCTTCATGTGATATGGAAGCCAATTGACCAAGAACTGATGAAATTTATGCTTTGAATGATGACACTGTCACTGCCCTGCATGAGCTCAGTGGGTTCAGCTACTAGGGTGGATTTTGTGTTTCTAAAGTTTCGGGGCAGAGGTCTAAAAAGCCATGTTTCAGCCAGACAAAGTTATCTGTGGCTGGCAAGCATAAATATAGGCTATGAAAGTGTGGCTATATTTGCCCTGTGTTCTCCATGATCTCATCATAGGCAGCCAGAAGTATCCTGTGACAAAGAAATATCAGCTAGGTGGAAAAACTGTCCCTTAGATTTGATATTGTTTGCTGTGTCTTTGTTGCACTGCAAATACGAATGAATTGGGCACAGCAGTGGGAGTTAGGAGGCACAGCTTCATATATGCAGGTGGGAATTTTGGTAGGGACATGTCTCAAGACATGGAAATATATAACGTGAGTATTAAAGAACGTGTATTCCTTTCTGCAGTGACAGACAGAAGATGAGAATCTTGCAAAATGCACACATATATTGAGTGATCCTCAAACAAACCCTAACCCTGCTAATTTTCTCTGCATTTGGCTTTGGAGAGTGTTACAACATAGCTAAGTGTGGGTTGTATGCGGTATATCACCTTACAAGCACTTGCCCTCCTAAGTGCCTGCACACTACAACAGAATGTGAGGTACCACACAGGATAAAAATGAAATTATGATGGTTTCTGAAATGCTTTGTGTATGTCATATACCTAAATAGAAGGGCTTCTGCTACAGAAATGAATGACATACAGAAACTATATCAATATAAGAGGTGATGTTTATAGCTGCTGTCATTTTACTCTTGCTTCTGCTAAGTTTCAGGCTGTTTTAAAGACTTCTCTGAAATTGGGGCTTCTACTTTTAAGGTACCAACCATATGGCCTAAGCTGCCCCCAGCACATTCAAGGACTAGTCCCATGGGCACTAATGGGAACAACTAACAGGATGGTCTAACAGCAACAACAGCCACATTCCCTCATATGAATGTATTTGAAGCAAGAGCCATCCTAGCATTTTTATTTGCTTAAATATGTATGGAAAATTGCTTATTGTGATTTTATCAGCTATGACAGCATATAATTGAATGCATATAAGGCTGATGCAATGAAATTCGGTTTACTTCCATTGCTAACTATATATCTTATTAATACAAGAGCAAATCTGAAAATTGCTGCAGTTAGAAAACATCTCTAACTTAAAAAAGTGCATGAATAACCCTAACTATCATTACAGTGAGTGATACCATTATGGACAGTGCTGGCCAGCAGGTGGAAAATTCTGTTTTGACTGTGGTTAGCTGGTAGCCTGAGAGAATGATAGTAAACATGCAATAGCACTGTTGATACACACACTTGCTTTATTTGAACATATCTTCACCTAAGGGGTATGAAGATCAGCAATGTCCAGTTGCATTTGATTTACACAGAGCTGATACTTCAGACGGAAAAGCCTATGAAGAGACAGAACCTCTCTTAAAGCACTCTATAGACTTTCAATTGGCTTTACCTGCATGAGACCCACCATTGAAATGATGATCCAGACTGAAGGCATTACTTCCTGTAAATTGTTCTACTTGAGAGAGGGTAGCCAGAGCTATTATGGCGATGCTGCAAAAATTCTTCTCCTCTATCCTCTCTGTCCCTTCCTCCTTTGACTTACATTACATACAGACACTGGGACTGAGAGGGTGCTGTAATAATTCCCCAACTGTGCATATATACTGTGTTATTTATGGAAGATCTTTGAGAAGCTGCTTTATCTTCTTCAGTGTCACAGTTGGATTATTGGTGACTAAGTTATGAAGCTTCTCTAGGGATTTCCAAAAAGAGGTTCATTTTTAGCATGTGTTTCTCTTCCACATTTCTGAAACCATCTCTCTGCTTTCATGTCAAAACAAAAAAAAAAACAAACAGGAAAGAAAGCTGCAAAAGCTAGAGAGTAGAGAACAATGCTTAGCCATCCACCTTGAATTCTGTGAATAATAAATTGAGATTGAACAGTAAATACAGATTAGTTTAGTTGCTGATGCATAAAATAATCAGACTGTAAGCTTGCAAATCCTGCTGCAGATGTACTGTAAGTGATTAATGTAACTCTACCTTATTTTGAAATCATAGCACATATCAAGCAAAAAGGCTTGTTATATTGCTATCATAGGCCGTAGTTATATCAGCTTTGGCTGAGATGTTGGTGGGCATTCAAGACCAAAGTATGCATTAAGTAAAGTGAAATGAGTAATGTTTGGGATGACGATAAGGCATGATTGTTATTAATCTCTTTGTACTTACAGAGACTGAGCAATGTTCACTTGCTCCAAGTAGTCTGGCAGTCACAGCTGCTGAAAATATTTGTATGTGCTCTGTGCAAAAGACTCTAGTGGACTGTGGTTATAAAACAGAAATTCTTCAAAAGAAGCAAATGTAACTTCTATTTATTTACATGGGGCTAATAATTCACATGAGCCTGTAACTTACTGAAAGTTATTCTTCCTGTATTTCATGCAACTTGTATGGTACTGAAGCACACAACATGATAGCGACTGCAAAGCCCACATGCCTTCAATCAGTTTTGAGGAACACATGCATTTATACTGGGGACAGAAGCAGGTGGAAGAACTTTGGTCAAACAAGCTGGTAAGGAAAGTCTGTTTTGGCAGAAATTTTGACAGTCCTGTGGCTGAACAACCAACACTGTTCTCAGACCAAGTTCAGCTGTTCAACAGCATCACACAAGAAGAAGTGGCACACCACAGCCAATTATCATTCTAGTGTGCTGGATCTACATCCCATGGATCTTTTCCAGTCTTCCCTTTTATGCAAGCTCTTCAGCTCTGGAAAATTCATAGTTTTCCTGCCTCAGCAAGAAGCACTCAGCAGTGTTATAAATTCTTGCTGTGGCAGAATGATTGCAAACAGAATTATTTGCCATACCTGCTAGACTATACCTTTTTTATGCTATAGTCATTGCAATTCTAATTTTGGTAACTATTTGCCAGTATACATAAGAACATATATTATCCCTGGGAATTCTTGTTCATCAGTTGAATGCATCTAAACACCTCTCTGGAGGTCATAGTCAGACTGTTTTGCCATAGGTTAAACACTACCAGCTACAATATAATGGCACATTTTGAAGCTTTCCAATGGTAGCAAAGCCAATCTACACCTATTAGGGTGCCCTGAAAGACTGTTGAAGAGTGCTGCATTTAAAGTCAACAGCAAAACACGGTCAGACCAGAGCTTCAGAAAACCTCTGTGTTAGGGTTTTTTTGTGTTGGACTTCACAGGAAACTAGCTGAAAAAAGAAATTGGTGGTTTGGTTATTTATTTATTTATTTATTTATTTATTTATTTATTTATTTATTTTTACAGCCAAACCAACAAAAAAAAACCAACAACAACAAAACCAAACCAAAAAAACACACCAAACCTTAGTTCCTTTGCTAGAAGCATTCTACTCTGGTAATTCCTTGAGTGAATTGACACCAGTGTTGCAGTCATATATATTAAAAAACAAAACAAACCAAAACACATTAATAGGTCTCTACAAAGTGAGGAGAATTTAAGCTATTGAATAGTGATCCCTTGAAATCACTTGTGGCCACCTGTCACTATGGTCTATACTGACAGTGGAGGAAAGTATTTTGTTGACAGCTACACATTATTTGCTCATAACTACATTTTTTTTTCCAGTCCAACAAATGTTGAGGACTCTTTAACAAGCCTCTGGAAGATGCTAGACAGCCAAGAAACAACTGAAGGGAGAGAAAATGAGAGAGAAAAAAGGAGAAAGAAAATCTTCCCTGCAAAATACATTGTATTCTACAACTGGGCTGTGACCAATCTCCTGTATCTGCACTTATGAACAGAAGGTTGGTTCTTAATATGACAGGAACACGCTCTCTCCAGACCAGTGCTGCCTTTCAGAATAGATAGGACAAATTTGATGGCCTAATGGGCTACCCTCTTTCCTTGAAGATGCAGAGTTCCCATAGTTTAATTAACATGACATTGATACAAAGTGCCTTTCATTCTCCTAGACCTTTATACAATTATTTGTTCATTGCACCCCTCACTAAGTGCTAACCCACATAAAGGAGGTAGGAGTTGTTTCTTTACATCAAGCAATAGAAGAGTCTGATTTCTAAGGATTTGGGATTATAACTTTGGTAATGGTCCATGTTGAGGGGAAAATCTGAGTGACTAAGCAGTTAAGAGTGCATCACAATGCAAATGCACAGAGGAGCACAGTGAAGATTATTAGAATAACCTTAATTCTGCCTTCTTTACCCTTGGAGAGCTTAACTTCAAAGCACTATTTTTCTTTTAATACAGGCCTTTGGCAGTTGCAGTATTTCATTGACTGGCAAGCCAAAGAGAACTATTATAATAATCTAATTTGACCTCCTATATAAAACAGGACATTATGTCACTTGCTGCTTTTACTTTGAGCCAATTAACTGGTGTGTGACTAAGCATGACTTTCAAGGCATTCATTTTTTCACTTCAGGATTTCAAAAGATGGAGAATCCATTAGTTTTCTTGCTGGTTTGTTCCAACAGTTAATCACTCCCTCTGTTTAAAAAAAAAAAAAAAAAATGTATGCTTCATTGCCTATCTGAATGGTTTCATGGTCTCAGCTTCCAGCTATGGGCAATTCAGGTCTTTTGTCTTTGGACTAAAGATCCCTTTATTCACTCACTATTTTCTGCCCATTAAGTTAAGTAAGTGTCTTAGCTGCTGTAATCAAATCATCCTAATGCATTCTTGTTGAGGAAGCTAAACAGCTTGTGCTTTTAAAGTCTTTGACTGCAAAACACTTCCTGCAGCCCTCTAAATAATTTTAAATCTCTTTTCTGTTCCTAATATTTTTTCCTGCATTTTTTTCATGGGAAACATGGGAACCAGGACTGTGTTCAACAGCAAATGAGAGACTGATATCAGTCGTGACTCCACCAACTAAAACTATGCAGACCACCTCCTTATCTCAGCTTACCCATACATATATATATATATATATATATATATAAATCTATATGTATACTTGTGCAAAAATTACACAGCCTCTTTGGGACAAGTACCAATCTGTCACATGAAGGACATTCATTTTATACTATGATATCTGTTACCCCCCCTTTTGTAAATCATGAAATACAGAAAAACAAATACACCAAACAACAAGGCCCACTGCCAACAATAGTAAAAGTACAAGCAGATAGTAAGAGGAATGCTCTACCATGGGACCTGCCATGACTCCAAGCCCAGGGTCCATTGTGGAAACACTGGTCCTTGATCCAAGGATGCTCTTAGCAGTCTAAGCTGAGTGGACCCTGCTGATACCGCTGCCTTTAACAGACCTGTGCCAGTCCAGCCTTAGATTTGACCTTCATGCTTCTGTGTTATTTTCTTTCCATACCATAGCTTTCCACTTTCATTTCTCTTCCTGTTTCTCCTCTGTGTGAGGAGTATTTGAAGCTACCAGATAAGACTCCCTCTTCTGCAGTGTTCTTGTAACTGTGCCGCCATAACCATCAGCCAAATGTGATATCTTAAACACCTGTAGGGCTAGTGCCTATTAGTTGCATCTCAGAGTTGCCTGAATGCAATGTGTCAGACTTGTTCTTCCAAAATGGAAAGGTTGTAAGCATGAGGAAGCACCAGAAAAACTTCATTTTCTATTTTTATGTTTGATATTATTTTATGTATGCCTGTCATTAGAAGGTAATTAGAAGGAAGCTAGTTTGAATAACTGATGCTACAGACCATTAGAATTAATTCTTTCTCCAGGACAGCTAATGTCACCTTTAATACAACTGGAGAGACTGTCAGTTCAGGGAAGAGAAGTGGATACTGAAGTTATTCCTTCTTTTTCTGTACTTTTAATGACTGGTAATGAAGGATACATGTTTGTCCATGGGACTGAGAAAGTTGTAAAGCCAAATCTTAACTTCATAATGTTTTATGACATCAAGATAACTCTTTTAGCTTTCTAGGCCCATTTATTCCCTCAAAATGAATCAAACGCTTCTCCCATTATCTAAATCTTTCTTATTCTTGAACAGGTTACAATCAATGATATTTAACCATTCTGACAGAGCACTGAGCGTTTTTGCCTCTAGCCCGAATCCAGCTCGGTTCAAATGTTTTCCTCTAGTTATGTGTTATTGGTGATGCATTTTCCAGTGATCTTTAATGACTTCACTATTAGATGAGATCAGTTCTGATTTCCACTTCCATTATCATAAAATCATTTCTATGCTTTCTGCAAATATTTCTATTCAATAGTGACATCAAAAATGCAGGTGTTGACAGGCTAAAATCTTTCTGACCTCCTAGGGGGAAAGTGCTGATGAAGGCTTGAAATGTGCAAACTTGAACAGTCAGAGAAAGTGCTTTACATTCTAAAATTTGCACTTCTTTAAAAGCGTGAGTTCATGGTTATTAGCAAATGTGCAGAAAACCCCATTATTACAAATCAAATCGGAGCAGGATAATGAGAAATATAACCAAATCTTAAAGCACCTTCCACTACCCCCCCCTTCTTCCCAGGCTCAGCTTGACTCCAGATTTTCTCTACTCCCTCCCCATCCAGCAGCACAGGGCAATAGGGAATAGGGGTTGTGGTCAGTTCATCGTCAGTTGTCTATGTGGCTCCTTCCTCCTCGGGGGAGGACTTCTTACATTCTTCCAGTGCTGCAGTATGGGGTCCCTCCCATGGGAGACAGTCCTCAATGAACTTCTCCAAAATGAGTCCTTCCCACAGCCTGCAGTTCTACACGAAGTGCTCCAGCCTGGGTCCCCCATGGGGTCACAAGTCCTGGCAGCAAACCTGCTCCAGTACAGGCTCCTCTCTCCATGGGGTCACAGGTCCCATCAGGACCCTGCTCCAGCATGAACATTTGCCTGGGATCACAGCCTCCTTCTGGCATCCACCTGCTCTGCTGTGGGGTCCTCCATCGGCTGCAGGTGGAGATCTGCTGCACTGTGGACCTCCATGGGCTGCACTGGGACAGCTGGCCTCACCATGGTCTGCATGATGGGGCACCTTCTCCCTTCCTTCACTGACCCTGATGTCTGCAGGGCTCTTCCTCTCACATATTCTCATTCTTCTCTGCAGCTGCTGCTCCACAGCAATTTTTTTCCATTCCTTAAATATGCTATCCCAGAGGCACTACCACTGTCGCTGATGGGCTCGGCCTTGGCCAGCAGCAGGTCTGTCTTGGAGCTGGTTGGCATTGGCTCTATCAGATATGGGGGAAGCTTCTAGCAGCTTCTCACAGAAGCCACCCCTGTAGCCTCACTGCTAAAAAGACCTTGCCGCACAAATCCGATACACTTGGTAATTACAACTCATCCTCAAAGAAGAGTTAAATTGTTGCCCTCTGCCCATTATCACACCAGAAGACTGTTCATCCAAAAAAAAATTGCCTGCCCTACTTACTCAAACAAACTGGACATCACTTAAATAATTCACAGAATAGCAGTCTCCTCTGTTAGCTCCATACTGAAAGACTTCACCTTGACATGGCTGAAACTGAAATCACCATGCTAGTCTTACAGAACCAGATGGCGTAAGTCGTCTGTAAATCGAAAAAAACCCTGACCTGTGAATGAGAAATCTGTTCTTTTTGATAGACCAGGCATGAGGAAGCTGTTATACCCTTGTGGACCAGTTGTTGCTTAGGAGCATGTTCATAACGTTAGCAGGTCTGCAATACAAAGAGGAATCAAGCACAGAAACAGCTCTTGCCTAGTGAGTATTAGCTAATTCACAAAAATGCCTTCTATTCCTCTTATAATGCATGTTACACACTTCAAAGTCCAGAAAAACCCATGTTAAGATTGAATGTATAATTTTAAGCTTTTGTTCACTTGATACCATCTTTACCTAGGTGGAAGGATCCAAACAGATGTAGTGCTCTTTCTTTCTTCTCTAGGATTTCTCACATCTGCTCAGTGTTCTCTTTCCATTGGGTGTTGTGGCTGACACTACTCACCTGCTGCTCCCTAAAGCCTCTACCTGTGGCACTTCTTAGCTTCAGCACCAGAGTACAGGATCACAGCTGAGTAAGGCAAGAAAATAATGGCACAAGAGTAGGGAAATACAGAGAGAACACTGTGGGAGAGGAAGAGAAAGTAAAGTTTCATCATATTCCTCTGGAACTTGATGCCAAAAAGTGGCATCCATCTTCACTCACTGTCTACATGATTTCAATCAAAGGTGTCAAGCAGAGTCAAGAAATGGTCCTAGAGAACGATAACTGACTGAGACAGAAGAAAGAAAAGGAAAAATGAGAGGATGGTTATAGGGAAGAAACGGGGACAAGGAATAAAGAAATTGAATGCAAACCCAAAACCATGAAGAAATATACCAAAAAAAGCGGTAGGAGGAGGAGGAAGGAAGAAGCAGAGAGGCAGTCCAACAGGGACAGTAATAAGGTGTGTAAAATTATGCAACTTACAGCCAGACCTGACTATTTTGCTTAGAAACAAAGAGAATGTGGACAGCCTTGTGCATGCACAGAGCATGAACTGCTGTGTTCATGTGACCACATCTCTGACCTGCCACAACTTTTGACAAACATGTATTATTATGTGTTACTAAACACGACTAGATACATGTCACAAGGTGTACTCGAATTAATTGGAAATAAAAGTATATAATTAAGATGCTCTTCTACTTAGAATACAATACTATTAAATAAGATTTTAGAGATCAGGGTTTCCAGAGAGTACTTGTGTCTCTTCTGGTTCAGGTGCAAATTGTGAGTGCTGTTCAGTCATTCGGGTGGGGTGATGGCCTCTCACCATCTCTTGCTGTTCGTACAGCTTAGCTGAGGGTCGTGCTGCCAACCTTCACCATCTATTCCCTGATTCTCCTCCTTTGTCTCTACTAGTCCCTCATTTGCGGGGATGCTTGAAAATACAGAAGTAAGTGGTGCAAAAACATTACTAACTCGCACGCAAATTTCTACTGGGAAATTTGCCAGGTTGCTATGGGAAACACACACTGCAAGGAGCATCTGCTCCCTGGCTGTCCTCCTCTGTCCTAGCGTGTTCACTTACACTCTCTGGAGGCTGACGCAGACCGTCCTTGCTGACACATGGGAATAAGCAAACAGGCTCTGCAATTCCCATTCACAAGTATAGGACGTTTTGTACCTCCATTTTCTTTTGCCTGCTCAGTCTGACAAGAAATCTGACCCATGAAAAGCGAACACGGAAAAATCTATGTCCTTGTGCAATGACTATGGCTGCAAGACCGAGATACAATTAGAAGAAAACTGGCTATAACATTGCAATGTTCATATAACTGTTTGTAATTCATACAGACACACAGAAGAAACCACTGACATTCAATATAAGTTTTAAAACCAATCGCCACTTAGAACACATTAGATGCAAACCTTCAGCCTTTCCTGTGCGCCATCTCCCACGCCTCACTCATGGTTGTAGAAAGTGGCAGTTGTCATTCTTCACTCCCGTTACACAATTTTCTAAACAAACAAGCGCATCCTACAAAGGGCTCTTTTTCCCCACAGATATTCCTGCAATCCAAACAGTCTGCAAACAGCCTGTTGGTTCAGCATTCCACAGTACCCACTGTCTGGGTCATCAGATAAGAAAATAGCAAAACTACTTTGAACCCCAGATGTTAATCTGTGTTAGCTGGATACAGGGTAATTTCATAGAGAATCACTTCATAGGAAGAGTGTTTTAGTCAGATCCATGATCAGGACATTTTTTCCTCCTGGTTACGCTTTTTCTACAGAAGGGTGTACTGCTGGAAAGTAGACTGGAAACTTGCTTTTTTGATACTTGCTTTTCAACTGCCATGGCTACCTACATTATCCCACAGACATGCTAGAGGAAATGTGTTTTCTTATTCTCATGCTTCACCTTCAATAATACATCTTTTGAATCCTGGGTCTTTTCAGCAGAAATTTGTGTGTCCTTTACCTTCTCTTTTATTTGCAAAACCTAGAGTAACACGCCCAGATTCAGACCCGTTCTCATGCTTCAGTTTAATATATGCAGCTATTGTAGCTGTGCTTTCCACGCACCAGCACCCAAGATCACTTGTAGGCTCCTTTGACACCTTTCAGCACAGGGTGTTCATGGGACGTATAGGGCCTGTGTTCACAAGTGCACTATAGACCAGCAGGTTTCACCAGAGACCTGGATTCTCATGTGACGACGGTTTCTATTTCTTGCCCACTTCAGTCACTCAGACAAATTAATCATGGGGAAATGCGTAATTGCCTCGCAGGCATTAGTTCAAATAAGCCACTTATTAGCAACCGCTTGAACTGCACCTGCAATTTATTATTATTATTATTGATTTTTTAAATTATTATTTTTATTCTTATTATTACTACCTGGTACTTCTAAATTTTAACAATCTTTGTTCCTGCTGCTTGCTGTACACACTTTATAAGGTTATCTGTAGCATTAACAATCCAGCAGCATTCCAGCACTTCCACACAGAAGCAAGGAAGTCCATCTCTCAGCTCTCAGGCTCACCAGACAGATAACTTCAGACCACATGGCAAATATCTGGGACACCATATGTAACGAAAAATACGACACAGTAACAATGCTTTACTTTTCATTCTCCACAATTCATAGTTAACATGACTGGATAGTGAACATACCCTTCCTCTACTTTAGTGTCTCAGCGATGATACAATTTGAAACACACAGCACACATTCAGAAAACACAGAAAAGCAGAGAGAAAAAACAGCCAGGCGGCCATACCTTTCCTATGGTACCATGCTTTTCTCCGCCAGATGATTACTTGCATTACAGGAAAAGCTGACCCTAGATATTAAGTGTATCCATACTGTGCCAGGCACTGTGCAGATGGAGCACGAACAGAGAGCATAACAAAAGGAAGAGGTGTCATTTGCAGGTCAGAGCGTGACATGTTTCTCAAGACTAATAAGGTTATCACAGGAGCATCTGAGGCACCATCAAAGAAAGAAACAGCACATCATGAAATTGTAAAAGGGAAGCTCCTTCCACACTGGAGGGAATCGTGTAGCATTCACAAATACTTAAAGATTTAAGACAGTTCCACCTTTTGAAAGGAAATCACCTATGTTACTACAAAAATAAGCCTGGCAGTTTTGACTACCCAGGCAAAATATGGATTTCATTTCATTATATCTAAAAGTGGGTAGAAAAATATTTTAAAATTAATAATTTTTAAGAAAGGAGTGATGCAGCTGGACAGCAATTCACTACCTATATCAGCGCATTCTACACAAAACATCACAGTGACTCGGGAAGGGGCAGGAGTTATCCACCTGATGAAAAAAGTCACTATGTTTCTCCCAGAGGATGATTCCACTATTCCAGTAACTTGTTTACACTGCTGTAGTTTTCAACACAAGCGGGTACTATACTGAGACTTCATTTTATTTTTTTTTTCTAGCAGAACCGCTGCATTTTACACTAACAGCAACATTTTAAAATGTTATTTATCCACAAATTATTTCACTGTGCCATCAAGCTAGCATCTCATGAACTCGTTCTGAAAAGAAAAATCGGAGGCTGAAGATGAGTAGTGCAACAGTAGCTTTTATTCCCTGCTAGAGATGGTGTGATTTATCTAAAATTCAAACCCCTAGATGTTTAAGCAACGGAAGATAAGCGGTGGCGTACAGCGGATTTTGATGGGCACCTGCGTTCGCCTCCCTGTGACACGCGGAGGCCACGGCAGAGCCGGAGGGGCAGAGTCGCGTCCCTGCCCTTTAAGCACGGCCCCGCGCGAGCGCGGCAGTTGCCCGAACAGCGCCAACCCGTTTTGAAAAATCCCGCCTAAATTACCCGCGGGGCCGCGACGTGCCGCCAGCCGCGCGGGCTCCCGGCTCCTTCCGGAGCGCCGTGACACCGGCCTCGCGGGCGCGGGCCCCGCGCGCAGCACCCCGCCGCGCCCGCCTCGCGCTCCCGTGCTGCCACAGCCGGGCGCGAGCGCCCCTTCCCGCCCGTCGCAGCGCGCGGCCTCGCCCCTCCGAGCGCCGCTCAACGGCCACGGCGCATCCCAGCGCCCCCGTCCGAGCCCGCGCCGGGCTCGCCCCCGTGCGCCGCCAGGCCTAACGGGAGGGGCGCCGCTGAGCTCGGGCTCGCGGGTGACCGCGGCGCGCTGGGAGCGGCTCCCCGGCGCCCCTTAAGCGAGTGCCGCCGCTCCCCTCCCCCGCCCGGCCACCGCTGACGCTGAGGGGGCTCCCCGAAAACTGAGATGGTGCTGGCGCGCTCCCTCCGCTCGCCTCCCCACCTCCTCCACGCTCCCCGGCAGAGGCGCGCCCTGCTCGCACCGCGCATGCACGTACCCCCGCCCCCGGCGCGCGCGCGCGCACTGAGTGCTCGTGCAGGAGGCGGCGGCGACGGCCGGAGAGACGCGCGCAGACCCCCCCCCAACCCCCTCCCCAAATTTCCCCCCTTCTCCCTCCCTTTCCCCCCTCCCCACCTCCCTCCCGCGCGCCGGCAGCGGCGGCAGCAGCAGCCCCGCGCTCCCCGGGAAGTGCGGTTCCGCGCGCGCGCGCGCGGGCGGCAGGTAAGCGCGAGCCCTCTCCCCATTCCCCCCCCGCTCCGACTGCAGGGCCGCTGTTGCGCTGCGCGCGCGCGCTGTCCCTCGCGCGCCCCCCTGCCTCTGCCTCCTCCTCCTCTGCCCCGCTCTCTGCCGCCGCCTTCCGCAGCCCCGGCTGCTGACGGCCGCAGCCCTTAAAGCCCCGGCAGCTCGCGCTGGGTGAGATGGAGGCGCCACGGGCGCGCCCGCCGCCGCCGTCAGCAGCTCGGAGCTGTCGCGCGCCTGCCTCCCGCGCGCGCGGCGGGCGGGCGGGCGAGCGAGCGAGCGGGCGGGCGGGGGGAGGGCGAGGAGGAGGACGAGGACGACACGTCCAGCGACGGATGCGCACGCTGGGGCGCGCGGGCCCCGCGCGACGGTGGCCGCAACAAAGGGGCGCGCGGCCGCGGCCTGGCGGCGTCTCGGCCGGCGCAGCCGCCGCTGGCGGGGCGGGCGCCGCGCGAGAACCGTTGGGGCGAGGGGGAAGGAGGGGGGCGCCTCCCCGCGCAGCCCGGGCTCGCTCCGGAGAGAGGCCGCCTGCTGCTCGCGGGCGCCCCCGACGACGGGCCGGGAGCGCGGGCGGCGTCTCCTGCTGCAGGGCCGCGCTGGCAGCCGCGGGCCCCAGGCGGCGGCGGCGCGGGTTCCCGTGGCGGCGGCGAGCGGGCCGCGGCGGCCCGGCAGGGCTGAGCCCCGGCGGGAACCTGCCTGCGCCGCGTCCTCGCCGGCGGGTGCATGGAGCAGGCGTGCGCCCGTCTGCCTCTGCGGTGACGAGCACGGCAGCCAGCGCCGCGGCGGTGCGCCGCCAGAGCTGAGAGAGAGAGAACGTGGCGGGCACCCAGCCTACCGCGGGCGGCGGCGGCAGGAGCTGCACGAACAGTTACAACCCCAGACATATTTCTGCCCCGTTCCCATGGTGGTAACGGCACTGTGAACAGCGTGTGTGTGTGGGAATGATTAGCATTACCCCACCGAGTAAGGAACCCAGCGGCAATGGAGTTTTTCCCTGCCTTGCCTCAGTGCTGGAGGTACTTCGGTCAAGTGCCTACGGTGCTCCACTCGCAGAGTGGTAACTTTGTTTCTTTCACCCATTACACAGCCCTGTTCACTCAGCAACAATGTTTTCAGCCGATTACTTCTATAATTGGTTCTCGCTTAGTAGATCTCCACAGAATTGCAGTAAAATCGCTTATTGTTTAACAAAACAGGGTGGGATTGCTGCTATGTTATTAGCAGTGATGCTTTGCTGTTTGCTTGAAAAGCAAGCAGCTTTTTCCCCAGCTTGTAAAGATCTCTAAACGGGTCCTTTTGAAGTAATTGTTCTGCCTTCTTTGGTGTTGCACTGGTACATTATCCTGGGATGGTAGATCCATACAGGCCAGAAAAATACAGTGTGTTTCTTGTGGTTGGTGGGGTATTTTGTTTGTTTTTGTTTGGGTTTTATTTTCGTTGTTTGGTTTTGGTGAGGAGGTGTGTTTTTGTTTTGTTTGTTTGGTTTTCTTTACTGCATTTCAAATATCTATGCACTTCCTGCCTGTCTCTATTAACACCTGGTTATGTAGGACTAAGAAAATAATTTTGGCTTTCCTTAGATTTTTTTTTTTAGTCAGTAACATTATGTGCTGACATGTCAAACTTGTAAAGGTATTTGTAGGGAGCCAAGTGTTTCCATACCATGTTAAACACTCAGCAACAAGAGTGGAAGTTACATACCCGTCAGATGCTTCCATTTCATGTATGCATAAATTTGAATTTAGGAAAGTCATTCCCAATATCTCCATGCTGGGTAATGGAGAGAAGTGTCTGAACCAAATATTAAATCTCCCTCCTCTCTGCTGCATTTCCTGCTTCACAGTTAGATCCCTGTGGGAGACGGGGCTTGAATAATTTAAATTACGTGTTTTGCATTATCCTTCTGCTGTTCAAGTATCTCCACTGTTTGAAGATCTGGTATCCTTGGTGTCTCTTTCCGTGGTCCCGGCTGCGCACCTATCCAGAGCCCAGTGTGCTGTCCTTTGCTCTGCTTGCCAGACGCTCTGCTGGGCTTGCTGAGCTCACTAATTTAGCCAAAGACTAATCACCTTTCTGATAGATTGGTTACTGGGTTGACTCTGTTGATTCCAGGGATGTCAAACTCATTTTCACCGGGGGCCACACTGACCTCGTGGTTGCCTTTAAGGGGCCAAATGCCACTTTAGGACTGTGTAAATGTAGGAGTAGTTACATTTATACAGTCATGAAATTACATTCAGCTCTGTGAAGGCAACCGTGAGGCCGATGTGGCCCCTGGTGAAAACGAGTTTGACACCCCTGCCATAGAGTTTCTTCAGACTTTTAAATCTAGTGCCAAGTAAGTAGCAGGAAAATAGACTCAAGGACATGAAGGAGTCAGAGAAATGAAGGGGCGTGAGAAAAGTAAACACATGGTTTATGACAACAGCGCTATCAGATCAATTTGTGCAATCATCTGTAGAATCAGTGTAAATAACTGGGCATTTTAGTGCATTTTGTATCTTTTAAAATAATTGAAAATGCTGTATTTTAGCTCACTAATTTAAACCAGGTTCTGGAATACATTTTATAATTTCTTAAAATGTTGTTATCTTCCTGTCTTTCAGGCTGAAGGTGGCCCATTGTAAGGGTTAATCATCTGTCATATATTTAATAATCATTTGTTTAGAAAATTTCCTGCATTGTTCATGGTAAGGCTTATATTTGATATTTCACACTTAGTTTGTTATGGTGACACATTTAGAATATTTCTTATATATTTTTAGTATTAATCATAATACATGAACATTTCCTTTAACTATAAGAATGACTTCTACTGAAGTTGGACCATACATTTACTGGGAATTGTAACTTCACAGGGAAGTTTCCAATTTTGAATGATTGAATCAATAAATATTTCAGTAAATTAATATATTGATACAAAAAAAATCTTCTATGAATCACTATGTGTCCTGTAAAGTGTATAACCTATGGAAAGGCCTTTATGTATTCACAGTTTTAAAATAACTTTCAGACTAATACTTTTGCATTCAGAAAGGATTTTTCTGGTCATATTAAGGAAGAATTTTATTTGGCAATTGTTTTAATGTGTGACATCAACTGTTGGAATTTTGTGACTTAGACTACTTAATAAAAATTACAAAACTTTCCCTTGTTATTTTACAGGAGTTTTTCATCAGTATGTCTGAAACCATTAAGTATAATGACGATGATCACAAAACTGTGTTCCTGAAAACATTAAATGAACAACGTTTGGAAGGGGAATTTTGTGATATAGCTATTGTGGTTGAAGATGTTAAATTCAGAGCACATAGGTGCGTGCTTGCTGCCTGCAGTACCTACTTCAAAAAGCTTTTCAAAAAACTGGAAGTTGATAGTTCATCAGTAATAGAAATAGATTTTCTTCGTTCTGATATTTTTGAGGAAGTTCTGAACTACATGTATACTGCGAAGATTTCTGTTAAGAAAGAGGATGTAAATTTGATGATGTCTTCAGGCCAGATCCTTGGTATTCGTTTTCTGGATAAACTCTGCTCTCAAAAACGTGATGTATCTAGTCCTGAAGAAAACACACAGTCCAAGAGCAAGTACTGTCTAAAAATAAACCGTCCTGTGGGTGAACCTAATGATACCCAAGACGATGAGGTGGAAGAAATTGGAGATCATGATGACAGCCCATCAGATGTGACGGTGGAAGGAACTCCTCCAAGTCAGGAAGATGGAAAATCACCTACTACTACCCTGAGAGTGCAAGAGGCAATTCTGAAAGAGTTGGGAAGTGAAGAAGTTCGAAAAGTAAACTGCTATGGCCAGGAAGTAGAGCCTATGGAGACAACTGAATCAAAAGACTTAGGATCTCAGACCCCTCAGCCTTTGACATTTAATGATGGCATAAGTGAAGTGAAAGATGAACAGACACCAGGTTGGACCACAGCAGCTGGGGATATGAAGTTTGAGTATTTGCTTTATGGTCACAGGGAACACATTGTGTGTCAGGCTTGTGGTAAGACCTTTTCTGATGAAGCACGACTGAGGAAACATGAAAAGCTACACACTGCTGATAGACCATTTGTTTGTGAAATGTGTACAAAGGGCTTTACCACGCAAGCTCATTTGAAAGAACACCTGAAAATACACACCGGTTACAAGCCTTACAGTTGTGAGGTATGTGGAAAATCTTTCATTCGTGCGCCGGACCTAAAAAAGCACGAAAGAGTTCACAGTAATGAGAGACCATTTGCATGCCATATGTGTGATAAAGCTTTCAAGCACAAGTCCCACCTCAAAGACCACGAAAGAAGACACCGAGGAGAGAAACCTTTTGTCTGCAGTTCCTGCACTAAAGCATTTGCTAAAGCATCTGATCTAAAAAGGCATGAGAACAATATGCACAGTGAAAGAAAACAAGTTACTTCAGCCAATTCCATCCAGAGCGAAACAGAACAGTTACAGGCAGCAGCTATGGCTGCTGAAGCAGAGCAGCAGTTAGAAACAATAGCTTGTAGTTAAAAACTAAAGCATAAACTTTATCAGAAATAATATAAGAAATTAAAATGAACAAAATCTATTGTTGGTATACATTTTGACTGAGAATTATCTTTTCAAGAAAACATATTTTTAGAGGATTTGAATGCTACATAGGAACACATAGCATTGCTTGGTTAGGTATTTTAAAACATTTCAGAGATGGGAATTCTTAGAATACAAAATAGTTTTGTTGTCATTAGCACTATAATGTACTAACACCCAATTTAATTTGAGAATATGATCAAGTTCTCTATAAAACAGGAATCATCACTGGCTGATGTTTTGTTTCCAGTATGGGGAACTGCATATAATGCAGACAACTAGATCAGTAAGTTTTGTTTAAAAGTGCTGAGATCTCAGAAAATAACAACCACAGAAAGGAAATACTAGTTTTTCGTAATTTTTAAAAGTGGTATACCTACAATTTTTGAGAAATAGATGTTGATTCCCTAAGCTTTTTAATTCCTCTTTTTTTCACATAATGTTGGTGCTAGAGGTTGGCTCAACAGACCGTGAGGGGGGATGGTGATCAAAATGGAATTGCTTCTTGTTCCGTTCCCTCAGATATCTTCTTATTTTAATCAAGGTAGCAGGTTTAATGAACTACTTGCTTTCCGAAAAAGTGGCATTATTCACAGTGGTCATGGCTGGCAAAGCAGAAGGATTGTGACATGCACCAATCCTTTCTGTGGGCAAAAGAGTCTGCCTCATTTGTTACTGTGTTTACTCTTATACAGTCCCATGGAGATGGGACAGAGCTACAAAGGAAAAAGGTGCACCATGGAGGAGATATTTTTCTTCCTTGGAGCCAGCCGAAGTTAGTTAAAGCTAATACAGCCCGAGGCTCTAGTTTTTATTTTGCAGCTTTCAGTTCACCCAACGTAGCAGACTTTTCTGGCAGCGTGGGAGGATTAGCTGCACTGGTGAGTGTTGGGCATCACAGCCATGGGCTGTCACACACCTACCCACAGTGTTCATGCTGGGTTTTGTCATGGTGGGTCATACCTGCCCATTCATGTTTAAAAACTCCCACCTTCTGACACACCACTTGTCAGCAAAAGGGAGATTTCAGTGAGTGATTTCAGTCATAATTGATCCAGAATCAGTGTTCGCTAATAGTCTGTTACTTGGAGTCGCCTATTTTTTTTTTCAGACAAGCTGGGGTAAATGCTGCCAATTTAACTGTTAACTCAGAGAGTCAACAAAATACCTGGTCTTTGGATTGCAGTCTGCTATGTGTAGTCAACAAGAGAAGACACAATAACAGTGGTAATGTAATCCAAAAGGATATGGAACATTTATTTTGAATTTGTAAAGACTACAACTGTTGTCAAAACTTCTTTTAAAGTTGGAATGGGAAAAAAGAAAACATGCTCTTGGGCACGTGGATGGATAACATTGGTCACTTGCGATACCTATAGCATATAAAAGTGTTAGACCAGTTTCTGGTAAGTTACTGTGTGGTAGATCACATCTCGCATCTTGCTTTGCAAAACAGAAACTGAAAATAGCGTTTTTGGAACTGTTGTATGGAAATTTGATTATTGTTTTTTTGTTTGGTTGGGTTTTTTTACAGCTACATTTTATTCATGTACTCATCATGTTAAGAAGTTATCTTGAAATGCCAATAATTATTTGAAAACTGGTCTGTAAATAAAACATGAACTTAATATTTTAGAAAATGTAAACTTTGGACCTTTACCAATATATTTTTTTAAAATGTTACTTCATTTTACATTCAGTAATATTAGTTTGTAAACAAACTATACGTTTTGTATCTGTGCAACATCAGAGGATGTGTATTCATTACATTTTATTGGTTCTCTTGAGGAACATGATAAATGACCATTGTTAAAATGTTTTACTGTATATGATCATAGATATAAAGATAGGAGGTCCCAAATGGGATCTACCTTTTTTTTTTCCTAAATATATTAGTCTTGCTATGTTTTATTATTTAAAATTGCGTTCCCTTTTTCTTAGATGATGAAGTAGTGGTTGATAAGGTTGTATAAAACAGATCTGTTGTGATAAGTGTTCAAAAGAGTAAAAGATGAAGTAAATTTTCCCTAGGTCTCCTATGCTGAGTGTAAGAAGTAATGAGCTTAAATTACAGCAGTGAACATTTGCATTAGACATTAAGAAAAACTTTTAGAGAGTTGAATAATGAATCGTTAGAACAGAATGCCTGAGGAGGTACTGCAGTTTCCACTGGTGGTGATATTCAGCAATGGGTTAGACAAACATCTGATAGGAATGGTTTAAATATAGTTAATTCTGCCTTGAAGCTGAGGGGTAAGTTAAATAACCTCTCAAGAGGAGCATCTCTAACTTGGGTTTTTTTGGAAAGTAATAAGTGAACATGAAGTTCACTGGGACAGCAGACGCTTGAGCAGAAAGACAGAGCTCAAGATTTACACTTAAGGAAAGTTGCCCTCTGACATGCGAGCACAAGCAATCACGCTGTGAATTTGAAATTGTTATAGAAAAGCAGGCTTGCATTAAAAGACACACAACTGGAAGTGTGATAACATTGTGTTTTACATCAGAGTAAATCTGCTGCTCTTAAAGCTTACAACCATAAGAGGACGTTATGACTGTGAGGGCTGCATGATATTTGTAGCTTGGGATGGATTGATGTTACACATACTCTTAATACAAGCATGCAGAGGGAAGAACTTTGCATGTTCCTTGGAGAGGCATAAACACCTTACATCAGACTTACATGAGACTCAGTCTTAACAGTCTGTCATAGGAACAAATTCTGTGAAACCAATGGAATTGCTCCCATGTCAAAGGTTTTGAAAGGGGCCTTGGCCTCTTATTGTTTTTTAGCTGCTTAAGAGTCAGAAAACTGCTGTATGTTCCTGAGACCAACAATAACAATATTGATCAAGAAAGCAAAGGCTCAGTTATTTTTGTAAAAGTTGAGAATTTTAGTGGCAATTTCTACTCCTGCTATCTCTTTTAAGGATGTGAACATACCTTATTTTTTTCTTTTTTTTGAAAGACAATAAATAATTTTTTCCTTCCCTTTGTTTTTATCAAGACAGGGAGCAGGCCTAGAATACTTAAGCTTAAAGTTTTGGAGAAGGTTTCAGAAAGGAAGTGTGGAGGTAACCTTAGCTGTACATTATGGTTAATGTGTTCTAAATTAATCCTGTTCCTTGTGTACCTTCTGAAGGGATGTTAGCTGATAAGTTATGTGGATCTGTTTGTGCAGTTCAGGGAAATCTGTCTTAAGATGCTACTATGCCCAGGTTCTCTCCTGTCTGTGCCAGAAGATGCCATGTACAGAAGCAGAAGTATGTCAGCTCCAAGACACAGATTTTCCAGCATGATGAACTATAAGTCATGAGCTGTGTTGATCAAGGAATGGGCAAATTTTTATTTTTGCCTTTACAAGGATGGCAAATTCTTTTAGATCTTATGAGACAGTGAATGAGATTCTGTTCAATTAATGGGAATTTTGCTGTTGACTGTATTTGGGCCAAACTACCCTTATATTCCTAGCAAGGTGTCCAACTATGGGCTAATTAGCTAATAGGTGTGCATGCAGGAATGACAGAATGCTACAGAAACATAAATGGCTAAAATAACATTAGATATGAATTGTTTGTCTCAGAATTGAATAGCAAAAATATCCTGCATGGAATTAGTCCTGAACATACACTTCTCCATCTATGCTTTGTGAAATTATAGTCAGTCCTGTCTTTAATATAGTTAGGAGACTTATACTGAACATTTGCCCATGTTAGGATGTTAGGTAGAGGGGCTTCAATGTTTGAAATAAGAACTTTTCTGTGCTCTTATCTGTGTGTTCTTAAAAATAGGGTATGTTTGGTTTTTTTTGTAAAGAGCAAAAGGAACAAAGAGAACACATTTTGAACTGTGGTATCTGATTAATTTCTGATCCAGATTGTGTTAGCTATGGGTATGTTGCTGGTTATTAAGCACAATTCAGATTGGAAACTAAAAGTTCAGGAAAAAATACCTTCCAGCCCTTTTGCTCTCCCCATTCCTTCTTCTACACACCCTTCTTATCAATATTTAAACAAACATTAGAAAATGAAGCAATTCACAGTTGAGTACATGTGTTTTCATTTTTCTGCTTTAATCTTTTAGAAAGGTTTAGACCCAGATATGAGAGTTTTAAAGATTGTTGTGTGAAAGAAAATGCCACATGCTGACTTCAGTAGCAAAAGTTTGAGGAGTTCAGCTTCTCTTTATTCATATAAGCTACAGAATACTATATACACCTCAAAATCTTGCCACTTAGGTACCCAAACTAGAGTTCTTTTGAGGATTGGGGCCCAGTTTTCTAATCTAGAGATCGTCTTTATGATTCCAGTGAGTAAGGGTATTTAAATTAATAGAGTTGGGTGAGTTATAGAATAAAATAGCAGATCATAGGGGCAGATTATCTATTATGCAGTCTCTTATCAATTTAGACACATGTCCATGTTACAGAAGAGGCAAAGCATTTCTCAAACAAAGTACATCTACCGCTAACAGCATATGACTTTCCTGAATGTAAACATTTACAGATCAGTACAGATTAGGATAATTCTAGCTAGAAGAAAAAGATAGATCTAAGGAATTTTCATCTTTTTCAGATAGTTCGCAGATTGTACTAGTATAACCAATCAGTCAGAAATGTGCAAGTTTTCATTAAAAATTCCATTACAGCAGTTGGTCTGTCATTTGTCTCTATGTAGATCTAAACCAATTATAATAACATTCTTATTAATTTCAGAACAGATGGAGGATTTCCATGAATAGATTTTGTTAAATATGTGTCATAAGAGTTGAGACATCTCAGGAATGATTTTAAAATGTAGTACAAGAAATCTGAAATAATAGAATAGCTAAAAATAGTGATTTATATAATATTTATATGCTTTAAATGTTCTTTTTACTTTTTTTATTTGCAGACCCTGCTCCGTTAGGTATTTATAGAACTCTGAAACTTTATGAACCTCAGGGGTTCTAGTATGAACAGCATTAGAGCTCTTTAAAATAGAAAGAGACTTATGAAGTCTTACTGTTTTTTTAATACTCTGTACCTAAGCATCTAATCTTTTTTACATGAACTTGAAGAAAACGTGTAGACCATGTGAATAAAGTTGTACCACATCTGACCTGTTCAATATATGGATATCAAAAAGTATGGCTAAAGCAGAAATTCTGGATATCTTTATCCCACATTCCTTCGAAGATAGAGTTTTTTATATTTATCTATATATATATATTTTTTTTTTATTTTTTTTTTAAGTCTGTAGTTCTTGAAAGAATGCAAGTTCGTAAAACAGGTGGTACTGGCAAGAATCTGAAATTCTTACTGAATGGCAATTCCAAATGTATTGTCTTTTTACTAATACTGAGCTGTTTTGAATATGTATATAAGACAGTAACTACGTATTACATATTATGCATATAAATAGATGTAAAGCTGCATTTTAAGGCAGAAGTAAAAAAAAAAAATAATGAGTGTAATGCATTGAAAATAGATCATCTTCCTGAAATCATAAAATCATACGAGTTATGAAAACTGATCATTTCAACTTTTTCCACCAAAGCTAAAGCACTTTTCTGTTTTAGAAAAAACAAACAAAAAAACAAACAAAAAAACTCAACCTCATAATTTCTGATGCAAAGTCATTCTATTAAAAGCAATAACCAAAAAACCCCAAACCCTACAGTGCTTACATTTGTATTATAGTTTTCTGACCTCCTCCCAGTAGCCTATTTATATATTATATTTGAGTAATCTGCATATGCAAGCAACTTAGATGTGCAGAAGCTCAATCTCTGGAATATTTTAAAAGACAAAAAAATACTCTTAAGTTTTCATTCTTCACTAATATAGATCTGTTTTTCAGAATCAAGGGTAGTACAGGCAGTGCTTGCAGGAACAAACCTCTGTAGTGGCATTGCAGATGGTTCAGCCAAGAGGATGTAGTATGGTAGAACTCCACTCTGAGACCAAAACCCCACTTTTTTCTACTCTAGGAATTAGAAATGGTACCAACACAAGGTCCTGTGTAGCTCCAGACATGAGTTTCTCTTCAAGGGAAGTTAGCAGTTACCTGCAGATGATTTCTGTCTGTTTTGTACTCGTCATCAGTATAATTAGGCTTTACAGAATAGAGTTTTCAGGACTATGTCTTGAAATATATTAGTTGGTTCAATTTTTGCATACTGTTAAGCCTTGTTTACATGTTGTGTTTAATGTTGCATGGGCAAACAGAGTAGAGAATAAAAGAAGAATATACTGTGAAAAATGATCTAAACATTGCATTTATATTAAACTTAATACGAATTACATGCAGATTTTTATTTAATGCATTTAGGGAAAGTTATATTTAAGAACATGTTTTCACTTGCTTGAGAAGTCACCAGCCGCAGATGATAATTTGCTGATTTGTGTTCACTACCTTGACCTCCAACATTTAGAATCAGTGTATAGATTTATTTTTCCTGACTATGAAAGCCATGAATTATCTGTCCCTACAGCTCTGTTACACTAGAAATACCTAGTTAAACCGACTGTTTATATCTAAGCAGCATTTAATCTTTTTTTTTTTTTTTTTTTAACACTAGAGGATCCATGTTCTTTGTATCCCACATAAGTCCATTATCATTCCCTTAATTCTGCCAAAAGCATTAGTCTCATTCCTTCTCCCCTGCTTTCCTGCTCACAAAGGTGAACTTCTGTGTCAATGCAAGGTAAATGATGGAGGTATTCTAGCAGGAGCAGGAATGAGGGTAAACAGGGAAGAGCAAGGAGCAGGACCTTCTCATTTCAACTGTAGTGAAATCAGTGGCATCTCCCTCTGTCTTACGTAGTCATCAATCTGAAGTTTGTCTTGTCTGGACAAATCTCATTCCCAAGTTATGTTCTTTTATTTTTGTTGAATTCTTTCTTTTTGAAGACTTTTCAGAGTGGAGAGGTTCAAGTGATGTTGAAAAGAATTTAACCTATTTCTCTAGATAGAATTTACTATTCATCGAACTATGGTAGAGCTAATATTCTGATTACTCATTAGTATGCTGGATATTATGTACTGTTTTGTTAACAAACTAATGTCTGTCGGCTTTGATCCAAAGATGATCTATTTTCAGTGTTTTTAGAGCACAGGAACAGGTTTAGCACTCTTCTTAACTTAAACCTATTTGTCTGTCCTAGGTGATAACAGAGACATGTAATGCACCAAGGCAGTAGGCTTCATATCCAAGTCACAGCTAAATTATGAGATGTTCCTATTTGCAAGTTAAAGATAAAGCTAAACAAGGTCAAGGGATCAGATCGGTGGTGATTTAAGACAATCAAAGCTGTGGTTGCTGTAGTTTAATGTCCTTCTTTTGCTGCAGTAGCACTCATGACGTATCTCAACAAACTACTTCACAGAGATCCAAAGCACATGAAAACTAGTAACCATTTTGAGGTGTTTTTTTTTCTTAACCTCCTGAGCAGCCCGACATGATTGCCTCACTGCTAGGGTCAGTGGAAGAGCAGCTCCAGTTTAGATCAACCTCAGCTGTTGCGGAGCTGCCTCCTAAGACAACAGCTTTCTGTTTCACCTGCCGTAGTAAAACTGCAAATTGTTGCTGAAAGGGATAATCTCATTCTCTCCTATCTTACTGTACCTTTTGCACCTGTTTCCTGTGGCTTGTTTGCCTCAGATTTAATGGCTTTTCTGGCTTTAGGATAAGACAGACGAGTGAGTTCCTAAAACAAAGTAATTCAGTGCTTCAGTGAGTTAGTTTGGGGTTGACCTTCCTTGTTGAACCAAATCATTAGACTTGATCCAAGGTAAGTGACAGGAGCTTGTAGCTATAGTTAGGAGAATGAATGAAGCAGGACTTGCCCAACTTTGGTATCACAATAAATACAAGGTGATGTAACAGCACTTGTAAAGTGTGCAAACCAGCCAGGCAAGAGAAAGGACCAGACATAACTCCTTTGTAACAACCGCTGGTGGTAGACTTGCAGGATTTTGAAGAGGGACATATGCATGTTTCATTTCTGCCTTTTCAGGAGAACAAGATTTGGTGTTTGAATTTATGGGGGTTTTATTTTCTTTCTTTTTTATTATTTAGATTCATCTGACCATGTTTGCCTCTCCTTGAACAATCCTACAAAGCCTTGAATTGTGACAAATTGCTGAGGTTAAGGAGAAAATTATAGTAATAAAAAACAATAAGTATTCAATTCACTGAAGGACAGAACTGTAACACCAAAAGGATGAAAAAATATACTTTTGCAACTTAGGTTACTGTTTGCAAGTGTTAGAAGTAGAAAATAATGCACTTCATACTTATTTGGGTCTATTTTAGATCAGTTACTGTGTAAAACTCATCAACAATCTTTTTAGTTATTGCAAATAATCTAAATCTGAATTATAGGCATAGATTCTGTATTTCTTAGGTGATGTCAGCTGGACTGATTTCATGTTAAGGTTTTGGTTTGTTTTTTTCTGTCTTTCTAGTTTAGGCTTCTGTGGTAAACTTGAAGTTTTTAGAATGGTTTGCTTCAATTTCTTTCCAGATATAAGTATGAATCCATTTGGAAGCCTGAATATAAAAGCTGTAGTTGTTTTTTACATTTTAATTTGGTACTTCAGATTGAGGAGTTTTAAATGTAATTCTTTGATTATGTAGCTGAGGCTGCAGAAGGCATTCTTTGTCGAGAGTTGACTTCTTTGTATGAAAAGTTATTTCCTGGAAATTAGTTCTGTTCTTTGACATTTTTTGTAGTTTTCTGTGCTTTACTTTTAACAAGTCTTTTTCTCCCCATCTGAAGTAACATTTGAATATTTTCTTCTTACAAGGTGCCTTATTTTATATTACAGCTATTATTGATATTGTTATTTTACCCAGTAATATTTTACTAATTCATTCCGATTTTCTGGTAAGATTTACAGCAATAATGGCCACTATATTCTTGCTCTTGAAGTGTAAAATAGAGCTTAAACCAGGATTTTGAGATGTAAACTTTGTAATGCTGCTGTAAGATTTCAATCTTTAACTTTTCAGCACTGTACAAGAAACCTTATACCTCTGAAAAGCAGTTAGATCTCATGGAATGCTTCTGTTGGAGAGACTTGATTTTTTTAAGAAAATAAATGTATTCTAACTTTATGGAATTCTTAGTCTTAAATCAAATAAGGGAAAAGAGTTTAACTGTCTACTTGGCAAGACAGAAGGAGCAGCTACACCCTTTTCTATATCAGATGAGTTAGAGGTCTGAAGATAGTTGTCCTTGTTTACAGCAATAACAGCTATGTACGTCTAGATACATGCTTATGCACATCTATATATGTGCTTAGGCTAGAGTTTGGCATTCGATCTGCAAAAAAATTAAACACATCAGAAATTCTGACTTGAAAATGTCATGACTCCCATCATAAATAAAGGCATGTTAGACATAAGTGTTTTAATTGAAGTCAGCAATGACCCATTTTAAGAGCATTGGTAAATGTTTTCAAAATGAAACATAGGTTTAATTTTTCATTTCAGTAACTAACTTTTCTTTTATCCAGTTGTATGACTTTCTTGTAGATCTTCCATTGTTTCAAGGATGGATTAAATGCAATCAGAGAGGAGCTCTGATTTGATGGATGTGATAAATTCTGCTAAAGTAAGGATGTCCTGTTATAGATACTTTTTAATTGCACATGGATTACGCTCTGTGAATCTTAATAACCTAATTTGAAGTTTTGATACTTTATTGTTTTAAATCCTTCCTTTGTAACAAGGTCGATGTTTTCAAACATAATTTTAAATACATATGTTTATCTTATTTGGTCAAATTGTGTAATTTTTAGCTATGCATGGTGAAATCCCCATCCTTTTGACCATATAGAACCAGTCAGGAAACTGCATTGTGAGTTTATTGTTTGTATTGTTTGTATTTTTTATTTGTGTAATTCATTAGTTTCTCATTCTCAGTTCTTAAGCAAGAACATGTTTAGTATTGTGCTATAAAGGTCATTTCCATGTTTACATTTTACATACCTTTGTTTTGTTCTTTGAGCATTAATTTAAGCATGTAGTTTAATATTTACGTTGTTCACATTTATCAAAATTTTATATATGAATTTATTGAGGACTTTAATGAAACAGAATTATCTTGCAAGTTTGGAAATTTTTTCATTTATTTTAAAGCTGACTTTTCTTCTCCTTAGCACACTGGTTAACAGTTTTGCCATGATTATAAATGCTTTTTTTTGCCTTGTTCCTTTTAAGTTATTTGAAGACTAGAGCATGTGCCCAATTTTAAGACTTATGCCAAGTTACACACACCAATAAGCTGTTGTATGATCAGGGTCTTAAAACATTTGTCGTAAAAAAGAGGAAGACACATGCAAAAATATTAATTTTCAGTCCAACAAATGTGCTTTCATGCTGGTAGAACAGAAAAGATTTGAAGATGAGAATTTTACTTCTGGCAGGCTCCCAACCTATCCTATGAGTCTTTACCATGGTGCAGAATGGTATGGCCTTGTCCATGTCAGTTATTGTAGATCCAGAGTCATTAGCCAAGGACTTGACCAGACTCAATTCCTTGCTGTATAAAAGAATTCCTGTGTAATCTAAAGGCTCTGAATTTTGGGCTGTGACTCATTCATTCCTCTCAGTGAAGGGACTGGCTGTCTACAAAGGTTTGTCAGGTGGTAGCAGCAATTACTTTGGCTCCACTGTTTTTTGTGCAGTTGTGTATGTAGTAGTGTTCTGGGTGAGTCATTCAGTCTTGTATTTAGACCTCCTAAATTTATCTAGGTCCTTGTTTTGTATCAGTTGTGTTTTGCTTTGGTTTCAGCTTTTCTGTAAGTTTGACTCCATCTATAACACAAAGATACCAATTTATGTCTTGTGGAACTGTTGGAAGATAATAATTAATGGGTGTGAGGTATTCAGAGATTGTGAGGGTGAGAATGTAGTCAGCTAGAGAATTCCCAAGATGGAAGTGGGGCTTTTGGGATATTTATACATGCTGTGAGAAGTCCTTGGGTGTACTCATCTTTGTGGTATTTAAAAAAAACAAACCAATACAAACTCAAAACTGTACAGATGTTTCTCTTAGACTCTATCTAAACTTCATCCATGTTTGTAAATCTCAGCCCTGGACTACTGTGTAGTTTATCAGATTAATTAAGAAAAATGAATAGACTAATGTATTGAAACTATTAATGACCACATTAATCTAATGGTATTCACTTTTTCTTGTCACTGGAAACATTACATGTTCTTGCTCTTGGCTTTCAAGGTCTCATATCTTTGGCTACTGAAAGTCTGTGCGTTGCTGCTCTTCTGGAGTACTCATGGAAAGGTAACTGGCTTTTCATTTACTTCCTTTTTCAGGAGAATGGTACTTCTGCCAGCTTTGATTTTTCTCTTTTCCTTTCTCTGTTTATTCCCTACATTTGTCATCAGAGGTATATTAATCACAGAGACATAATTATTCTAGTCTAAATCTAGGACACTGAATATTACGATACTTGCTATACACATTGTTATTTGACACTTCAAATATACATCGAAATAATTTTAGATATTTCTTGCTGACACTCAGATGAAATGTATTGCAACCTGGTTAGTAAAGATTTTTATTGTTAAGCTTAACCGTAAGATAGTCAGTGACTGTCATTGCTTTTAGAAAACCATTATGATAGTACTGAATTTAGCAAAAGGCAGCGAGTAGTTCAAGCGCTTTACTGATTATATTAATCTTCCCTTCCAAAGGGCTAGGTTTAATTATTAATGTTGATGTGTGTGAGGAAATTAAAAAATGAATCAGAACTAGTTTATTCTGAAAGTTGGGGAGAAAGCTTTATAAAATACAAAATCAGAATTTTATATAATTATAACAAAATCTTCCTGATTATCTCTTTTTATTTTTATATTGTTTTATTATAAAATGTTTTCATTTATCTTTAGGTGATTACTTCCAAATGATTCTTTCAGAAACAGTTAGATGCCTACCTGTAAAATGTTAGCTGTGCATTCTTGTTAACAAAACACTGAAACACTGAACATCTTCAGGTAAAAATGACTTCTTCCTTAAAACATGTTCACTGAGCTTCTGAATCTATGTGACCAAATAATTGTTTTCAGCTCCATTAGAATAAAGGCTTTACTTCAGATGTAAACTCACAGAATTACAAATAGCAATGGATGATTTAAAGTGACATCAGTCAACTTGATTTTTGTAACTGTCTAAAAATGTTAAAGTTAACTGCTAAAAATGTTAAAGTTCTTAACAAAGTATCCTCTAAGTAAGTCAAGACTTCTTCAAAAAAAACCTTTGGAGATACATACTTGAGAATTTTTAAGTGTCCTGATGTTATACAGAAACTAGTAATTCCTCATTCAGACAGTAAGAACTTAATTGTTACACAAGGTGAGGACTGTATAATTACTGATAAAAATAAAGATGTTTTTTAAGTGCTTTCATATTTGCTGTTCCATACAAGTTGATGATACATCTTGAAATGAACAAGTGCAAAGTATTTTAATGTTATAACCTTATTTTTACCACTGTGTGTCATTCTCAAGGGCTTTTTTTTAAATGATGGGGCATAACTGATATTTTTTTCAACTGATCTGAAGTTGAATGAGAATAATTAATTAGTGCAGTGTTTGTTTTGGTTGCTGTACTGCATTAGCTGCACATTTTTGTGAGGTGACAATTCACTACAGAACTCTGTCCTGTGCAATTATTTCAGTGATTTTTGTGAATTCAAACTTGAGATCAAATCTTAAATTCAAAATTTAATTAAATTTAAAAAGAAGCCCAAGATACTTTTTGATTTTTTTTTTCCTCTGTCAGAAATTTGAGAAAAAAGCCTGAAGATTCTAAAATAAAATTTGGCTCTTTTGGGTATTTCATTAGATCAAATACAGTAGCAGTTGAAAAAAGATGTGTGTAGAACATGATAGTTAATGACTTGTATTCTTTCACAAGAATGGTGTAGGTTCTGTTACCAAATTGAAGATACCCACCTAGAATTTTGCAGTCTACTTACAGACCTTTAAATTACTGAATTGTATTTACTGCTTTGAGAATCTTTTAAAAAGCTGTTCCACAATCTCGAGACCCGCTCCCTTTGGAGTGTATATCCAATTTATTTTGAGGACCTATGTAGTAGAAATATATCAATAGTTTGTTTGGGGTTTTTTGGAGGAGAAAAGTGGGTTAAGAGCTTTTTTTTTTTTTCATGATGGCTGAATCTCCATTGAACACATTAATCAAGTATGCAGTGGTCACATAACATATGCATCATAAAAAAAATACCCATTCAAATTTTCCTACAGTCTTTCCAAAATATAGATCAGTCCCAATTTTCTAAAGATTATAAGGTGTCCTTGATCTATCTCTTAAGAATGCTGAATATTACTTACTGTAATATTTTCTCTGTTTTATGTGGGATATTTTTACTAGAAATTATTCTAATTCAGGTTTTTGGTATTCTGTTAGTTCTCAGACATTAGGTGGATGAGAAAAATAAATTAAAAGAGCACAGATTAAAGGTTTTTGAAGTAACACTTGTAGAAGGAACACTACTTCTAATCATTCAGAGGTAAAATATTTAGGTTAATTAATTTATTTGCCATAGAGAGAAGCAACATTGAATCTTTGAAATATAAGAGAGGAAGAGAGGAGACAAACAAATGGCAATAAAGAAGTTGAAATTGCTAAGGGGAAGCTTTTGTGACAAAAGGAATATCCAGAAATCAGATGGTAGAAATGGTATGTGATGATGAATTTGGAAGGCATTCCCAAGGAGAAATTACTTTATATAGTGTTCAAAAAAAAAAAAAAAAAAGAAAGAAAAAAACCTGTCACCAGATGATTAGTTTGACTTTGACAGTGGTGCCATTCTTGTGTTCTTACTGAAGTTTATAGGCAGAATTATTTAAGCAGGTCAGTGCTTTTCTGTATCTGTATTTTAAGAATAAGGCTTTATTTGGAGACATAAAATATTTCAGATTTGATTGGAGAATTCTGTCTGTATAAACTGCCTGACTAGGAAGAGAATTACCTAGACTTGCAGGAATCTCTGTAGGTTATGAATGTGCATTTGAAAAATATATTGTGTATTGCAAAAAATTACATGCAAATATTCATGCTAAAAATGTTTTGTTGTGGTTGGCTTTTGCTTGCTTACTATTATCTGCTTTCTCTAATTTTCACTGATTAATTAATACTTTTCAAAATACCTTTTGCAGGTTAGGCTTAAGCAGGACAGTTAATTTTTCTAAATTGTGTCCCATCTGACTGTTGTGCTTCTCAATTCTGTTGTAGAATTTCAGGGTCCACAGGAAATCTGAGAATAGATTTTACAAATAAAAGCAAGCTAATTGTGAAATATAAAAGTTGGTGGAAAATTTTAAGTTTTGTCTTCTTCCACTGCTTGCCCTCCTCTTCTGTATTTTATTACTTATTCATTAATTTGTTTAGGTTTTGGCCCTGATGTCGTCTTTTGTATGCTGTAACATTCATGTTCCCACTTAAAGTGCTTCTGTTCAGTAGAGCTGGGTTAACAGGCCTGTGAAATCAGAGAATAAATTCCTCAGCATATGAACCTTTGAAAACTAAAATACTGTGACAAAGTCCTGTGTCGCTGGAGCCAATTAGCAGGGCTGTTAGCTTGTAGTGAAAGCAGCGCACCCCGAAATGTCAGTCCGCGGGGCTGTTGCCGAGACGTAATTAGGAGCAATTAGCCGGTCTCCCTGCTGAGCAGATCGCTATTACCTTTCTCCTTTTTGCCCTTCCCCCTCCTGCCGCTGCAGGGCAGCGAGTCGCGGCGGCGACAATTCCCTGAGAGTGTGTGTAAGTGTGTGTGTCCGTGCTGGCGGTGGAGGCGCGGATCGCGCTGCGCCCCGGCCCCCTCCCCGCCCCGCCGCATTGTGGAGGGAGGGACCGCGGCCGCCGCCGCCTCCGCCGCTGTGCGGGGCCGGGCGCTGTCCGAGGTGCTGAGCCGTGCGGGGCCGGGCGCTGTCCGAGGTGCTGAGCCGTGCGGGACCGGGCGCTGTCCGAGGTGCTGAGCCGTGCGGGGCCGGGCGCTGTCCGAAAGACCGAGCCGCTCCTCACCCGGGCGGCATCATGGTATTTGCTCCAGGTAAGGGCAGCCTGCTCCTGTGCCCAGACGTGGGAACACAGCGGGAAGGCCCCGACTGTGCCAGAGAGCAACTTTGGGGGCTGCGGGGGAGGGGGGAACCAGAGCTGCCACCCAGCAGAGACAGATGGTTTCAAAGAAGGTGCCTTAGCTTAGGATGTGTTCAGCTGTAGAGCTGGAGGTTGTGAGAGTCACCCTCGTGGTTAGGGACAGGAGTCTCCTATACCAGTGTGCAGGGGACTGTGCTTGTCAGACTGCATGAAAGGGTCAGGAAGGGGGACATGACCCTGCAGTGACTGGACAGTGAGTCCGCTCCAGCACCCACACCAGTGTCTGACAATGAGACAATCTCTGAAACTTACGGTGATATTTTACAAATCTCCCTTCTTGTCCCCCAAGCATTTTAATGGAAGAGAACAGAAAGTTTGTTCAGTCCAGTTTTTACTGAAGATTTCAGCAGAAGCTCATGTCTGATGTGAGACCTCACTCTATAAGGGTGCTGCTGTGTAGCATATATGTGCTTACACCATAGAAGGAGGGAAGCTACAGAGAGTCTACATTGAACTCAGTATATTCTTCTTGCAAATACGCATTTTTTTATTCAGAAAGGGGATGAGAGGCCCAGTAGCTCTAGGATGTAAATCTAAGTCATGTATAATATCTTCTGTAGTGAAATGACTTGAAATTAACTTCTTTAAATATGTATAATTGTCAGTAAATATAGTGGGTCAATAGAAAAGGAAGGGTAAAAGCTGTAACTAGACAGTGAGTAACTATTAATACATTTGCTTTGCAATACTAACAGAAGTTTTGTCTTCCTTTGAAATTCTATATGCAGTCTGTGAAGGGATAAGTATCCAAAAGCTTTATTCCTTCATTTAAAAAAATTGATCTTGGGGTTGACTTTGCTAACTCAACAAAACCAATTTTTTTTAGAAATTAATGTCATTTTTAAACAATTGGAAGTTCGTTTTTTCTCTTTAACTGCCCAGTTGCTGTGTAATTTGATACTTTGCTGTACATTGTGTTCTGAAATTGGGACCAAGTTATTTATCGTCATAGAAACAGCCACTGTTTTTTTGTAGGACACCTTTCAGTATTAGTAGCTCTTTTCTGAACTTTTATCTGTCAGACTTTCACTATTAACTGTACTCATTTTTGAAATGCACCATGGGACTGGAATACTGCAGGAAGAGTTTACCTCTAAAATAATGAATACATACTTATTTTCCCCGAAGGCTGACAAAGAACAAACCCCAAATCTCATTAATAACTACATGAATTATTCTTTTCACAACTCTAATACATAAAGGAAAAAAAAAAAAAAACTGTTTAAATCTGTCCTGTATAGTCATTCTTCTTCAGTCTGCTCTTACTCAAAGAAATGCCCATGATTTCCTTGCGAATATTGCCATAATATACATAGGGTAACTAAGCAGGAATTTGCAAAACAGATTATAAAGCAATCAGAGGATCTTGACAATCACTTGTATTCAGACAGAGCAAGCTTGAGTAGATTGTTCATCTATTTTTTGCTTTTCTTCACTCTAAATCAGCCCTGCCCTGGCATTATCTCTTATCCAGATATTTAAATAAATAAATAAATAAATAAGGATTTTTCTTATCTATAGCATCTTCAAAGTACTTAAGGTCATATCATATGGGAATACTATAAGTTTATAAATAAATTGAGTTTCATTTCTTGAGTCAACTTTCTGATTTTTATCTTACTGTGATGAATGACCTTGTTTTCTGTTTCATTTATTTGTTGGGAGAGTGGGGGAAAGAAAAAGATTTGTCTAACTATAAATTGTTAAGGTCAGAATGATAAACATCCTTCCAGGATGGGGGTGGAAAAAAGAAAACCACCAAAAGGAAACTCACTTCCAGAAAAAACTATGGAACTTGTTTATGTGAAGACAAACATAAGATTTTTGCATACAAATAAGGTTATACTTTCTTCCTTAAGATAGTAGACACATTATTGCAGAACACTGATTTAACACGTTATGTTTATAAACTGTTAAGTAGAAGCAGCTTACCAAGTTCACATGCACTTTTAAAAAGGTGAAGCCAACTGACTATTGACTGAATAGATATTTTCCTGTTAATCTTCAGCTCTTTTCTCTAAATTTTATAAATCTTATGAGCTACTATGTAAAAAACAAACAAAAAAAACAAACAAAAAACCCCACACCACACCTCCCATCAGAACCCCACAAAACAAACAAACAAACAAAGCAATGCTCTGTGCCCACCTGCCTCCCCCCCGCCCAGGCCTGGATATTACTGACCTAGGTAGGTCAGGATTGTTACAAAAAGGCTAGTATTTTTTAGTTCAGAATTGGAGTTTCTGAGTCATTCTAGACAGTATGTTGCTGTTTCCAGCTATGCAAAAAGCTACTGCTTATATATGATCTTTTTTTCCTACACAGTTTTTATCAACTTTGAGTCTGTTCCAGAAAAAGGAACTGAGAAAAGTACATTTTTCATTACTTGGTTTAATCTGACTGAGGCTTCATGGCACTTTGTTGTGCTGATTGACTGACAGTAGGCTGGTGTCTACAAAATGCAATGCAAACTCTGTGAGGTGTCTAGGAGTTCATTGTACTCGGCGGATTCCTACATGACAGGCTACCCTTACAATAGGGGATGATCCATTTAATGGAAATGCCAAAGTGCACATTTAAAAGTTTAACTTCTTTACTTTTCCTGAATTGAACTGCTATAGGAAGCTTGAGAAGTAAACAAAAACATGTTACTGGTTGTTAGATATAAGGATGGAGATATGCATGGGACTGCAGCACAGAAGTATGAAATGTCAAGGTTTTGGATTAGGTCAAAAAGCAAAGAGAAGTCATCACTCTTGATCTGGCAGATTTTTTTAGAAGACTTCAGAAGATAGCGTATTGCAGAATTAAAAAAAAAATCACTGCCAAATTAGTTTATAAAAGATTGATAACTATAAATAATCCCACAGATTAATTACCTGTCCTTTTGTAAGGTAAGGAATGAAGAGTTATTAAAACATTTATTTGTTCTAAAGCATCAGCAAGCATTCTTCTGTTAGCACAACATGAGTTTACAAAGGAGTGATCACTTCCAATATCAGGCTAACTGATCAATAATAATCTTATTTTTGTTCTTAAATGGACTTGTAAGATTTAACGATAATTTTAAATGTTGCTAATCAGTATCATACTACCTCTTTGCAAATTGCTTTCAGGTACTTCTCCCAAAAATGACTGCACTGTATTCCATGCTTATTTTCAGATCTAAATTTTTTTCAAGTGGAAAGGTAAAATAAAATTTAAAATAATACCATTTACTTCTGATTTGCCTGAAAAAGCAGCATACAAAGGTGTTTTTCATGCTCCAAGGATTTTTTTTCTGATGCTGTTTTGCACATGAGTCACTCAAGCACTTATGTCTTAGACCTTTGCACTTATGTGTATGTACCAATATAGCACAAAGATGGCCTGCATTTTTAGAACTAGTTTGGGAATAAAAGCTAGAAACCTGTTAAGGATATTTGAGCTACCTAATGGGTTTTCTAAGTAATTCTTGCTAGATTATAATTTCAGTGATTAATTTAGTTTATTTCGAGTTTTTTGCTCTATAATTCAAGACAGTAAAAAATTACCGAATTACCACGTCTCATCATTGCTGGTGATCCCTGTCTCACCAGTCAGTACTGTACAGATCTGTGTTTGCTGGCTAAATAATATATTTTAGAAAGGAATCAATTTTTATCTGAATACATCAAGAAAGATTGCAACACTTACACTGACTGCTTGTTTCAGTCTCTGGACACTCCCATCCTTTAAGCATGGATCTGCTATGAATTGTGTGATTTAATCTTTCAGGTGAATCTTGTTATTTTTCAGTGTAATTCGAAGAATGCCTTCTTACCTGGCATTTTCTCTGTAACTAGGAACACACCCATGACCCTTCAATCCCAAAAGGAGGAGGCAGAACTCATTTTTGTATCAATATTTTTATGTACAAAAAGATGTTCAAACACACTCAAAGTTTAAAGACAGACATTAGAGAAGTCAGAAAATTGTCTGCTCAGCACCTCTTTCTTACAATAGCAATGCCAATAGCTTTTCAACTAGCTTTTCAGCAGCACAGCTGTTGTTAACACTGCTAGGAGCAGTGTAGCAGACTTGCATAATGACACCAAAGATCAGAAGCACATCCTGTACCAAACATTTTAGGAATCTCATTAAACTGCAATTGAAGACATAGCAGCTGCACACTGAAGCAGATGTACTTACTTGTCTGGATAGTCCTGATCTTATCTTGTGGAAAAGCTGGGAAAGCATCAAACCTTTTGCGCCATGGGATGTGACGACATGAGATTTCTTGAGAGCTTTTTTCTTTTTTTGATTATAGAGTTACAGGTACTGTGGAGAACCCTGTCTATAATGCACAGATCAAGACACTTTGGAGGGACCTATTAATGAATGGAAAAACTGCTACCTTTAACTTTACTTTTCTGAAGATAACCTGTTGTGGGATATCTGCAGTGTTTGTGCTGGGACTCTCAGCTATGAAATGCCCGTCACCCATGAGAACAATTGTAGTAAGTCAGGGCACAGTTCTTGTCCCTGTTAACTGTTGTGCTCCGTTCTGCTCATGCTCTAACTTCTGCAGTACCAAACCACCTCCCCCAATATAAAATGTAGTATATGCAGGATTCTTTCTCATGAGCTTAGTGTTGACAAATACCATGTCATAGACATAATTCAAAGGCTACAGGCAAGACTGTTTTGCAGACCTTCTGCAGTCTGATGTAATGGTTTTCTTGTCCAGAATTTGTGATGGCTGGTCTGAGTATGCAGACCAGGTGCACCTCAAAAGTATCTGTCTGAATGTATTTGCAGCTAAAAGCTCTCAACAGTACTTCAAAGTGCCACGTGGTAGGAAGAAATCAGATACAAGAAAACAACTTGTTTTCTGAGGAAAAATTGTTTCTTGTGCTGACCTCTCACCAATGATGCATTAATCTTTCCCATGCCGTGAAACTCCACTAATAGATCTCATTAGTGAGGTGAAAGTTAGTTAGTTCATAGATATTCAGAAATGTGATTAAATTAGTAAGCTTAAAAAGTAGCCAACAGTCCTAACTGCAAAATTTATTTGAAGTATGACTCAACATAGTGTTAAAAACTGGCACAAAAAATACTTTTTCAAATTATTTTTACCAGAACCAAAGGCTTAAACAAGTGAGACTTGTACCTTTCTCTTGCATATCCCTGGGTTGAATCCTATTTAGCTTAGCAGTGGAAAGAATTCTGTCTTCACAGTGGCTGTGTACTGACCTATGTTGAAGGAGTTGTTCATAGTTGGGGGATGAAGGTAATAAGTGATGCAGTCATTATGAGCATCCTTAATGGCATTGTGTGTGGGCTTCATGTATTGAGCAGGAAAGTCATATGGTCAATGTACAAAAGGAATGAGTTACACTGACCTCTAAAGTTTATCCCTCCAAATAATTATTCTTTTAGATGAATTGCTCTGATGTACTTGTTACAGACACACATAATATGATTCCAACCTTATATGCTTTATCATGATAATGGAGATTAAATGCGCTTACTGTAAAATACAGTGAAAGGTAGATTTATTCTTATATCATCAATCTTGTCTCTTAAGGATTTTGCTAAGGACACAATCTGCTGTATTAAGCTTACAAATACTAAGTTAATCAAAAATTCTTTGCAAGCAATGTATTAGTAATTTCTTTATATGCTTTGTAAAATTACCTGAGTACTGCTTGCCCACTTGTAGTGTGTTCTTTCCCTAATAATTCACAAGATCCTACAGAACAAGACATTATATTCTAAGGGATTGCAATTAGAACAGAATCTTTATTGACATTAGCAGAAATGGAAAGCTGACCTGAACAGCCATAAAATGCTTCAGGATCCTTTAGAATGCATTGCCAGGGAAGTCAAGGCAGGTGAGCTCTTTGCTGCAGCTGTCTGACCCAGCAAATGCCTTTAGTTGTGCTATCAGAAGATGCTGTCTTGCTTCTTCAAGAGAGCCTGAAATTTTCTGCCTGAAGAAGTAAATTGAGCCATATTCTACTCAGATATTACACTAATGGTAAGGCAAACGTAATCTCCTGTGGATTAGTTACATTTGCTTCACTTTGTAGTATGCATATTTGATAAAATGATACTGTATTTTCTTACTTTGATCAGTGAATCCACTTACCACTTGTCAGTATGGAGGGGGTGCGTATGCCTTACTAATTCTATTAAATACTCACAGATTGACATTATATTTTTTCTTGAAGTAATTTTTCTTAACAGAGCAGAAAATATTAATATTTCTTTGGGAATGTAACGAATTAGCTTTCAGAGGGGAAAACAGCATGTCATGCCATCCTGTTGCAAACAAGGATTCTGTCAGCATTACAGCTGTGAAATAACTCACTGGAGTCTTTATAAATATAACTTTTATATAGCAAACAAACCAGAGACTTCTAGATATTCTTTGCTCTTAAGAAAATATAAAACGTAGTGGAAAAACAAAATTACAAAAACTTAGTTTAGAAAAGATACAATGACATGTTACTCTGGATATGTTATTATGTTCTTTGAGACAGTTTATCTGCATTTCTGCTCTTCTCTTTCACCCTTCCATTCATTCTGGATTTGTGTTCAGAACAGGGTTTTTCCTGCTTCATACTTATAAATTGTTTGAAAAGCAAAGTAGTCTATGCTCTCCCCCTTCCCAAAACAGTTCTTCTTCCATGCTGGTTGCATGACAGGAGTTACAGAGTGAGGTTAAGGCAGAGAATATGATAGAACTGAGCTGTGACTTTCCTAAGGAAAGTGAATGTTAAAATCCCCTGCACACCACAGGTTAGGGAATTGGAAAAAACATAGCAGTCCTACATGAAAGTACTTTTAGCAGTTCTGATATGTTTGGTGTCTTCCGTTCTTCCTCAAGGAATCAGGGCAAGTGAGTATTGCCCTCTGATTCTTGACAGCTGTCAGTCAGGACCTCACAAGGCTCCATTTGAGAATGTGAGAAACATTACTAGGCAGAATTAATGCTAATACAGTTATGAATACATTTCTTATTTATTTTTTTAAAGATTCAATTTACAACTTCATTTTAGGACCTTTTTGTGAGGCGTCTGAACTGGCATCATTACTGACATTGAGACAAATTGGTTCTCTAATCCTGTAAATAGCTTAATGACACTCATATATAAAGTTGGTTTTTGTGCACACGTTGGAGAGCCTTCAGCCCTGGCTGCCTGCCATGTTCATGCATTCTGGGTGTAATTAACGTGACTCATCAACATTTCATGATTATGGATGCTGTGCAGCTTCATATTTTACACCTCTTCTTCAAATTAAATTTCTGCTGCTGAAATCCTAGCATCAACTTATAAAGCAAATCAAGGAAGGAGATTTTTTTACCATTTCAATTCACAGGTTACAAAATATTTGCCAGAAGAGGCTCATCTGGAACTTCCATGCTGTGGCTGGAAAGATGGAGAGATATGTAACTGCCTAATGCCAATGGAAGGTTGAAGAACTGATGTTTCTTGTAGAAGAATATCAATACTAATGCAAAGAATGTTACTGTTAGTTACTACAACATATACATGTGCATCATGTCATTGCAAACTTACCAGGCTTCTAGATTTTTTAAAAGATCTGCAGTTTATAAACACAATTTGGGTAACATCCTGTAACTTTTTCCATAAATACAGCTCATATGCATCCATACTTGATCTTGTGGTGGTCTTATTGTCACGGTCTTGCTCACTTATACTTAAATTTCATTTTAAAATGTCAGTTGGATTATAAATCTTAGAGTAGTAATTTTAAAGAGAATTGAAACAGATTTAACAGAGAGCAGTATTTTCATTGGGTTATTGTTATTTTTTATTAATAATGGAAACAAAAATAATTCTAGTGTTGCAATGCTGCAGAAAATAATAAAATGGTTAACTATCGCAATCCAAAGCAATCTCTTGATAAACAGTATATTTTCTTGTTAAAGGATATACCTGCATAATCTCTTAAAAAGAAGAAAGAATATTTGCTTCATGGCTCTTCCAGCTTTAGAAAATCTGCATAAATTAAAATGCTAGCTAACAGGTGAATACATTTTGGGTAACTGTCAGTTCTAAATTGCTCAGAAATTTGCTTAGAGGAATGTGATTTTTGTTAGTTTTAGATATGGTTAAGCTCAAAGCAGTTTACACAAACAAAATTTATTTTTTTTCCAGAATAACATCTTTGGTGGTATTAATTTGCTGGAATTAAACTGCATTTGTTATTCCTGTGAAGCAGAACATGATAAACTTTCAACCTCTGATGAATGGCCCTTGAGATTCGTGGAACTGGACCTATAAGCTAAGCTGTTCTCTTCAAATGCAATGTTTGTGTTGTGTCTCAAGACAGAATGAGACCTGACCTGCAGGAAGACATGACAGGCTGCATGAATGTCACATGCTTTAAGGAAAGTTGAATTTAAATTAAAGGCATTACTTTTTCCCTAGGAAAAGAAATAACCTCATACAGGTGAAGAAGCAAAAGGGATAGACAGTATAAGTTTCCTGAGACTGGATGTACATTCATGGTCCTGCATGATCATGCATGACCAATGTCTTCTCAAAAAATATGGGATGAGTTATTTCTAGTTCATGTTCTCCAAAAGTCCAAAGTTCATTCGTTTGTTCCTTCCTTCCTTCCTTCCTTCCTTCCTTCCTTCCTTCCTTCCTTCCTTCCTTCCTTCCTTCCTTCCTTCCTTCCTTCCTTCCTTCCTTCCTTCCCTCCTTCCCTCCTTGCCGAGAAAAGTCCCATCAGAGTTCCAGACCCGAGCGGACGGAGGAAGAAATGCGGCCGACTCAATATGAGTGATAAATGGGCTCTGCTCGTACAGTTGCTTGGTGGACTCATGTCTGTGCTCCTTGAGCCAATCCCCGACACCTCCTTCCCTCCTTCCCTCCTTCCCTCCTTCCCTCCTTCCCTCCTTCCTCTATTTAGCTTCTGCTCTCTTTCTATGTGAGAAATGTTGCTTCTGTTTCCTTCTAAAACACTGATTCTGCACCCACTGAAACGTGTCTCATTCCGTCACAGTTCATTGCCAGCATTAGTGGATCTGGGATGGACTTGCATCTCTGCAAGAGCAAGGTCATGCCTGTGGTAGTTTAGCTTCATTATAGTATTCCCAACAATCCAACAAAAAGATGTGGTAAAGAACTTCACTGCTGATTCAAACAAATGACCTGTTGCTGAGTGTCACTTAGTAGGAGTGTTTATAAGGCATGTTAAGTTTACCTTGTAGCAAGATGAAAGGGCAAAGTCACAGGGGATAAGAACAGAAATTGCAAGAGACTGCTTTGATTGCAGGCAGGAAAGGAAGTGACTTGGGATGCTTTGAAGAATGTGCTGTGTGTAAATGAGAAAAGGTCCATGTGCAACCAAAGTGAAGTTCTTACAGATTTAATGTGTACTAAATCCTCCTTCTCTGTAACTACCATTTTCTATGCATACATTTCTAGGTATATAGCATAGTCTGGAAATATCACAGAGAATGTTAAGTCTCCCATTCAAGATGTTGTCGGCCGTAAACTATTAGTTCTAGTAATTCAAATGAATACTTGGGATCTACTTCAAATGCTTTTGTTCTTTTTCCAAACTGCCAGCATATCTTCCTTCATGGGGAAAGTCTTCAAGTGAGGCAAGGGAATTTCAAGGTACTGATATACGGCTATAGTTTTAGCTGAGGGTGGAAAATGTGACTGATTCCTGCAGTGAGTCCAAGATTTTGAGGTTTTTTTTTAATCTCTCAGACTGTACTTTAGATTTCAGAACCAGGCTTGTAAATTACTTTTCATCTGCTATGATAGTTGGCATAAAACTTACCAAGTGAAAGATAAGGTAATAAAAACATGCTAAAGAGACTTTGTCATGTTTTAATGATAAAATTGCTACCTTGCATCTAACATCACTTATCCTGGATTTTTCAGTTTTCTGTTTACAGAATTAGGGTGCTGGGTTCCTTTATATATCAAGTGAGTGTTTAACAACAGAGAATAAGTAGAAATGATTTTCTGATATCAAGAGGAAAAAACTAGCCATTAGACAAGGATAACTAGTAGGCAGAATGCTGTTTGTACTATCTTTCAAGTTTTTCCCAGCAAGTACTTCATGCGACCATTTGTCATGGAATTTTTATTGAACCAGTAATTATTCAAATCTTAAATATATATATAAAATTAATTGTATCTTATCACCCTAGTAACTCTTATTTTGATTAGCTAAACACCAAATTCTTAAACAAGGGGAACATCTCTCTTTTACCTAATTGAAAATATGCGGTTCTAAAAATGCCTGATTAATTCTATAGGCACTCAGTTTCCTGCCTTTGTTTATGTCCACAACAGTCTGCATTTCAGAAAGGTGGAGTATTTTGATAGATATGTTCCAGCTCAGCCCCTTTGGGATCCTTGAATGAGTCATCTCTGCTTTCCTTAGTCAATCCCTCTCTCCTTGCTCAGAGTAAGTCCAGCATATCAATAAATGAGCTTCTCAGAAAACAGCTTTGTGCTAACTGCTTTACCTGAAATGAATAATTGGAAGATTGGGGGATACTCTTCTAGACACTGCTCTTTATCCTTCAGGAAGTGGAAAAGCTGTGATTTATGGCAGCCTCACCAGCTAGAATCACAGGATCGCAGAAGGCTTGACATTGGAAGGAACCTCTGGAGGTCACCTTGTCCAGTTGCCTGCTCAAGCAGGGTTGTGTAGAACCATTTTCCCAGGATCATGTTCAGATGGACACACCCAGGGAAGCTGGACACTTGTGTCTGACTGCTCAACATGTCTGGATCCTGGCTGGCAGTCCAGCTCCTGCATGTAGTGGTCCCAGTGCAGGCTCAGACCTCTACACAATGTCAGATGTCTTGCTCAAAGAGGTCTATTATTTTCACTGTTTCTTTCTGGTTTAGATGGTCACCATAAGCTGTCAATGGTCTTATTTGTGACATCAATCCAGGCCAGTGATTTTGAATCTTTCTATGGCCAAAGCCAATTAGCTGTTGTTACCTGGGTTACTATCACCCCAACTATGTTATACGGTTGTAAAATTGTTAAAAGTTTGTTTGTGCTACTTCTTTTCTTTTCTGTGCATACCTAGACCAACAGAGACATGACAGAAGTAGTCCAGAGGTTTTGAGTTCTCTGTTCTTCATTTGTTTTCCCAGCAAATAAAAGAATCATCTAATGAGTTAGAGGTAGTGTTGGTCTCACCTGAGTGGTGCTTTCAGGCAGGTGTTGCTCCGTTACAAACAACTAAAAAGCTCAGGTAGAAATTCACTGGAAAACTGCCTTTTTTTCAGCTGGGTGTTACTTTGGATGACCTTCCTAATGTAAAAACATTTGAAGGTCATATTTTGTAGATTAAGTGGCAAGAGCCAAATAAACAATCAAGTGTCTCTAAGGAAAGAAAACTGAGTCATTTTCAACAGCAAGGTGCTTAATGACAGTATGTTTTTAATAATAAATTATGGGTTGGGTTTTTTATAGCTATAGGAGCTGGCAAATTTTTCACATTTCATACAACCTCATAGCCTGTTCCAACATGCTAATTTGTATTTACATTTGCATGTTTATCCATACTTCTGTGAACATATTATCTTCTGAACACCAGCTGAATTGGCTGATCTTTCTCAGCCCAGCCAGAAGACTAATTCATCATGTAATACAAAACAAGTTCATATTTGAGTAATAGAGAAATATCTGTACTTTACTGTTAAGAAACATTGAATTTTATCCCAAAAACCCACTGTTTCAAGTGCTGAGGAGTGGAACAAACTGAATCAGGGAAGCTGTGCCAGGAATTCGAGCTATTCCATTCCATCAGCTTTTCTGTCTTAAAACATGGTTTCTAAGCTTTCATAGTTTTAACCTCTTAATTGTAGACAAACTTTGTCATCTCAGTACAGTTGCAGGGGTTTTTGTTACACTATTCATTTTCAATAGAATTAAATGACATTTGTATCTTACTTTTAGCCACAACGTGTATGGCATGAATATAAGTATATTTTTTTTAATATGAATAAGTCTGGTTTTGATGGAATTAAATATATTTTTGGAGTCCTTTCAAATAAGAATTGGAGATAATGAATTATGTATTTCTCACAGAGTAATGTTTGACCATTTTGCTAGTGATTGGTTTGGACTCGGATCACAGAATCACAGAATTTTAGAATCAGAAGGGACTTTTAAAGATCAACTAGTTCCAAGCCCTCTGCCATGGGCAGGAACACCTTCCACTAGACCAGGTTGCTCAAAGCTCATCCACCCTGGCCTTGAACACTTCCAGGGGTGGGGCATCCATAACTTCTCTGGGCAGCCTGTTCCAGTGACTCACCACCCTCATAGTAAAAATTTATTCTTTATATCCAATTTAAAGCTACTGTCAGTTTAAAACCATTGCCCCTTGTCCTGTCACTACAGACCTTGGTAAAAAGTCTCTTTCCATCTTTCTTATAAGTCCCCTTTGTATTTTGAAAAGCCACAATAAGGTCTCCCCAGAGCCTTCTTTTCTCCAGGCTGAACAACCCCATCTCTCTCAGCCTGTCCTCGTAAGAGAGCTGTTCCAGCCCTCTGATCATCTGGGTGGGCTCCTTTGGACCTTCTCCAACAGGTACATGTCCCTCTAACTTTGGGGGCTCCAGAGCTGTACCCGGAACTCCAGGTGGGGTCTCAGCAGAGCAAAGCAGAGGGGTAGAATCACTCCCTCAACCTGCTGGCCACACTGCTTCTGATGCAGCCTAGAATATGATTTGCCTTTTGGGCTGCAAACGCACATTTCTGGCTCATGTCCAGCTTTTCAACCACCAGTACCCTCAAGTCCTTCTCCACAGGGCTGCTCTCAATCCTAACATCTCTGAGTCAGTATTGATATTGGGAATTGCTTTGACCCAGGTGCAGGACCTTATACTTGGCTTTGTTGAACTTAATGAGGCTCACATGGGCCTACTCCTCAAGCCTGTGAAGGTTCCTCTGGATTACATTCCTTTCCTCAAGTATATCAGATCTTTGTAGTGTCTTCCTTAAAGTAATCAGGTGATTCTACTTTTTGTCTGTACCTTGAATTTTATTGCAAAAAGAACATGGGATGGGAATTTCTCATAACTCCAGATGTGGACCTCTCATAAAAGCAGTTGACTTTTAATTCGCTATTTACTTCTCTCAAGACATAATTCTTAATATATGACTTCCAAAGAGACAGTAAAATACAAATCCTGTTTAATGAAATACTTGAGCACAACAGTGTCAATTAAGAAAGAACTGATTAGTATCTTAAAAACCTTTAAAACCAAATCTAGTGATGCAAATAAGCATCTAGCCTAAGTATTTCAATTAGCAACCAAGTCTGCATTTTTCTAAATTCCAATAGGTGTGGATCACCTTAATTCAGAATTACTTTTTTTATATTGAGATCAACTTTGACCATTATGCAACATTCTTTATTCTCCTACAAAATTGTCATTTCTGTTAGGAAACAAAATATTTCCAAAAGATAAACCTCTTAAAACAAGCCACTCTTCTTCATTACCTAGTGTCAGCAGTCACACTACATTACTTTGTTCTCCTCCAGATTTTAGCACTTCAGCAAAACATGGAAGTATCACATAAGAAATACATATTTGTCAGGTTGCTGTATATGATGTTTGTTTGTTTTTGTGGTTTATGTTGGTTTATATTCTACCAAAGCAATATAAGCAGTTTTTAATATTTTTGCAAATATTTTTGCAAATGTAGGTAAGGATTAATAAACTGGCACTAAACAAAATTTTTATACCTTGAAGTCAATTTGATGGATGAGGGCTTTTAATCCAAAGTAAAAGTAAATAGAAATGTTAATGAAACAGCTTTTTCTCTGTATGGTGGTGAGGGAGCATGTGTCAGGCTTACAAAATGAAGTAAAATTCCACATCCAGAAGCACAGCTCAAGTCAAAAAGGATGTGATTCACAGCTGGACAAGAAAAACCTCCTCCATTATCTTGCTGGAAAATGCAGCTGTGCTTGTTTGAGCTGTGAAGGCACAGCTGTCCCTGGGGCTGGGAAGTGGGTCACCAAGCTGTGTGACTCAAAGTCTCCCCCTTTATTCAGTCCTGTCACACTGTGTCGTGGAGACTCTTTCCACCCTAATACATCATATTCTGTATTAGCAGGTTTCATATATAATAAATTGCTCCCAAGAACTCTTCAGTGTTTTTTTTCATATAATTATAGAATGTCCTGAGTTGGAAGGTACTCACAAGGATCATCAAGTCCAACTCCTGTCCCTGCATATAACAACCCCACAGTTCACACCAGGTGTCTGAGGGTGTTGTCCAGTCTCTTCTTGAACACTGTCAGGCTTGGGGCTGTGACACCTCCCTGGGAAGCCTGTTCCAGTGCTTCACCACCCTCTGGGTGAAGAACCTTTTCCTAATGTCTAACTTAGATCTCCCCTGGCACATCTTCCTGCCATTCCCTTGGGTTCTGTCATTTGTCACTGTTTTCTGTCCTTCAGGTGTTCACAGAGTAGCCACAAACGCTTAGTTCACTCTCTTTGTCATTTGGTTCTGGCAGGTGAGAAGCCAGGGCTGGAGCAAGATGAAGTGAAGCTGCAGAACGCCAGCAAGCAGATTGTGCAGACTGCTATCCTCCGAGCAGTGCAGCAAGTTTCCCAGGAGAGCCAGCGAAAGGAGAAGCGAACAAACAGCAGTACGAGCCTCCAGCTAGAAAGGGGAAAATTAACCAAGAAGCATGAAAAGAAGTAAAGAAGCAGATTGTTTTCTTCAGTCCTCCAGGCTGCAGTGTTTTCAGCCTTCTCTTTAGTATCAGCTGTATTGCTAGGCAATGTTACTCTTGTAAAGCAAACCAAAGTATAACCACACCTAGACATAGGGTAAAGCTGCAATAGTCCTCAGCTGAGAAATATTAAGTGCATTAGATGACTAACTCCATATTTATGCAGTGCCTCTTAACAGAAACAATAACCATAGCTATAAAAGTAGTTTCAAGCACAAGCTCTTAAGGTATGGGCTAATTCTCAAAATCTTGTGAGTGCACTTTCATGTAAATTCTGTGTGCAATGTTTATGCCAGTTCAGCTGGACAGACTCTTCTCTGAGTTACTGGGTTCACTGAAGATGTCTTCACTGAAAAAATAGTTTACTGTTGAGTGTAGCAGAATGCTTTCAGGCTGCCTTGAAGCATGTGTTTGTACTTTGCTTTAACCTGGACTCTATGAAATGTCAGTGTAAAGTGGATTTGGTAAGTTCCATGAACCAGTTACTTTTTCCATCTTGGGGAAAAAAAAAAGCAATCCAGTAAGACTACAGTGGCTACGATCTATGACTGTGATTATAGACCTCTTATCTATGTTTTTTTTTAAAGAAGTTAAAAGAAATACTGAAGTTTTAGTCTACTTATTTGAAATACTTCTATACTTCTGCAGAAAAAAAATCACTTGTGCCTCAATTATTCCTTTTTATTCTTTTGATACTGAATAAGAGGAACTGATGTGCTAGCACAGAGTTTGCCAGCTTTTCCTTCAGTTTTGTAAGTTTGCTGGGAACTGATTTACAGAAAGTGAAGACTGGAGTGGCTTAAAAAAAAATGTTTGAATTTATTAATGTCTCGAAGGATGGAAATATATTGTCTGAATGCTGTCATGGTAGATATCTCTCACCTGCTGGGCATAAAGTGACTTTAGACATTTGGAATTGTTACACAGATTCACCTTAAATAGCACTGCTTTGAGTAATGCAGAACTTTAACCACTCTGTGTAGCTGAAGGAATCCATGGTGTTTCTGAAAACACAAATTAAATAAATGTAGGTTTCACTTTTGTGCTCCCTTACTGTAATAACAACTGCACTATTACACATCTGAAATGAATAACAATATATTTGATTCTAGAAATGGCTTTTAGCTCTGATTCATCTGAATTCTTGTAGTAATACACCTAGAAACATAGAGAAACAGATGCACAGGATCTGCAATGAAGGAGACAAACTTTCATAATTGCTTTTCTACTCAGATGATTCTCAAAGAGACTTTCTGGTTTAAGTAATTGGTTATTACTTACTGTGTCCTACTGCTTGTGTTAAACAATTTCAGGATTCTTTCTCATGGCCGGAGGCTTAGTCATGAATAGTCACATACTGTACTATTAAGCCTTTGAAATCTGCTTGGTTCGATTTTTTTTTCTGATTTAACGGCACTGACTCATACCAGACAATGATTTATCTCAATCTTCATTCACTTAAAAATGCAAATAAGAATTCAACCTGATTAAAGTTGTTCTAAATCCTCTAATAATGAAAACTAAATTGGATTGCAAGTACACAGTTGGTTCACTTCTATAGACATTGGGTGAATTTTCCCTGCCAAGCAAACTTTCAAAGATAGAAGTAGTTCAGTCTTGAGGTATGTGTATGTTTGTAGTAATAGTTATTTTTCATCATTAGCTTTTTCATCAGTTGACCTTTTGTTGGGACATAGCTCATTTCTAAGCCCTCTTTGCATCTTTGCTTTCTGAGAGCCTAGAAAACAGATAATGAGTCAAGGTTCATTTCCAAGGCTGATGGGTAAGAGCAGTAGATGGGGGTAAGCAAGACTGTTGGAGAGACTCTGTGGTGCAAAATGGTGTTCGCCATAGACTTGCTTAGAGTGCTGTAGGACAGAGAGCTACATCCCATTTCTTCAGGATTAGTCTGCTACTTCTAATGCTTTTTCTCCCCAGAAATTTGCAAGGTGTCTTCTTTTATGTTCCTGGTAATTATGTTAACAATCTTCATGTAGCCTAGAAACTTCTTTACTTTTCTTTTTTTTTTTTTCTTTTTAATAATCAGATTAGAAAAAGGAATTTCAAAAGCCAGTAAATTCAGGTTTTTGCCACAACTTCATATGAGCCTATTCCAGCTCTCCTCCCATCATACTGTTCTACAATATCACTTTACTGCCTTAGCCTTTTTAGACACACCACCACTCAACCATTATGTCATGCACGTCCTTTTCAGTCCTGTCAGACATCTAGTATCTTGGAGAGAGAAAAATAATAGGAAGCCTCCCAGAGCCTTGAGGAAGTTCTCTATGGTCACCTATTAAGGAAAAACAAATACTCTAGAGTAAATAGTGTTGTTATCCCTGAGAGCCAAATAATGTCTCTCCTATCTATAGCATATAACCCTAAATTAAGGCATGCATTTAGTATCTTCTATTGACAAAGGGTGTTCTGCACACCACTTGCATCCAGGATATGTAGAGATCTGTACTGCATGTGAGAGAACTGCACAAAAGAAAACTTTACCCTTGGCTTGTTGAATGCTTACTGTATGGTGAAAGCGGGTATTTTTGGTATCTTCACTGACAGATTATATTTTCTGGAGAAAATACAGACTACAGAAATCATTACAGATGTGATGCAGGTCTGACTACAAATAAATAAACTCTTAAATACACTCTTAATACCTTACATGTCTCTGTTTTCTCTTGTCAAAAGAAGGGAAGCAATTTTCAGATTCACTAGACAGTTGTATGAGGCAAGAAATGTGCTCGTGAGGTTTGCAGTAGGAAATGCATTATTCAACACAATAATTCATATCTTAAAAGTCCAAGACAAAGTGGTGTCTATATGTATTTAAAACAAACTCACCAATTTTTAGCGTTTATAGTAAGTAGAAAGATGCACAAACATGTGAAAGTAGACTTAACACAAGTCTTTCCACAAAGAAGAATCAGCTGTCTGTGGCTATCCTGCACTATGTTTGTTATGTTTTCATTCAGGTTGATTATTGCAATTTTATTACCATACTTGTACTACTCTTTGTAGTTTAATCAAGCAACAGCACTTAAACTGAAATTCACATGGCCACGGCAGGATTTTGTAAGAGATTACAAGATACTACTGTTCATAAAATTGTTGGTTCTGTGTGATTACACTGGAAGTCACCACTCTAAAATGAAAAAAACAAAGCAAAACCAAAACCAACCCAAATCAGTTTGTGGGAGTGAGAAGGGGAAACCAAGCTGTAGATGTTTTCCCCACCTGACACTCAGTCAGGAGTGTGCAGCAGGTACTGATGGAACCTGGTTTCTAATGATGAGTTTTCTCATGTTTGGCTTCTCATGTCTCATACGATAAACTCTGACAGAACCCTTTTGCATATTTTGGGTTTTCCAGAAAAAAAGGAATCTCTGCAGCCTAGTAGGTTTTGAATTTGTATCTTGAGTTTCAAAGGGAGCAGAAGTAAGTTTTCTTTTCTCTACTTGCATTGTTTTGTTCACAAAACCTGGTGGACACTAATAGGCTTTTGTTTCCAAAAAAAGGCCACTGTATCTTGACTGGATTTAGCCAATGTGACCAACAATTTCTTTAATCCTTAAGACTGAATAGATGAGCACACACACTGGCTAAATTTGAGTGCTCTGGGGAACACCAAGAAATAGATACATACTTAAAATGCATTTGTTTCTAAGCTGTTCTTGTCTGCCAGGCATATTTTCTTTATTAACATAAGCAGCTTTTCTGTTCTAATAACATTTCCTCCAGTGATTTGCTACTTGGATTTTGTTATATGAGCTTGCTAGTTTTACACTAAAACAACAATAGTTCATGTTTAGTTTGGGTTTGATTAGTACCCCTGTGGAATTACATGTTCCATTGTGATGTGGCTTTTGTCTTTCACTAAAGGTGAAAAGTAATAATAAATAATGACCTAAAGAAAAGGAACTGTGGGGTTTGGTTGTTGTGGTGTTTTGCAGGTATTTTCCCCTCAGTTGCCTATAGTAGGAAGCCACATAGGTCGGATCATCATGAATCATCCACATACGTTGTGACAGTAGCTGGGAGTAGAAATTTTACAGAAAGAGAGAAAATTAACCCTTATGCAAGCTGGAAACTGAATCCATCTGAGCTGATTCTAAAACATTGAAGTAGGAAACTCCTGGTACCTTTAGGAAAATATTGTGTGTGTGCTTCTTTCAGAGTTGAAACCCATTTAGAAACACCAGCTAGTGAAGACTGTAATTGCTTGCTTTGTGATATGAGGTGGAAGATGAACATTACTGTGTTCTTCTGAAAACTTAAATGTTACCTCCTTGTGTCTACAGAAGACTTGGAATTATGTCCTTTGGCAGGGGAACACATTTGGTACTGCTCTGGGAAGATAATAGCTGCTATTCTTTGCACACTTGCATTCACATGTGCATATGCGTCCCAGACAGCTAAGCCCTTGTCTCCAGTTGCTATAGTAGATGTGTTTGCCACATATTTGCTTAGTAAACATACCTCCTGCTAATGCTGTTTTCTGTCATTTCTTTCACATGAGACAGCTCATTCTGAAAATCCTCAGCTACAAGATGAACTATGAAAGCCATCTGTTTCCAGACGAGGGAGAGTGAGTATAATAAATCTTCTTTGCCTCATTGGTGGGATATTGACCCATTCCCACAGTTCCCTGTGTGTGTTTATTTCTAAGGAGAACAACTGTGTTAGGCAGTGCTTCCTTGCCCTCTCTTACTGAGAGGGTGCTCCATGTTCACTACCAGGCAGTAAAGCAAACATGCAGTACTCTAGCAAATACATTTGCAATTCAAGACCACTCTTCATGGTGCCAGACCTCTTCTTCAAGGCCAAATTGGCACATCTGCTTCTGTAACTTGACTTATGCCTTTTTGCCTACAGCCTTTTCTCCTCTTCCTTATAATACAAAGAAACACTGAAGTCTGCAAGATAGTTTACCTCCACTGTTTTTTGGGGTTCTTTTTTGGTCTGTTCTTTTTTACTCCTGTAAACCTGTACTGTCGTCTCTCAAGGTCACCTTTTTCCTTGCTCTGAAAAAATGCTTGAGAAAAAAATATTGGATCAGCCCTCTAGTCCCTGTTTGAGTCTCTGTGTTCCAGCATATCTGAGGCAATGTTTCTCCTTGATTTAGGTAAAAACTCCTATTATTATTGCATCTTTCATTCTTTAAACTGTTTTGTCTGTACCTGCAGTGAGCATAGAAGCAGGATTGTAGAAACTACTGCCACATTAGGATTCTGAAGCTGCAAAAACTGCTGTATATCATATGTTGTAAATCCTTACTTCCTTAAAAAATCCCATACTCCTAGAAATCAGATTATATAACTCCATCTGCCCTAGTAAGAATTAGGTTAACATCTATTTTGTCTGCTGGCGAGCTAGAAGGATTTCCCCCTCCCTCCCCCCTTTCAAATATCTGTATCTTAGGCTATTGGCTTGCTTATTTGGAAAGTTAAACATCCAACTAGCACAGTGAGCGACTGAGAATTTGGATCCTAGCTAAGGTAAGGAGACTGCATACAAAGCTGGTGACATATAACTCAAGGATCTGCATGACCTACGATTTGGTGGTACAATAATAAACAGCCCTTAACAGATTATGATGTCTGGATACTAGCAGCTTTCAGTGTGCAGATGGTGATGCTGTCAGGAAATGTCAGGCTTCAGTCTCTAAAAGCCTGTCACATTTCGTTAGGGCGCACAGATGACTGTGTTCCCTCTGCTTCTGAGGCTTGACAGCAGATAACAAATGTGTTCTGCTGGTAATTGCCTGATTCGTTATTATTTTGTGATCCACTCATTTAACCCAAATGCCCATACCTACAGAAGCGAAAAAGAAAATGCTTACACATATGAATTTTCATGTTGGTGGCAACGAATGTGTCATCACTCAGGGATGTGCCAAATGCTCTGCAGAAGGACAAAGAAACCCAGTTTCTTTTGGCATGTCTCCCTAGAGGAACAATGCATCAGCCTAAGGATTCAGTGTGTGAGTGCAGACACCTACAGGAGACAGACAACTCCTCTTTGTTTTGTGACTGTCACTTTGGGTATTAGACTGTGCTATGTCTCTCCTGCTGTCATTTTGCCTCCACCTTTCACTGCAACTCCAATAGGGCAGACACAAGGAGAACAACAGATGGTAGAAGGGGACACCAAAAAGATGCAATTTTGTCCTAGCAGTACAAGAGCACAGCTAAAAACCCTGCTCCTCCCCAGTCTTTTTGGCATGCAGTAATGGAGCAACAGTTGAACTGGTGGGGTCTGGGGACCTTAGTCTCTTCTGTTACATAACCTTCCTGATCAGACACACATGTGTCTATGGGGCCAGATGGGATCCACTCAAGGGCTCTAAGGGAGAGCTGGCAGAGATGCTCACCAAACCACTTTCAATTATTTACCAGCAGTCCTGGCTCACCAGGGAAGTCCCAGTTGAGTGGAAGTTGACAAATGTGACACCCACCTGCAAGAAGGGCAAGGAGGAGGATCTGGGGAATTTCAGGTCTGCCAGTCTGTTCTCAGTGCTAGAGAAGTTCATCAAACTGATCATCCTGAGTGCCATCATGCAGCACATACAAGACAACCAAGCAACGAGGCCCAGCCATCATGGGTTTATGAAAGGCAGGTCCTGCTTCACCAACCTGATGTCCTCCTATGACAAGGTGACCCACTTAGTGGATGAGGGAAAGGCTGTGGATGTTGTGTACTTAGACTGCGGTGAAGCCTTTGACACCATATCCCACAGCATTCTCTTGGAGGAGCAGGCAGCTCATGGCTTGAACAGGTGTACTTCACACTCAGTAAAGAACTGGCTGGATGGCTGGGCCCAAATAGTTGTGGTGAATGGAGGCAAATCCAGCTGGCGGCTGGTCACAAGGTGTGCTCCCCAGGGGTCAGTATTGGGGCCAGTTCTGTTTAATACCTTTATCAACAATCTGGACAAGGGAATTGAGTGCATCCTCAGTAAGTTTGCAGACTATGCCAAGTTGGGGGAGAGTGTTGATCTACTCTAGGGATCTGGACTGGCTGGATCAATGGGCTGAGGCCAACTGAATGAGGTTCAACAAGGCCAAGTGCCAGATCCTGCACTTGGGTCACAACGACCCCAGGTAGCACGACAGATTTGGAGAAGAATGGCTGGAAAGCTGCCTGGTGGAAAAGGATCTGGGGCTATTAATTGGCACTCAGCTGAACATAAGCCAGCAGTGTGCCCACATGGCTAAAAAGGCCAACAGCATCCTGGCTTGTATCAGGAATAGTGTGGCCAGCAGGACTAGGGAAGTGATTGTGCCACTGTACTTGGTGCTGTTGAGACCACACCTTGAATCCTGTGTTCAGTTTTGGGCCCCTCACTATAGGAAAGACATTGAGATGCTGGAGAGAGTGCAGAGCAGGGTGATGAAGATGGTGAGGGGCCTGGAGCACAAGTCTGATGAGGAGCGGCTAAGGGAACTGGGGCTGTTTAGCCTGGAGAAAAGAAGGCTGAGGGGAGACCTTATTGCTCTGTACAACTACCTGAAAGGAGGTTGTAGCATGGAGGGTGTTGGTCTCTTGTCCCAAGTAGCAAGTGATAGGATGAGAGGAAGTGGCCTCAAGTTACACCAGGGGAGGTTTAGATTGCATATTAGGAACAATTTATTCACAGAAAGGGTTGTCAAGCACTGGAACAGGCTGCCCAGGGAAGTGTTTGAGTCATGAGACATGGTTTAGTACCAGAGTTAGGTTAATGGTTGGACTCAATGATCCTGAGGGTCTCTTCCAACCAAAATGATTCTATGATTTTAAAGTATAGGAGGACCCCACCAGGCAAGCAATGCATAAATAAATAGGAACTTTTTCCTATTAGGTCAGAATAGGTCAGAAGTCTGAAGGTTCTGGAAAACATCAGTCCCCACTCTGAAATGATGATACTAGAGCTACAGGACTGGTCTGAGGAAAAAATTTTCCTCCAGATTTTTCCTCTAAACCTTTATCCCTTGTAATAAAAATCACTTATGGTACGGTTTTGCAGAGAACATTCTTACGGGTGAAATGAATCAACAGTCTCTTTTGAGGAAATAAACTACTTCCCAACTGAAACTCTCCCACCCCAGAGCAGATCCTCACTGGTTGGCCTTTCTTGCCTGCTTTATGTTTGCCTTATGCATGAAAAACAGACAAACCCAAACAGCAGAGTGATTTTGGGGTGAACACACTGTGATAGGTGAAACCTAGTGCTGGTGCATGATATCAGAAAGCCTGTGATATTATGTGACATGAAACCCACAACTAAGCATGTGTCAGGCTGTCAGCACTGTTTTCAAAGTCCAGAACAACTCCATAACAAAAGTCTTGCACACAACTTCTGGTTGTTTCTGGTTTGCTGATTAGGCTTTTGCATGTATATGTGGGGGAGGGAGGCAGGTTGATACCACACTTTGTCTTTTTTAAAAAGTCTTTCTTTTGCTGTTAATGGAAAATGATTAACTTACCTGGAAACAAACACAACTTGTTCTAGCTACAGCTGAAGGAAATCAAGGGCTGAGGGGGCAGCTGCACTTTGTGTCCATGTTTTGTGCATTGATATGTTCAGAAATCACTTGTAACTTCAGAAAACAAAGATTTCCAAGGGTGTTTCCTGGAGCTTGTTAGAGCAGGAGTAGCTAATGAATATTTAGTAGGCTTTACTTTTAACAAACACCTTTCCTGTGTACTTATAAATGAACTTCTTACGATTTTGCTGTCATCCACACTCATCCTAAGACCTCATGTGGGCAGCTTCTCATTTTACATATATTCTCAATTGTACCTTTTAGATATAAATCAGTTATAAGGAGCCATTATCTTCTAGCAAGGGGAAGAAGGGATTATTACAAGTCATCTCTTTTCACAGCTCTGCCTGTCCCTCTGCAAAAGGCAGCCTGCCAAGTTATCCATTATCCAACACTGTATACCCATCACGTCAAATCAAGAAAAAAAGCCACAGACCCCATCTGAGGTTTAGAAATTGTCTGTGCTTATGTTTTAACCGTGTCAAAGGCACATGATGTTTCTGTAAGAACAGCATCTGGCAGAGCACTGGCTCTGGCTCATTCCCATTAAGAAATCTGCCATATATATATATTTTTAGTTATTTTGGAAGAGTTACCAATACTTTGAATTAGATGTAGACATTTTTTTCCTAGGAGCTTAGAAAATCTTAGTCACATTTGCCTTTATTTCTGAAGCTGGTCGCAGTTAATGAGTCTGATCTCCTAAAAATGCCTGACGGGATTCTCACCATCTTGAAAGGAGCCTGGATTTCACCCAATTACACTTCTAACACTGGCTTCAAAGCTGCTTGTACTGACACATTATACAAATCACAGTCCATATCTTGGCAACAAACCACATGCAACAATGTACAATGAGCTCAGCTGAACTTGAGTTACCCATTTAGGTGAATGTCTGAGGTCAGTGGTGGAGTTTTCTTTACCTGACTTCCTAAGAAAGTGAGGCTTATGTGCTCACATTAGCCATCTGTGTTTGTACCTCCTGACAGCTTTTGCATCTATTTGCCCAGGAAAGAAAACCTGATGGAAGGCTCTCGGGATGTGACATTCCTTCCCTGCATGGGGATGGTGCATCATGGGAAAATAATGGGGAAGACCTGTCAAGAAAACATAGTTGTAACTGCTCCTGTCCTAAGATCATGAATGATCTAGAAACCTTCCCAGAAACCTTTCAGATTTTTTTTTAGTGGTTCTGTGATTGTTTATTGTTGTTGTGCACATTATACTGTGGGGGTGACTAAGCACTGGCACTGGTTGACCAGGGGGGTTGTGGTGTCTCCATCCCTGGGGATATTCAAAAACTGTCTTGACATGGTCCTGGGTATCCTGCTCTAGGTGGCCCTGCTTCAGTGCCGGGGTGGGAGCAGAGGACCTCCAGAGGTTACTTCCAATCCATGCCATTTTGTGAACCTGTGAAATCTGATTTATTTGGACTCTCCTTATCCATATGAGACATAAACAAAATAAAGTATTAAAGAAATAAGAGATTGTCCTTGGAAAAAGGCACACATTACAATAGGCAGAAGACTGGAAAAGAGTCCTTTGTGATAACCTCACTCTGTGAGAAGCCTTGGTGTGAGCTGAACTCCTACTGAACATTAAAAGTTTCTTTGGGCTGCAGGATCTAGTGGAGTTAAGGGTGAGAATAAGCATGGAGAAGAAATCCATTGAGGGTAGAAATACATAGGCACCTATGGAAATTGGAGCTGAAAATGGTTAGAGACTAGGAGACTATTCAAACACTCAGCTTTGCTTGCTTGGTTTGTACTCTTCCCTTGGTGCTTGCATTAAGTCAGAGCCTTGAGGTGAGAGAGGTTCTTGCCACAGCTTCTCCTCCCATACTTGAGCCAGGGCAGGACCAGCTGCCTGCTCCCTCTGGCCAGGGAAAGCAAAGCCCAGCTCCTGGCTCAAGGAGGACCTTCATTCCTGTAACAGACACCCATGCCAGAGAGTCAGGAGAACTGTCACAGCTGATGGTAGCAGGTGAGTGTATGTACAGCCTCTGTGGTTGCCATAACTGTATGTAAAGCATCCATCAGCAAGAAATCAATCCACCATAGCTAGTGATTCTTCACTCTGCAGTTTAGAGTATAAGTCACTGTTTAAGTCTTTTTTTAAGCAGATAACATGACAGGTCGGTTATTGCAGTTGTTAATGTTTGTTACTCTGATTTCAAAATCAGGTTGTCTGCCGCCACAGGTCTGTATTGTTCCCCTTTCTTGATGTAGAACAGAACCCTTTTAAATCAATCAATTATAAAAATAATATTTTCCTGTGCCCTGTACTAAGGAAATGTATTCTGACTCAATGCAAATGGGATAAAATTATTAAAAAGTTATTTCCTGTTGAGCCAAGGCTCTTAGGTTTCATTCAGTCTTATACTACATTATTTTATGCTGAAGCATGGATTTTCTTTCAGGAAACTAGTGTATTCAAAATCACAGAGGCCAGAGGTAGAACTGAACAAAAAATAGCACAGAATTCATTTTGACATGTGTCCTCTGTACCTGTACTGACTAAACTCCTACATTTGCTAAAGTTGTGTCTGTAGTCTGTAAGTGCAGGGTGCTGTCACATAAAATACGGCATTGCATGATGCACTTGGAAATGACTGATGGGTCACTGTCATGTGGTGCTCATTGTTTATCCACAGTTGAAAAATGGTGCTCCCAGCAAGACTCCCATCCTAAGGGGACATGTGCAGCCTGGGGAGTCCAGAGACAAGAAGATGAGAGCAGAAGGGCACGGCTCTGTCAAAACCAGAGTCACAACCCACACCCACTGCTCCCAGGTCACTACTTCCAAAACAAAGAATGAAACCGGTCTTGTAGGTGTGGACCACCAATGGTCCAAAGATAAGAGAATGGTTGGGCCAGAGCAGTCTTCCCCTCAGTGTCCAGCACTCTGCTTCTGAAAAGTAATAAACACAAAGAAGAGGGGTGCTACAGAGGGCTGGTGTTGAAAAGCTGGTATTACAAAGCTTGAAATAAAGTTTCTGAATTTAAATTCTTGCTAAGTAGGAAGAAGTGAATGTTACTCAGTGCAAAAGGGTTACTGAAATGGACAATTCATGCTGAATTTGTTTAATAAAACCAGTGACTCAGCTTTCTGGAGGAAAAATCTTTATACAAATGGTTGATATTCCCTGCAGGGGGGGCAGGAATAAGCCAGCAGTTGAGAGACAGAACTAACGCTCTGTATACTGGGGTTATCCTAATGTTTTTTCTGGTCAGTGTGAGCCATGTGTGAAGTCTTAGCAAATATGCTTAGCATGACTGCTAAAGGATGGTAGAGAATGAGAATCTTTTAACAGAATAAAAAAAAATTCAGACTTGACACAAGCTAGCACTAGAAGTAAAAGCTGAGACTGTCGAAGTTGCACATTTAGTAAAGACATTTCTGAACTATTAGTTGGTGAAGATGTAAAGATCAAAACATAGTCAATTTTTTAACTGAGAAGTCAGTGCAAGAAAAACAGAATTCAGTCTTAATCCATGGGCCGAAAATAATAAAGAACAAAACCTAAGAAAGTTCCAGAAACTACAGATTCATCTACATGAATCGTACAATGTGTTTAATTCCACAGTAGCGTGGGCTCTGATGTAAAATGTAGATTTTGTGTTAAACTCATTTTAACACTAATGTGGAAGTAAGTTATCTGCATCATAATATAGCCTGTTTGTCCTGCCGGTTATAATTTTCTCTGTATTGGTCCCTCCCCTACCGTGGGATGATTTATCTCAATTTCACTGTCATCCTCTTAATGAAGTTAACCAAGATCCTCCAGTATTAAATTACAGAGAGCACACAGGCCAATGATTTGGAGCTCTGAGCTCTTTAAACTGGCAGTTACTTCTTGGGGCAAACCTCTTTATTAAAGATTTATTTCGTCTGCCCTTTGAAACCAGTGAATTACCATAAATTTGAAAGTTTTGCTAAGGTTATTCCCTGGCAAAAGAGGGGAAGTGGAATCAATCTCTGCTTCTGCAGAACTGTTTCTCAAGATATCTGTATCAGGCAACCTTTAAAGAAATTAGATTGTGGTCAGGTTTCAGACACAGCCATATTTATTTATTTTTTTCTACATGACTGCAGTCTGGTTTATTTTAGAGCTACTTAAAAGGGGATAATGAGTGCACCAATTAAATGGATGGTGAAAGGCTGCTACTGCCTTCTGCACCCTGATCCTCCCCAGAAGGAGCTGGGAGTGCAGGACAGATGTTCCCATGAAGTGAGGAATGGCAGTGCATTGTTTGTTTGGCACACTTGGTTGGAGCACTTCTAATTGAGCTCCTGCTCTTCAGACACCTTTGGGATCCCTGGAGCTTCCTGATCAAGCCTTGGTTGCCCTCTCAGCATTTCCTGAACCATTTCCAAGAATGAAACTAGTGCTACAAATAAGGGTGCAAAGTCACTGCTGGTACCTCAAGAGCTTTCTTGATCTGACAACTCCGTCATCTCAGGTGACTTGTGTAATTTTCAGTAGTCATCCCTTCAGTATTGTTCAGCCTATATATTTAAAAATAACTATTTTCTAAACTTTTAAATTATTTTGATGCTGTATGATGCAGTAGTTGTGTTTTTGAAAGGGGTGTAGCTTCTCTGAGCACAACACCCATGTTAACTGGTCCTTAATTAGATTCCTGAAGGTAAACTATGTTGTGAACAGCTTCTCCTGAGGTTTGAACATATAAAGTTTTGGTTTTCCTCCACTCACCCTTGATGTGTGTGTTTTTACAGTGTAATCTTGGGCCTTGCAAGCTCTGAACATTTTAGATCAGTGAAACTGCCTGGATATCCTCAAACACTTGCATGGTCACCCAGAGCTTCCCACAGTTTGGCAGAAGTATGAGGCAGCCTCTGTACAAGGAGCGCTGCCCCGAGGATCTTTTCAGCCCATGAGAGGCAAACAAATCAGCAATACAGATGAACTTGGTCTATTTTACTCCTTGGATGAGCATATTGTTCTGGGCACTGCAAAGAAAACCGCACTCAACCAAATATTTTATTCCTTTATTGCACTCCAGTTAATTCAAATCAAGTGGTATTTTAGAGCTCTAGCCAAAAAGTGAGACCCTATATTTGACACAGGACAACTAACCAGAAGCAACTGTGCTTATGAGGTGATACATATTCTCATTTGGTACTGGTTAGGCAGAAGTCACAAACAAATAAATATCTATTATTTCTGAAAAGTTCTCTATTTGATAGTTCTATAATTTTTTTCCTATCTGGTACCTGAGTAGGGGAGAGGTAGTGGGACAGCTGGCAGTTTCATGTGCTTAGACTCAAACAGGATGGACCCAGAGGCTATGGGTGGCATGGGACAGTGGCAAAGGGGCACTGTCACAGCCAAGTCCAGGCCAGCACCAGCTTTGCTGGCTGGTCAGGAAGGTTTCCTGATTCAAACCAGATGGAAATCCCACACGTAGGGTTTGGAGTAGAAAACTTGCCTCTCTCATGAATGTTGCGAGCAGGAGTTTTCTGCTTCTCATCCTGCCCTGGTGCACACCAGTTAAGAGAGCATACTGGGCTTAGGTGAAAGGAAGCATTTCAGATGCTCTGGCTTTTTCTGTTGGGTGGCGTAGGTGTCAGTTCAGAATATCCTGAATCTGCTGAACTACAGCATCCTTCTGCCAACACACTGAATAGAGCAGAGATTGTCCACACCCAATCTGCAGCCTGTGTCTGGCCTCCAAATTAAAAATGTGATTCCCAGCCTCCTGCAGAAGCAGGTAAGGTGTGGAACTGCAGATCCCTCTGAGTAACACTTCTCACAGCTACCAAAGTCTTGAGCCTGGGTTTCCTGGGGTTCCTTCCCTAGGCATGTTTCATCTGAAAATCTTTCACTTGGCTTATCAGAGAAAGGAGAGTCAATGGAGCAGTAGGGTAGGATGTGAAAAGCACAGTACTACAGTCAGACCCACTCACATGGCCATGCCTGCATCTGAGGAACTCCCAATAGAGGTGGGATAAGGGATGGGACATCTGTTGGGAAAAGGATGTGTGCAATCCGATGTCGATTTCTCCGCTTCACTACTCTCTGAGTGGCTTGCCTAAGAAAGCAAAACAACAATGCTCTTTGTGGTTAAACAAGGTTTTCCACCTTGCTGCAACAGTACTTACAAGCCCATTTCCTGAGGTTCCAGCTGAATGGTAATGCAAATTCCACTGCTTACCCCTCTTAAAAAAGGGAAGCAGAATACAAGTGCAGGCTTCTCAAAGACAAAATAATGTGAATTTAGAACAACATGTCAATAGGTTTGAACAATATGCCCAAATTTCATTGTTAGGTATTGCAAAAAAACAGTTTCTACTACTTAATCTTCATTTGGTTTAGCTTCCCCTCAGTTTACATGAGAATTCAATTCAAAATTTGACTGTCTGGTAAGGAGAGGAAGATACTTTGTGATTCCTTGAGTACCTCTCCTATCTTCCTTTCTGAGGCTATTTCTTCTTTTTCAGGGCACTTCAAACATCCTCCCAGATGAAGATATTTATAACAGTGATTGTCAGCCCTGCAGAAAAATTATTTTGATGGTTGGGAGCTATGTTCTATTGCCTTTTAGGGCAACTGCTCTGGAGGTGAAATAATGAATTTGACACTTAGGGGTACTGATAAAAATTACCCTGTTCATTTATTAAGATCACTTGCTTTTTTTTTTTTTTTTTTTTTTTTTTTTAATGGAGGACTAATAACTTAATATTCATTTCAAGTCAGAGGTAAGTATCCTGTTGGAAGGTAGATCAACAGAGCCCTTCACAATTTCCATTGAAAAACTGTTGATCCTACATGCCACTCCCTGACATAGAACTGAGGATTTATAGCACGGAGAATACACAAGGATATTAAAGACTTGCATAGTGAGCTGAGGAAGAGGCAGACAGAGAATACTTACTCAAATGTTAATTAAGAATTTTCCGCATCATCACACCTTCTCCACTTGCCATTGCATATTGAAATATCACAGGATACTTCAAATCATTATTTTCCTTTTGCATACTTATCACAATTCTGAATATTTATTTTTAATGTCTTCTATAGATAAAACATAATAAATCTTCCAGCTGAAATGTTTTCCAAACAGAACATTAAATATTTACATGATTTTGACACCATTGGGCTAACTCTTCTGGATGATCCTCTTTTCCAATCCTGACCCATGACTCACACTGAGGATGAGGGAGAGAGAGATTTTTTGTTCTTTTTTCTTGGAAACTCAAGAAGCCAGATTGATAAAAGGGTGTCGGAAGAGACAACCTTTGGTAATAATGATGAATGAGATTGCCCTGCAGTTAGTGAGAATTCTGTGACCAAGTGAGTGGTAAATACGACAAGTAAGAATTGCCCTCAGGCACAAAGTTGACAGGAGTGTAGTCAAAAAACACATTGATGTCCTTGCACTATTTCTAATAGAAGCCGAGTTCTTCCAGAAGTGGCAAGAGACACGTGAGCAGTCATTTCATCTGTGTAGTATGTTCTGCAGAGCTGGAACCTGCATTTCTGTGACTTTCACAGAGTGCCAAAGAAGTTGCTACATTACCCTGAAAAGTAAAATAACATCCTCCAAAACATGGGCCAACAGAAGGATTTCTCAGAAGTTATCTCAGGGCTTTTTGTTGGAGGGAAAAATTCTGAAGTAATGAGGTACTGTAAAAACAGAGAATTGAAGTTATTATGAAAGCACAATGCTAATGGGAACTGGCTTCAGAGTGGGAGTCTTATGGTTGATGTATCAAAAAAAGGTATTTTCCTTGAATGATGTCATCTAGACAAATTCATCTCTTAAGTGGATTCCCCAGTGTCTGGTAATGTATGAGCTTCCACTGCAGACTCCCCCAAAATGGTCTCTGCAGGCAGCTGTTTTCACAGACTTCACAAGAGCTTAATTTCTCTGAGATCACCAGACCTTTGTCAAACCTGTATGAAAACAGACAAAAGACTCAGCAGACTTGATCTTTCCATTTCTCTTGATCTGAAAGCACTCTACCCATGTATATCGAAGAGCCCTAATTTGAATATTTATTTTAATATTATCACCTAATGTTTTCTAGTAATAGAATTTCTTCAACTCACTGCTCTGCTGGTAATGCCATTTGTCAGTGGGCATTTTGAGACCCTGTATTTTGTCTAGCTTGTGACATTTTAATGTGGTCTGAGAGTCAAAAAATTTTGGCCAAACATCCTCTGAAAATCTGGAGAGATGACAAATTGAACACTCAGAATTAGTCATTTTTGAAATCTTGGTTTATGCTTATATCCAACTGAAAAAAAAAAAGTGTGTGTGGGAATGATAAAGCCTATTAGGAATGAAAAATACATATGTGTAAGAGTGATACGATTTAGACTGCAGTGGTTGTCATCAGGTACAACCCACATGGAGACTGTTTTGGGGGCTGTACACCACAGTCTAAGCATGGGCAGGTTCCAGCTGAGGTTCTTCTGAAGACAATGATTGCTTACAGTATCTCCAAGAAACAGGTCTGATTCTAGGTGCCTGAATATCCAGACCAATGTCTACAATACATTTTTGATTTTAAAACATTAGGCTTTATGGCATGGTAGGAACTGAGAAGAATTCTGGTCCCAGCTGAGTTGTTTAAACACAAAAGCACACAATGGTTTCTATGTCCTGATCATCTCAGGCATCTCTCACTCTAACATAGTAGGGGTAAATATTACTCTTTAAAAAAAGATTAAATATTAACAACGATCTGTGCTCTACTGCTTTCAGGTTAAAACAGCAAGAGCACAGTTTTATTCCTTGGCTTTAAGAATGAAGGACAGTGACTGCTGAAAGTCTTCATACACGGCTAAGCTGGGGAATCCTAAATCACAGATTCATAAGAAGATTTAGGTTAAGAATTGTGAAATGCTATGCAAAGCCTTTCTGAATGGTCAAGGCAGAGCATTTAGACAGTACAGTGTTCAGCAGTGTAAAACCATGGCTGTGTCTTTTGTGTCCCAGACCCTGAAGGCTCAGAATGCCACAAATGTTTCAGACAGAAACACGGGGTAGAGTTCACAGTGCATTTGGGTATTGCTCTGCATGGGGAAAATAATGTGTGCTACCAATGTCTTCATGCATTTCTTAGCAATATATCATCAAGTTACTGAGTTTTCAGGCCAAGTCACTCTGCAATGCCATCTTAAGGTGGTGATTTTCTTCCAACAGGGTCAGGGATTATATTGTGTGTTGTCTGTGCCCCTGCACCCCTTCCTGCTGTGCTCCTGCTCACACTGCACTCACTTTGTTGACCAGAGAGTCACAAGCCTTTAACTTAATGGCCCAGGGGAAAAAAGCAAACAAACAAACAAAGAACCAAAACAAAGCAGTTTGGCTGATAGCAGAGAGACACATTTATTTAACTGAGCAACTAAAAACCCAGTCTGAAATAATTCCCTGATGTCTACTGTCAATGAATGATGTAAACTGAAAGGAATTGATGCTCTTTTTGTCCCTATTAATCTTAACTATTGTTCCTATTAATCTTAACTATTAATCTTATTCATGTAACTAGTCATCACTAAATGCTGGGAATCTTTCAGGGTTACCTTGGAAAAAACATTCAGGTGTACAACTTTTTATTTTGAACTGATGTCAGGGGTCATTACAGATGAGACAACAAAAGGGAAATGGAAGGATTATTTTTGCAGCCAGAAATACAGTAGGATTTTCTTTTAAGTTAGCTGAAGAAATAGAAGAGATGCTTACAGAGACGGAGAAATAAAGGGTAATAAGGGACAGAGACAAAAGAGTTATTCAGGTCTGATGCTTGGATAAATAGTTATAACTGTAATACTATGTAATTATTAAAAATGCATTGCCCCATAATGCTGCCAGTAGCACTTAACATTATCTGCTCCTTGACTTTTGTGACAAGAAAGTGAAACTGCTTGTATTTGTCTTAAAGTATGATATGACTGAAAATGATCCAGTAAAAATGAATGTCATTAACCATTTGACGACTAATGTGGCACCAGGCACTGGTGGCTTCCTCTGGAGACCAGAGACAGGTTTTGAAGTACTGTGACAGAGAAATTCCAGTGAAATCTTGATAACAACTGCAAAAGAAATCCGTGACTTACATGATTGCAATAATTAATATTTTTTTTCTTTTTCTTTTTTTTTTTTTTCTATATAACGACAAAATGGCATGTCCTTCAACTTCTGCTTGTTTTCCCAGAGGAAAGTTACTGTGCCCATTAAGAAGGAGAAAAGAGCATCTCTCCAAGTAACTTTGGTCAGATTTGACAGTGGACAAATTTGTAAGCACTGACATGTGAAGTTTTCATCCAGTATTTAATTAGAAACCAAATCTATGGTCTAGCTGTTACACAGAAATAACATCCTAATTCATTTAAAAGCTTGGTTGAAAGTCACTTCAAAGGATTCCAGTCTTTGTTTCTCAAAATATTTTGAGAGATTGTGTCTAGTTAAAAGCGTGTAATAACTCTTTTCAGAATCCCATGTGTCCCAAGCTTCATTACTTTACTGCTAAATCAGTGGGGACAGAAATTAGTCTCTGGGATAAAAATTTCCCTTCAGGTTTCATGGGTTAGTGATTAAACAAATAGGAAGACCATTCTACTATATGTTTAGAAGAAAGAATAAATCTTTGCTGATCTCTGTAGCAAGCTAGTGAGTGCATTTAGGTTTCATTAAGGAGAGGTATACTGAGTAGGCAAGGCTGACATTGCTTATTTACTGCTTAATAAACATAAAGCTGGGCCAGCTCACTTTATTTGGAAAGTCAGTTTTGGTGTTTGGACCTTTCTGCTCTGCTTTGCCCTTCTTCAGTGAGGTGTCAGGGTGCGGTCCCCACAGCAAGTCTATTTGGGGTGGATACAGACACATCAGCTGTGCTCTGTGGGTATTTTCGGGCAGCACAGCTGAGAAGGGTTCATTGCTGTGGCTGTGGGAGAGATGTTGAAAGGACTGATGTTTTCAATGCTATTTCTGGGAAATAACTCATCCAGACTTGTTTAGGTTTTTTGACTCAGTCCCAGAAATTATGGTGCTGAATGATTCAAGCCCTACAAACTTTAGTAAGCACTGAGAATAAGCGACACCTCCCAGAAACAGTAGAACAAAACAATGGGAAGGGGACAGCCAGCTAGGAGAGTAGAAGCTATTCCACAAAATCTCAGAATAGCTGAAGCTGGAAGAATTTGTCTGGAAATCATCTGGTATTTGTATGAACAAGAGGTTGTAGGATGTTCTTGCTGTGACTGCTCTAGAATGGAAATCCTTACAAGCTGCTGTTGAAGAGCGATTTCCCTCAGTGACCCTGAGAGATATTTCAGAAACCTTTCTTTTGAAATGAAGGGCCTTGGCCAAGTGGCTTTAAGTAGCTGTGTTTCATGAAGCTGTTGAAAAAACATACCTAACTCGCACAGGAAACAAATCGACAGCGAATCTGTCAAAATTTGTCTAACTGTTGGATACATTTCAATTCCTGATTAACTTTTTCTTTTTTTTTTTTTTCTTTTGTCTTTCTCTAGAAATGTCTCTTAAGGTATAGAAAGGCCAGATAAAATGCAAAGAGCTGAAGCCCACTGAGTTCTGCACAGACGGGTCTGACGATGTGTTTGCTTCATGCCCCGGCTTCCATGGGCACTCCTGACTGACCTGACAGAACAGAAAGATCCCACGTGTTTCCTAATCTGGTGGATTTTTCCCTCTTTCAGAAGTGGATCATTTACAGTCATTTTTTGGAGACTGTACTGGAAAAGCAAGAAATGCTTGTTCAGGGAGAAAATAGTTAGTTTGTACTTTATATTTGTGTGTACATGCTGAGAAAATTATCAACTAATGCTCCACAGACCAATGAATTCCCACTGCGTGGAAAACACTGGGTAACAAGCTGGGTTTTGACTTTCCAGCATGAACCTTTCATGTTATGTATCCCACTTCTACTGCAGGAAGAAGAAAAATCTGACTTGAGGTGAAAAACATGCTTGAGCAGCATTAACCCACACTGAGGCCACAGACAAGTGTTTCTCCACAGAAGTGAGGTGCCACAACCCTCCAGTGATGAATTCTAGAGTCATAGATTAGTTGGAATTGGAAGGGACTTTTAAAGCTTATGTAGTCCAACCCCCTGCAATGAGTGGGAACATCTTCAACTAGATCAGGTTGCTCAGAGCCCCGTCCAAACTGACCTGGAATGTTTTCAGGGATGGGGAATCTACCCCCTCTCTGGGCAACATGTGCCGGTGTTTCACCACCCTCATTGTAAAAAATTTCTTTCTCATGTCTGGCGTGAATCTCCTCTCTTTGAGTTTAAAACCATTACCCCTTGTCCTATCAAGAAACTCAGCCCAAAGGGGAAGGAGAGGAGACAACCAGCCTAATAAAGCACTCATCCTAAATAACGCATCGGATTAAAAATGCAAGGCGATGTGTGTATTTAAGAAACTGTGTTTATATTAATTACACGAAAGGAAATTAATAGGCGCTGCGGGGGGGTCTCCCCGAGGCTGCCGGGGCGGTGCGATAGCGCCACCTGGCGTCGCGCCGCCGCTACCGCAGACGCGCTGGATCCGCGCCCGCGGCAGCACCGCGCCCGCCTGCGGGGGAAGGAACCGCGCTCGGCGGAGGAGGCTTTTGCTGAGCGGGGTTCAATTAGCCGTTCATGCTGAGCGCGGCACTAGTAAAACAGAAAGTAAAGCCTGAAGGGAACCAAAGCAAGCCTCACTGCTTGCTCACTGTTAATGAAACTATCATTATTTATTTACAGTGGTGAATCAGCAGTTTAACAAAAATATACAACTCATCAACAAAGGATACTTTCGTTTCAAACTTTGTTATTATCCTGTTTCTTTGAAGATTTAACCTTCACTTTCTTAAATACTCCATTTCCCTCCCTCACCCCCCATCTGCTATCCTTATTAGTGCTGTTACTGTTTTGCTGTAAGCAGACTAGCTACCCAGTGGGAAAAAGCTGGTTGTGCTGTATAGATGTATGTTTGTTCCATTTGGGGTTTTGTTTTGTTTTGTTAGGGTTTTTTTTAGCTCTATGAAATTAATTTCTGTCCAGAAGTCAGATTTGTGGTAGTGGGGATACTGTGCCACTGCAATGGGGTTGTATTTCTTTCAGAGCTGATGATGCTCCAGAGCTTCTGGTCTCTGGATACCCCATTGTTTTGAAAAGATACTTCAACAAAGTGACCCAACAACCCTGTGGATTCTCACTGCAGCACCTGCATTATTCGAAAGAGCAAATGCAGTTTAGGATACATCCTCAATATTCCCTGTTCAGTTTTTCGCCTTTTTCCCCTTAGAACTTATACTCAACATATGCTCAGATAGGAGCCCAGGCTGTTAAAAATCATTCTCTCCATTTCCCTTTTACTAAATTTGTAAAAACATTTTACTTTCGAGTCTGTTGAGCATTACTTCCCATAGCAGTGTATTGTGGTTAATCTCTTTTCAGACCATGTGAACTACAGATGTGGGGGCTTTCCCTCCATGATGGGTGCCCTTTATCCACCTGTCATATTCCTCCTGCCTTGGCCTATCCACATAGTCACCTTTGCTGCTGCTCCTCCATATTACTAGACGAAAAGTGGATTTTGAGACAGAGGTGTATTACACAGAGCAAGGATTAAGCCAAATGCATCATTCACCCTTCCCAAGTCTGCAGAAGGCCTCCTGAGCCCCTGCAGATACCAGCAAGGAAAACTGCAAACTGACAATGTTTCTGTCTCAGCCTGTGGTAGATCTGGTTCCCGTAATTGTTGGGAGTGCTGTGAAGTGTTTGTAGAGGAAGCTGGGGCTGGAGGGAGGATTCAGAGACAAGATATAGGAGTATATTACCTTGTGGAAAGAAGAAGTGGAGCACACTTTTCACCAGTCATCTATCCACAAGGACCAGGAAAAACAAACAAAGTGTGTGACCTCCAAGCTCATTTTTGTCACGTCCTGATGAGAGCTGGAGGAAAGAAAAAGACAGTCATTTCCACATGAAGTCTGAGGTGGGGCAGGATTGCAACTGGGGCATGGCAGCATGGGAAGAACGCCTAGCAAAACAGAGTAGGGCCTAAAGAAAGAAAGGGTGACTTTCAGGAGATTTTCACAGTGAACACCATCTGTTTCCTGATGAAGGCACTGTGGGAGGCAAGGATCTCCTGTTCACATAGGCCCTGTCAGAAAATACGTTGACCTCAGAAAGCTGTCTGCTCTGTAATATCAGCTCATGGCCAAGCCCAAGGAGCCCAGGTTCCCTCGGGGAAGTGCTCAAGGTTATTTTTTGCAGTGCTGCTGTGGATTTCCCCAGGACCCTGAAGGTGTCAGACCAGCTGATTTTTAAGGACAGATGAGCCATTTACAGTTTGGGACAAGAACGTAGTAGCGATGTCCATCTAGAGCCCACTTTGTGCTGTGTCCACCCACCTCCCCCTCCCAGGCACTCAACAATACCTGACATAAACCTTTCCCTGAACCCGTCGATGCAGCTGTGCAGAAGATCTTGTCCCTGAGTGCCCTCTAATGTCCCTACCGGCCCCTATCACTATCTACGAGCCCATCCCCAGCTAATCTCTCCTAACACCTTTTCTAATCTAATCTAAACAGATGCTGGCAAAACCACTAATTCTGCTTGTTAATACTCAAGCCTCTGTGCTGGCACTGGCTGCTAAAACAAAGCTGTCCCCATTCTGCTGGCCAAAGAGCCCTATGTCCAGGGCAGAAGTCACACATCCTCAAGCATGGTGAGAATTAGTGGCCTTCCAGATGATGGAGGTGGGATTTAGAGGCATGACATGGGAGAAGTGCATCAGCATGGTTCCTGGACAAAAGATAGATGATTTGCTGTTGTGATAAATCCTGTACACATGTGAAAGAAGAACATGTGCACCTAGGTCCAGATTTCTAGCATTTCTAAAAATGCAGTGCCCCTGCAAACCTTGAGAGACTGAGTAGCGAACAAGACTTGGCCACAAAGTCCCGCTTAGAATAATAAATTACGGAAGCAAAGTACAACATGAATGTCATGATTTTAGGTTTTTATTTGTGGGTGTTTTATTTTTTTGGGGGGAGGGGGGGGGCGGGTGGTGTGATGGTGGTGTTTGTTTCTTTCTTTCTTTCTTTCCCACCCCATTTAGACATGTTTCAGTATTTCTTCTGTAATTGTTTCCGAGACTATTAATATTCCTGTGTTCACCCAGGGAGCGGAGCTGCTCAACTCTGAGGCAGAAAGCCCATCAGAGTGAGCACAGCACCTCCCGTCCTATGTAAAAGTGATGAAATCTGGTTTTCTGCACTCTGTTTCCTATATGGTTCATTTCACAGACTCTTTCAGTGACCACATTAAAGAGATATCTCTTCTGTCGGGCATATTGCTCTGTGTTTCAGAGCATCGGCCGTACATCTCTGCTAGCTGCCTCACTGAAGCTGCCCAGCAACATTCAAAAGCTGTGGAAGAAGAGAGAGTGCAACAGATATGTAGAGGGTTTGATAGCATAAACCCGTCTTCTTTAAGTAATAAGATATTATTTTTATTATTATTATTATTATTCCTTGTGGAATTTATAAAAAGATGAAAGGGTAAGGATTCATATTCCAACCAGGATAATTTTTTTGTTCACATTCATTTTTAGAAATTTTACATTTTACCAAGAAATTACTGGCGAAAAATACCAGACTGTCAAATATGTTTGATGCATTGTGAAAGCAGCTTTTAGATGTATATATATGTTCATATTACTCATTATAGAAAACACTGTTAGTATTGTTTTGTTGTATAATTTTTTAGATATTTTATATATGATTGAGAAGTGGGTCTTTTTTTCCACTCCAAAACCCCCAGAGAACAAAACCTTTCATTACTGAAACTCAGTTCGATGTAAAATGACTTCAGATTTGTGAGTGGTGCAAATAACAATAGGAACAACAAATCTCAGATATTCATTTTGCATGACTGGGTCAATTACTTGCAAAAAATCTAATTAACAGACAATGTCCTCCCTCTCACTCCTGTTCCTCTCTTAGGTCCTTTAATTGTCTGTGAAAAAGTATCTACACTGAGCAGCTGCGATGTTGAAGAGAAATCAGAAATGACACAAATTCAGTACTCAATGGATGCTGAGGTAAACAGGAGGCCAAGTCACCATGCAACATTAATGAGTTCAATTATCGATAGAAACACAGCTGTCTCACAATGCTCCTTTTTGCAGTTTGCAGGATGGTGAGGTCATGTAACTCAGCTCAACTGCGGAGGGAAAACCTTCTCTCACTCCCAACCCAACATGTCTAATGCTCCCTGCATGGCTGCATTCATCACCAATTAGGGCAACTCTTGACAAAGTAAACCCTTCTGGTAACGATCTATTTTCCATTTACCGTGTCACAATAGTTGTTAACAAGACTTACCCAAATAAATTAACATTAATTTTATGCTGCTGTGGAAAACCTGTTGAATTGTAATTAACAGGTTGATATGGACTGCCTGAGTGGTTTTGTACAACAAATAATTCCATCCTTTGAAATATATGTGTGGGGTCTTTCTCAATGGTGAAAAAATGTACCTCTTTTTTCACTCCAAGATAAAAATGTATCTTAGAGGGGAAAAAATGCTGGTTAGAATATTTCAGCTTGAATAAGCCTGTTAGAATCATAGAATGCCCTGAGTTGGAAGGGACCCACAAGGATCATAGCGTCCAGCTCCTGTGCCTGCACAGGACAACCCCACAGTTCACACCATGTGTCTGAGGGCATTGTCCAGTCTCTTCCTGAACACCGTCAGGCTTGAGGCCGTGACATGTTCCTGGGGAGCCTGTTCCAGTGCTTCACCACCCTCTGGGTGAAGAACCTTTTCCTCATGTCCAACCTAAACCTCTCCTGGAACATCTTCCTGCCATTCCCTTGGGTTCTGTCATTGGTCGCTAAGGAGAAGAGTTTGGCACCTACCCCTCCTTCTCCCCTTGCGAGGAAGTTGTAGACCATGATGAGGTTTCCCCTCAGTCTCCTCTACTCCAACCTGGACAAACCAAGTGACTTCAGCTGCTCCTCATACGGCTTTCTCTTCAAACCCTTCACCAACTTCATAGCCCTCCCCTGAACACTCTCGAGTAGCTTTATATCCTTTTTATTCTGTGGCACCCAGAACTGCACACAGTGCTCCAGGTAAGGCCACACCAGTGCAGAGCGGAGTGGGACAATCACCTCATTTGAGCAGAGCATCTATTAAAAAGATGCTATAGAGTATTTCAGAGAAGAGTGAGGAGTGTATGTAATGTGGGGGCAGCAAAGCTCCCCTTGACCCTGCGGGTTGCTGAGCTTTCTGCTGTTCGCAGCCTTCCCCAACTCCGTGGGAGCAACAAGCAACCTCAGCGTCACTGAGAACGAGATTCCACTCTACAGCTGTGGGACAGGAACATGCTTATTGAGAGGTCAGAAGATCAGTGCAGGGTCCTGAGTGACAGCCTCTAGCCCAGGGCATGCAGCCCTGACCTTGGCTGTGCACCCACATTTGCTCAGTCCTCCCCAAGAAGGGCAACTGCCTTTTGGTCCCAAAATGAGTGCATGTGAAACACAGAAAAAGGCAGCAGGGCAGTCTGAAAGGTACATGTGTTTTTCTGACATTCTGCAGGTTGTTGAGGTCCTGCAGTAAACCATCTTTGAATGAAGCTCTTTAATTTCACCATAATTGGGTACAGTTCCCTTCCCAATAACTTGTTTTCCTTTGCACTTACACTCTGTTGTAGAAGGACTAAAGCCCCAGTCCCACAGGCAACCTGGTTTGCAGCTGGTTTCAAGGACTAGACCAGTTTGGTAGAAGTTCACACAAACATTTGAACTTTCCACGTCACATTTTGACCATCAACTTGAACCTGTGTGGGTCTGTCCAACTACTAGAATTAACTCTGTTAATTGAAAGAGCTAATCCTCCCTGAGGGTAAATGCCTTAAAATATCTGTTGCAAAATCCATCAGTAGGTAGAAAATAGATGCTATAGATACTTGATAGAAGATATGGAAGAACATTTGTTTACACTTCTGCATACACATCCAGTTAATTTCAGTGGAATCCTGAACATTTGGGGGATGGGATTAGCCCTCTGGCAGTATTCTTTGTGAGAGCTCTTTTCCAGGAACCTTTTTCAGACTCAGTTTTCTGGATAGGAAAATACACTGCAATGAACAAATATGCAGCTACCATGATATATGCAGCCCAGCATGAGTAATTTTTCACAGCAAGAAACCACTAAGGTTTGAGAAGATTATGGATCACAGGAAAACAGCATTTCTATAAATAATTAGATTAGAACTAACAAATGTGAAACTTGTATTGAAAAATGTGGATGTTTATGAGATGTGAACTGCGGCTGTTGCTGAAAGAAATGCTCAGAGACAGATTTCAAAAGCAACGTGTACTTTTCAACCTCCTTCGGCCACAAGAAACAGTCTAGGTTGCAGGTTAGAGCAGAAGCCACTCTTTATTATGTAAATAGACATCACAGAGACATAGTGGCAAATGGCCTAAAAGCAGAGAACCTTGAGACAAAACATAGTCAAAGAAACTATAATTTATCAGGCGACGTCTAATGCCTTCTCTTATACTCAGTAGTGGCCACACTGGGCTGGGCTTCACAAATGATGGAGTGCTGCACAGCAGTCCTGCAAGCCCTTTGGCTCCACCCTGCAACCCTGATGGAACACAGGCTGGGCAGGGATGTTCCTCAGTCTGGGGAGAGCAGTGTCACCAAGGGAGCCAGGACATTTCTCAGCATCAAGCCTGAACATCTGCCTTGGCTGTATCCCAGTGGGAGAAGAGGATGCAGCATCCCTGTCTCCCTGCATGACATGTAGGTGAGCAGGGCACTCTGGTCTGGCCTAAGCACACCGCTGTATGGCACAGGCATAGCTCAAAAAATCAGGACCACACAAAAGAGTGAATTGTAAGGACCATCCCATCCATGGTAGCAGACCATGCCTGTAAATCCAGCAGGGAGAGAATGCCTCTTTGGTCAGTGTTTGTGCAATTTGCTGGGCCAGCTACTGTGATGGTTTAAATCAGCACAACTGTTGTGGTGTTCATGAAGCCAGAAAGATTTACAGCAGCTGAAGATACAACCTGCTATCAGAAGTAAACTCATTCTGAGGTTGTAATTTCAGCCGGAGGAAAGCTTGAGTGGTTTATGTGACAATTAGAGCTTCCTTAGGAGAGTGATGGCCACATGCAGCCTAATTTTCCTCTCACCTAATGTATATTACATTGCACTTGCATCCCAGACCCACAGCCCTGCCCAAGCTGTCACTGCTGCTGCCTTGTGCACTTTTTTCTCCCAGCTCTGACTCTAATTTTTCCTCTCATGCTTCCACTATTACTTTTTTCAGTTGTGGCCACAGTGCCACACAGTACTGTCCAATGTGCTTTCCATCACAGACCCTTCCCACTGCTTTGGAAGAGACCATCTGAGGTCCAAAAGTAGTGTGCAGAGATGTCCCTCCGGTATCAGATGAAATCACAGGTACACCACATGGTATGGCTCTTGGATGCTGAGGCAACCTGAAGACCTCAAGCTACTTTACAGCCTAGTGGTACCAGAGGTTAGAAATTTTAGCTCTACCTTACCTGAAAGCTAAATGGCTAGGCGTGCTGCGGCCATGGTTTTCTTATACAACGTCTTTTTTATTAGAGCAGCAAATCTCACCAAATTGCTTTCTGCTCCTAGCTGGAAAGTGAAAGAATCACACTCCAGAGCTCAGGGCTTGCATTAGTTTTCCCCACAGTGTTGTCAAGATTGCAGTCTAGCTATTACTGCATTTACTGTGCTATCCATCTCTTGACACACATACACACTCTTGTTTTCCACTTTTGCACCACCTAGTTACCCTGCGTACACTCATGCTCCACCAGCTTATCAATGGGGAAAGCAAAGAAGAAAAGATAGGGAGCATCACAAGGATGTTTTTTTATTAAGCATAGCTTCACCACTTGACTTCATTGTTATGACATTTCTATAATAAATCCACACTGAGTTGTTCAGCACATTTTGCTTAATAAGTATGACAAGCTCTATACTCACCTGTGATGGCTGAGAAAGCAGGTGTGCTGACCTGCTTCATAGACCTTTGGTGAGGCAACAAGCTCCACCTGGGACCACTTATCTTCCTACCACTCCCAGCCACAAGGGAGCAGGAGACAGCCCTGCTGAGAGATTTGGTAGCTATTGTCACTGTTTCAGCTATGTCAGATTTCTGAGTTTGGGGGTAATTCAGGAAGAAGTTGTACCCTGAGGACTGGGAAGCAGAGATTTCCAGGAAAAGGTATTGTTGTTGTTGGTAGTGGGTTTAGGCAATATGTGGTTGTGGGAGTTGTTCTGCCTTGTGGGACTGGTTTGGTTTCTCAGAGGCACTTTGCCCTTCCTGTGACTTGGTCTGACTCCCCTCTTCTCCTACTCTACTTCCCTTAGTAGAGGGTCTACTTCCCCTCTACTCCCCTTACTTTCCTGTCCTTCATTAGGCTTTTGCCTTCTTTAGATGCTGCTTTTCTAAGTAAGCCCTAGATTGAAAGTTTAAAAAGAAAAAAAAAGAGAACAAACACACATACAAAAATCTGATATTGAGTGTCCTAACTCTGCTTGGTTTGTTTCTGTCCTATTTTTTTTTCCACCCTCTTCCTCTGCTGATTTCCTGTGTTCGGAGCCTAACAGCTCCTCTAGGATAAGGGCTGAGTTGTTTGTGTGTTGCCAGAACAGTGGCTTCCTATTAGATGCTTGTCCTCAGGCACTGTTCTAACACGTACAAACGATGATGATGATGATGATGTTATTTTATGTGCTTTGTGTCTTATTACTGTTGTCCTTTCTGCAACTAATAACTACTTGACCTGTGGTTAATTAAGTAACATACAAAGTTGTTTCCTCTTGTTCTGTTTGTGAAACAGGAGAAACACAGAATCATCTGAATTACTCCAAACCCTAGATTGCAGAAATTGGGCTAATTTCAAGTTTAAGCAAGGAGGAAATTATCAGATTGAATTATCATGAATTAATTAAATAAAGGGGAAAAAAAAAAGAAGAAGGAAATTATCATCTAGATGACTGCCACTTGTTCTGGAAAGGTGTAATTAGGATCTACAGTTAAGTGATTTATTGTGTCCTGTACCATAATGTTTCAAAAGCACAGGTGACATCCTCATAGGAAATAATGGTACATACTAGAGAGCAGAATTTTTTATTTTAGTGCTTTTGTCTTACTGGTGATTATAGAAACAAATTCTAAAATGCTGAAGAGCACAAAGTTTTTCAGTGAAACATCAATTTGTGATGTCATTGATCATATATTCAAATGAAGCATTACAAAGAAACTGAGGGCTGTGTTGTGGTTTTGGATATATTTTTTTTTTTTTTTTAAATGCTGAAAAGAACCCAGATTGTATCAAGACCGTGAATTGACATTTTATCTGAGTTTTTCTTGTTGTCATTGTAGCAAATATTGAATACTTGCTCATTTGAAAGTAAAACTCAAAATCAGCAACTGTGGAGGGTTTGGTTTTTAAGGAACAATAGTGCTTTGTCATATGTTTTCCTTGTAAGGTTTCTGTGTAATGACTTGGAAGTTATACTGGTAGCAGGGTGGTGGGCCAGACCTTCTGAGGCAACTTCAGCTCCCTCATCTCACATGGATGAGCAAGGAAATACAACAGACCTGAGCGATGGGTGGGAAAGTAAGAGTGCAACCTTCTGCTGCTTAAAACTGCTACAGCTGCAGGTAAAAGATGATGGTGTCTTGCGAAACCTCCTGGATATATATTTAGGATGAGAGTTACGCTGCAAATCGTACAGTTCTGTTCATAGTTTTCATAAAGCATGTATTGACTTTGTGTAGGACTTACTGCCGAATGTCTTGATATACTCTAGTACAAACCTTTCCCTTTGTCTTCTGACCTTTATTAGTGAAGTCAATCCTTGGTAATGATATCTCTGCTTCTGAACAAATAACATTGTATGTTCTTCCTGCCTGTTTCTTGAAGTTTTAACCTACTTTAATCATAACAAACTCTGCACCAGAAACAAGAGTTGCTGACATTAAACAGAAGCAGAGGAAGCCCTAGAAATGAAACACTTGCTTCTCTGTGTAATGAATGTTATAACAGGCTGGGAGAGGGAAAACTTGTAGTAGCAAAGAAAAACCAAAATAGTATTTGCTCTTTATTGTTTTTCAGTGTGCTTTCCATGAAGTCAGGAGAAGGGCCTGTTTCAAAAACTAAATGGCACAGTATGACTTTTGAGGCTCTTGGTGGCAGTGAAGTGTCACAAATATTCCAGTGCAGAAATTGCAACTGGATTCTGCACGCCAAGTTGAGAGTGGAGTCTGAGGATGTGGAGGATGTGTAACTTGAATCACCCTGTGCTGGCCAGAGGCTCCATCTGTTATTCTTATGCATTATTTACACTGACTGCCTTTAAATATCACACTGGGGATTTGTCTGTGGATTGTCTGTTGAGTTTATGTTCAGATAAAGGTTTCAATAAGTAAGGTAACCAAAAGCAAAGTATATGTTACGCTGAAATCCCTTCAGCTTCTCTGTATGCAGCTGCAGCAACTCACCTTTCTCTAAACCTTTCTGGATTAGTGTTCAAGCTGTTGAAATGAAGCCATTAGTTCAGAGCCTGACCCTTTGAGAGAAGGACACCACTTTTTCCTCTTTCTTCTCACTAGAGATGCAGGTGGCTGAATACTTATTATTTTGTAAAGGGAAGTTAATGCCATCTAATTCAGAATACAGGTATGCCATGACCAACTTTGTGCTGTTTAAGAAAATGTTAAGGTGCTCATCTCAGCATGTCTCCAACAGCCTAATGATGGGAGGGGGAGAAAGTATGGGGACTCTGCCTACAAACTGGCCAGTGAACAGTTGCCAACCCTGCATTGCTGCCTGCAGCTCAGTAAATGTTCATGTCCCCATCTTCCCTGTCCTGACAGCTGCTGACAACAGTTAAAGGTAGAGAGCTGCTTGGTGTCTTATGTAATACTGACAGCAAGTGTTTTGCAAAAACTAGAGAGGAGGGGATTGGAGGTTTCATCTGGAGGGAACAGACGGGAAGAGAGTTTTTATCAAGACAGATGAATCCAGAAGAAAACATGTTTATAGAAACCTTGTAAAATGCTGTTTTCAAGAAGGATAACATTCTGACCTGACTACAATAAGGGTTTACAATTTGTCTTTATTAGAGAAGGAGGCCTGCTTCTCCCTTCAGTCTCCAAGAGGAAAGTTCTGCAGTGCTCCTGACCAAGTTCAGTTGATTGTGATTTATGTTTTACATTTATTACTTGGCAGACTTTGCTCAAAATGTAATTATTACTTAAATTACCCTGACCTAAACCAGAAAATTAATTGCTTCTATTGGATAGTATTGTGAGACTTTTTAATTTTTAGTGGTTTTCTAAGTTGCTTTAGCTACTTCTGAGCTTGTTTTATTTGTTACCTGTAACTTGGGAGTTGTGGGTGGTTTGGTCCACAGCCTATGACAATGCATCTGGTTTTCCTTCTGCACATGTTACAGTACTGCTGAACACACCTCACTGAGCCTTTTGGCTCTCTTGGAGGCTGGTATGGGGCAATAAATAATTATTGGCTCAGTCATGATTCTTTACTTATGTGGAAAAGCAAACTATTTTGTGGATGTTGCCACAGCAGTCAATGGGACTGTGTGATCCAAATGTTGTAGTGGTGAGGGTTGCGGACCTGGATCTCAGTGTCTTTGTGACTATTCCTATTTATGGATTCATCTGGGCTTGTTCACATGTTATCCTATCAGCAGTTCCTTCTGGTCACTTCCAAGAGACCACGGTCTGGACCTGCAGGTTCTTTCCTGTGTTCAGGTATGTTGCTGCTTCTACTTGCATCAGATCAGAACAGTTGTAAGCCTGCAAGTTACAGACTAAAGTGTTGGGGCTTAAAGCTGTGTAGCTTTCCACTGACAAGACTACAGTTAATCTTCAGGTGGGTTGTTTTGCTTTGTTTTTTCCCACTCTCCTTTCTTTCCCCTCGCTTTTGTCACCTCCTGTCCAGAGGGAAAGCAGTACTTTGCTTGTCCATGTTCAGGTGAAACCTTTGTTCACGGAATATTTCAGAGAAGCTTTAAAAGCTCCTGCCTGCCAGCAGGATTTGCCCTCCTGGGACAGCTGAAGTAGTGGTTTCTCACACACATCTGTTGGGCAGCAAAGCATAGCCAAATCCTCTCCAGTAAGTCGGACATCACAGGCAGTGTACCAGAAACTCACACCATCACTAGGGTTGCTGGCTCAATCAGACCTCTGGTAGACTGAGCTGATCTGCTGAAAACACTTTGTGCCTTGTTGGAAGAGAAGCTGTGTGGCACTCGAGATCTGGTCATCCCGTGTCCCTTTTCTCCTAGGCAGAACATACAACTTGCTCTACCCTGGCATATACTCCTCAAGGGAAGCCTATTGCAGGAGGAAATACAGTAAGGCAGCTGTCAGAGGACTGGTGCAAATGCAGGGATGACAAAGAAGCAAAAGTCACCCCCAACTCCCCAAGGGGTGCAGAAAGGCAACAGGGCTTTGCAGGAGCCGGACAACACTGCCCTGTGCGGATCAAGACATGCTGGTGACATGGGGCTGGGATGGGCAGGGACAGGCAGGGTCTGGCAATGTGCAGCTCCTGCAGGAGAGGGAGCAGCTGCCTGACTGGCAGGCAAGATGCTGTCCTCCTTGTCAGCATAGTGCTGTTAAGAAGGGAAATAACTTATTTTATATCTGAACAGCAGCAAGATGTGGAAAGCTTGCTGGTGGTGCCCAGGGCAGACAGCAGGGGATCGTGCTCTTTGGTGACCCCAGAGTAGATACCTCAGGATGCTGAACCCAGAAAGTGAGTGTTGACAAATGTGAGGTTGATTTGAGTAGAGCTTTGATATAACAGGGGAAGGATCTATTCCCTGGTGATTCACCGCCATGACTCACAAGTGCAAAGGGAAGGGTTTGGCATTGCAGGGCTTTAGGGAACAAAGCTTTCTGCAAAGTAATATTGCACCTTCAAACACAGATTGGTAGTGATTTAAAAAGATAGCTTGGTGCATAAAAGCATTAAATGCTATCTTTAATTCTGAAAATGAGGTGATTTGGCTCAACATTTGTTGCATCTCTGGTCTCCCTGGGACTGAATTTTCTCCTGAAAGGTGGAAGCAGAACTAGTGGAGCTGGGGTGTGCTGGTAGTTACACGGGTATTTTTTAATAACAAGTACCTAGCGTATTTACAGTATTTCAACAATATTCTCCTTGGGGCTTTTTTGAGAGACCGTATCAGTAGCAAAGCACACTAATGGGTATAGCCAAGCATGCCAGTACTACAGCTTATCTTAAGGTAACTATTGGATCTGTATATGGGATCTAGAAATAGCCTGGTGTGACAAAAGTAATATTTGAGTCAAATAACTGTGTTTTAACAGTCAAGGAGAATAGAATTTCTTGTCTGCCTCTCCCCTCCTGAATAACTGTGTCCCTTGTAGTTATTGCTCCATTCTGTTCTAATGGCGTACTGTGACAATGTAGTTAATGGAAGTTGAAAAGGGAGCTACAGGATAAAGTACAGTTTTGAATACCTGTAATAAAGTAGAATTAAATAGTGGGACCAGCAAGTGATACCCCTGTCCACATTTAGTAGCATCTTCTTTCTCTGTTAGCCTCATTAGAGAGAAAGGGACTACAGAGACTCAAGTTCTATTTAATATGAATGAATCTATAAACACTTTGGTCCAGGATTAAGAGCAGAATTAAGCTTTAATGGAGCATAAACACTTTACGAGTTTTCCATTTGTTTAAATTCATTCCTTTCCCAAAGAAAAGGAGGTAAGTACTTAATGCAAACGTGGGACTGGGTAACACACAGAGTCAGTGAGGGAAAGATGATTTAGGTGAACCAATGAATTTTCAAATAGAAGGAGCAGAGACGGGTGACAAGAGAAGTTAAATAAATAGCACGTAATTAATTCTCACAATTTTACCTAATGCTCTGTGACGTGGCTGTCACTAACATTGTCAGAAGCTATAAGTGAAATGGGATTGAAAAAAATTTCCAGGCAACAGTAATCTCAGTGTGCTGGAAGAATGTTTTTCTAAGATGGATGTTCCTGATTATATACAGCTCAAGTATACATGAAAGAGTAGCTTAAAAAGCTTAAGTTGTTCTGTATTGACTTTCATCTTAGACTGCTGTTCTCGCTTCAGCTAGCAATATATGATCCATGTGACATTTAAAAAAATGTATTTACTTCTATGTGACTGCCCTCCAGGGCACTGTCTATAATTACAAAAAAGGCCACAAACACATCTGATTATGCAGTTTTACTGATTCATTTATATTTATGTCATTGCTGTTTGGGTTGTTTGTTAGTTGTTGTTTTTTTTCCCAAGCATTTGTTTTCCCTGCTAATGCACCTGAGACTAATGTAAGCAATTGTGCTCTCTGGTAGGAGAATAAATCCTACTTTCTGGTTCACAAGTGCAGCAGGAGAAAACAACAGCAACGTTCACTTTCTATTTTAAAGGACCTCCCCAGCAGGATATATACTAAGAATTAATGCTGAATGAGAATTAATGTTGTGTTAACCTTCCTCTTTGTTTTACCATATCACTTGGTTTTAGCTACAGTAAAATTTTTGTTTGCCCAGGCAATGCTAAGTGGAATTATACTCAGACACTGCACTTGCAGTGAGGGCTACACTGCACTTTCAATATGAAGATACTGCTCTCAGTTGCTTACCATTTCCCTAATTCTTAATTATTTGAGATCTTCCTTCCCAGAAGTCCTATTCTCACAGTTACTTTGGTTAAATCAAGAAATGGGAGAACTATGTTAGCTGAAGACAAAGCTAGGGGAAAAATGTGTAGGATGAGTGGTTTTGTTTGTGTCGGGTTTTTTTGGTGTGTGGGTTTGGATTTTGTGTTGTTGTTTTTGTTTGTTTTTTAATGGGGGGACTCTCAGTTTCTTTAAGATTATTCCATTCTTCTGGCTTGGTGCAAGGATTTGAAATCTGGAAGAGGGCAGCCTGTGAAAGAGAGCAAATGATTTTTATTTTGCCTGGATTTATTAAACACCTGAATAAAAAAATCAGTCTATGTATCCTCAGATGTGTGTTCATTTATGAACACATTCTGAATTCTCAGAATATTCTGTCTATAGGCAGCAACAGTCACTGTCCCTCCCCTTCCAGTCCCTACATACTCATCGACCTTGTAGGTGATTGCATATGTCTTTAGGGTGCAGGGTTGAGGAGCTGTTGTGACAGTGTCTACAGAACAGATACTGGCTTGTTATTGTTTCTTTGGATTCCCCCTCCTACTATATTTAGCTGATGCTCAGCTGGGATGAAGTTGCTAAAATCCAACAGGTTGCAGAGGGGGTGTGAGCAGTAAGGAGTAGGGCCGAAATGCAGCAAGCAGTGGAAGATATCAGAGAGCAGAAAGAGAGAGGATCAGTGGTTGGTAGAGAGCAAGAAAGGAGGAAGAGGAGAAAACAGGCTTGAGTTGTTTCACACAGGAATTATTAAAGAGCTTGAGAGGGAATAGATTAGTGATGTAACTTTCCCATCTTAGCTTTAAGCAGTGAGTACATGAGGCAAGGAGCAGGAAGTGTGGAAGAGGGAGCTGTACAGGGATGAGTGGCCATGTACCCAGAGAGTGGTAAAGGCTCTGGAGATGGTATTGCAAATCCAACAGCAGGCAGATATTTAGATCTTGCCAATGGAAACAACGCATGTGAAGATCCAGTCAGAAATGGAACTCAGATCATCTCTTCACAGGCCTCATGGGTTTTTCCAGCTGGAATCTCACCAAGGATTAACTAGTCCCTGTTACTGCAAACACAACTGAATGTCTTTACGTTGGACCTGGAGACTTTCTTTGTTAATCTTTCGAGCAAATAACACACTGTTGTCAATCCCAGCTGGTGATGCAGAGTCCCTAGCTGGCTCAGTTGGCTGTGTCCTGTTACTGTTTTACAGGAAAAATATTTGCATAGAGAATGTATGGCTCCTTTGGTATAAGCTAAAAGAAGAATAATGTTAGACTCTGGGCTCAGACCTGCAGAATGTTCAAATCTCTTCGGTATTTGTCTGATAAAACAAGAATATCCAATCCATAATCATGCAATATTCTGGACTGTTTAGTACAAGTGTTTTAGAAAGAGTGTAAGAATTTGGTATAGAAGTAAATATGAACTGCTTTTAGCCTAGGTTTTAATTACTCTATTTTGTTTACAGAGCCAAAAAGTAGAACAAAAATTGTGGGATCTGAATTTGAAATAAGGCATAAAATTTCTAAGAAAAGGGTTTTTTTTGTTTTTTGTTTGTTTGTTTGGGGTTTTTTTGTGTGTGGATTCTACATCAGCTGATGCTATTTAGAAGATAGAGCAAACGTAAGAAACGTGTTTGCAAGTGACGTCAACTGTGTGTGCTAAATGATAATATGTACCAGTAGAGAACTTGTATTTGCAATTAGAAAACATCTTGGCCAAAATATCTTACCTCTAGAGAGAAAGCAGCATTTTTGGAATAGAAATTAAGGGGAACTATCTGAAGTGGCTTATTGTGATTTATTCTAGTGAAAAATATCTGATCAAGTGGGTTTTGTTTCTCTTCTTTACCTTTCTAACTTGAATCACTACAGAAAAAAAAATGTACTACAAACCTCAATTACCCTTTCTTAGATTCTGGCTCTAATGACCTGTATAAGAGGTCTCCAATTCACTTGCTTTAATCCTTGTCCATGGAAGGATGTCAGAAATTCTCACAAACCATTGCAAAACTGCAGTACTCACCCAGCAGAGCTCGGTATCTGAAAGAGGCAGTGTAGTTGGGGTGAACAATTCTGGCTGATGTGTTACTTTTAGCATCTGCCTTGAACAGGTAAATGTTCAGTAAACCACAAATGTCAGCAGGCACATCTGACTGGGAGATTGTTGGTCAGCTGAATAAAGAAGCAGTGTAATAAAGAAGCACTTGCATGATAAGAATGTTGCCCCTTTCTGGTTTTTGCTGTAATGTGGCAGGGACACAGGGCTGTCACAGCTATCATCAGCAACTCTCTGATGGTCTGACAAGGGCAGTTTCTAATTTCCAAGGTCAATAGCAGGGTTTGAAATTCTCTGTTTGTTCTAATCTTTGACCTAATGCTTCTAATTTACCAAGTTCAGAATAAGCCACAGAGTGGTGATGGGGGTTACTCTGAAGAGACTGCGCAGTGGTGCCAAAGCCCTGGTGACTGTAGGGAGGGGAAAAAAAGCAGAATTAAAACTCCTGACCAGGTCAAGACCACTCGGGGAACTGGGCTGTGGCCATTCAAAAACCGCTAAAGGAATAATGAAAGGACATGATCTATAGCCAGCAAGTGGGACAATTATCAGTAGGAGCCCTTTGAGGGTAGAAGAAAGATGCACCAAATGAAACCATCCTGTGATGAGACACTAACATCACATTACCAGTTACAGCAGTAAAAAAGATTATACTGCAACTTTATCCTGATTCTGGGCCAGTTTCTGAGGTGATAAAAAGCAACTGAGCAAATAGCGAAATTGGAAGGTGAAGAGAACTTCTATCTGAACTCGTACTGAATCTTCAATAACTATATTCATTAAATAGAAATCCCTCCTGTTTTAGGAAGGTGTGAAACTTTGTATTGCATGAAAACTTAAGATAGGCAAGAACTGTTTGATACTCTGTGCATTTTTCGGTGACAGATCAATCCTGAGAGGTGCAAAATGGCTGGAAACGTCTTCTGGGGAAGCCACAGAGCTTGCAACTTTAGCTGCTGTGAATTAGAAGGAAGATCTATCCAAATTGTTGGAAACCCTATTCTTATTTCTTGCATTTTTGGTTTAAAAAAAAAAAAATGCAACTGTCTCCTGGGTATCACTTACTTGACAACTGAAATTACACTGCAGGAGGGTAGCAGTGACTGAAACTTTTCCATATTTTCCATGCCACTGATGAAAATGCAGGGGTAGAGGTGGGTGCTAATCCACTGAAGCTGCCCCAATATGCTATGTGACTGGCAGCAAAGCATGACCACAACTTGCTGGTGCAGCAGAGCACATTACTAACATCTGCCAGGTGGCTTGATGGGTTTTTTTTTGTGATTCTTTCCTCCCCTTAAATAAAACCTTAAGGGAAATTTTATTTTGTGGGCAACCATGGTGCTTGTTGCTACTGATAAGGGGAAAAATGGTGTTAATGGTGTTTTCTTTGACCAAACTGATGCAACCTCTGTGACTTATTTTTAAGTTTGTAGAGATCACTGAGCTTGATAAATGGAGGCTTAAAACTGAAAAAGTGTTGAGCAAAAGCACATTGCAGTTGTACTGTGAAGAGCTGGCCAGTCCTTGGAGGATGGAAGCTTAGATTTGCCAACCCTGGGCTAAGGGGCTTTGAATGGCAGAGCAGAGGTGTCCCAGAGGAGGGGGTCTGCCTAGTATGGCAGTGTCCCTCTTCCTCACCCAACATATTTAGTTGTTCTTGCCAGGCAGGTCCCTCATGGATGTCTTACCAAGGATAATGTCGCAAGAGCTCTGACAGGAGATGGCTGAGGCTGTAATAATGCCCCATGTTAACTTGTACTGGACTTTGGTTTGCTGTGGAAAGACCGGCCAGTGCTCCAGCAGCAGTATGGCCTAGAGGAGCTGAACTGCAAAAACTGAGGTAGATGTAAGCCTGAAAACTGAGGCAATAAGATGTCCCAGTGTCAAAGATGGATAAATTTTAAGTATCCCTATAGCACTTCTTAGAACTGGTGCAAGGTAACCAGGTTCTGTTTTAAAGAGCTTTCCGTTACCATTGATACAAAAGTGTTTTTCTGTTTTTACTCAGCCCTTGCTGAAATGAAGAGTGAATGTCACTTGATAGCCACACAAGCCTTTCCAAATTCTGCCCTTCTCTGGGGGTGTGTTGACAGATACAGCTCAAAAAGAAAATGGAGCCTTGGCATCACTGCTGCCTGCATCATTGGTGAATGCAGCACCTGGACCTGATAATGGCCCTTCTCCAAAGCAGTAAGGAAATAAACCCCACAACTCTAAAAAGATAAAAATATCTTTAGGTCCCTAGTAGCTCCAGGAGAACAGTTACTTCACAGCATGTTAATCTTTCACATACTCATTTCTCCCAGAGTCTTGAATAGATTTTTACTGTTTTGAAGAACAGTGTGAGGCAGGTAAATTGTCGTGGGCTTTTTCTAAAGTTATGTAAATGTATGCTATGGGAAAACTTGTATAAAACATGTTATTTATATACCTGGGAGACTGTTTGATAAGACATTGTCATTTGCTCTGTGATTCTAGACACTCTCAAAAGGCCTTAATGTCATACGTTAAAAACAAGTAGCGATGCAGCAGAATGGGGGAATGATTCATAAGAATAACACTGTGCTTTCCTTCTGCTGTTCTGCTTGTCGTCTTTAGGAAAGCTATAGTGAAATACAAACCTGCAGCTTATAAAGGCTTTTCAGGTCTTAAATTACAAACACCTATAAATCGGCTCACCTGATGCTTCTGAGCTTTAAGACATCCAGTTTCCCTAATCTGTGCCCAGTGGTACTTTCATTAGCCCAGTATATTTCAGTCCCTGGAAAACGAATTTGCTGCACGCAGAGAGCAAATATGACTATTCCCAGTGCTCAGAACACTCAAAATGGCAGGAGATTTGGTGAAATGGCACATGCAGATTGTGTGAGAAGGAGAATTACGTTGGAGTCTGCCAAAAAAAAACCCCAACCACCACCAACAATAAAACATTCCCTCCACTTTGAGGCTAAAGTGCCAAATCCAGCCTTCAGACAGCTGGTTGTCTTGGCAGAGGAAGTTGCCACATAAAACCCCTGCAATGTGTCCACCCAGTGACAAAGACTGGGTGAGTCTTTTCCCCCCCATGTGGATGCCTGAAGTAAGGGTAGATCCATCTGTGGTGTTACAGAGGCTGCAAGCTCCTGTCTGACAGCACAAGCTCAGGAGAAGGGAAAGGTTCATTTTTCTGCTGCCTCTCAAGTATCTGAAACTGTCCCCTGTATGGTTAGTGGAGGAGGGAATATATAGGAATATTTATGTGTTCACAGGTTCTATGGTCATATTTCAGCAGTCTTTTCTTGGAATGAACTGTTTAGCTGCAAGCCCTTTCAATGTGATGTGAGTATCTGCCCTCAGAGGGCACAGAAGGACAGATGTATTGGGTCAGATAAGAAGTTCATCTGGCCCAACAGCCTTTTTCCAGGAGCGTCCAAACCAGATGTGTTTGGGAAGGTGATTAAAACAAAACAAACAAAATGGCAACAACAAAACACACAAAAAAAAAACCCAAACAAACAACAACAAAAAAAGACAACAAAACTCCTTGGAACTCCTTGACTGTTAGCCGAGCCACAGTGCAAGTCGATCTAGATGCCAAAGCAAGCAGGCCTTTAGGTAAATACAATCTGGAAGTAATTTTTGCTACTAGGTTTGGTGTGAGGTTGTTCTGTGGGTAGGCACATCCAGAGCCACACAATACAATGTAGTCTGAATGAAAACTGCATGGTGATCAGCTTAGGCCCTGTCAACCCACAATGTTTTAATTGCACAAGATCAGTAACAAATTGCTTGAAAAAGTTTTGTGGTGTTTTTTTCTTTTACAGATAAAATTAAACTAAGCACATAAATGAGTTATCTTTTAACTTTAAAACAGAAAAATGCAAGGGAAAAATAGCATAGTTACTAACGGCAAAAGGAAAGAACAGGAAGAATAAAGTTTCAAGAAAACCTGAACACTTCCATGTTTTATTGACTTTGCTTGATTTCTAAATGGTTGTAGTTGCAGATCTTTTTTTTTTTAAGTTTCAGCCATTTTGTTTTGAGCTGACAGTTATTAAATAGAAATAATTACCCCAGCACACACACCTGTGTACAATCCCTTTCCTCCATTTAGGATAACCAAGTTTCTCTCTCTGTAAGGTGAACTGGATTTGCCATTCCATTGTATGGAGAAGGTGAAAAAGGGACGTGACTTTGTGGGAGAAAAATAAACAACTTTTTTTTTTAACTTTTTTTTTTTTTTTTTAAGCATTCTGCCACCACTGAAGAGCTGTGCATATAAACTTATTCATTTATTCATACTAGTAACCAAGGGCAATTTGGTTTTAAATGGACCTACCACACGTGTAGGTAGCAGGACTATTGAAACTAGTGTAGAGTGAAATTTGGGAAAAGCAGTGGGGGATGGAAATAAAATGTAAATTATCTGCACTGTCTAAATTATGCACCACAGAATTGAGTGGATCCAGCCAGAAACACAGAATGGATGATAACTGACCACAAAATGATTTGCAGCACACCAATATAGCCTGGAATCATCAGGCTTCTTAAATCACTTCTGTATTGTTGCCGATTAGGTAGGTCTGAGCTACAAAGCCAGACTTTGTTCTTTCCAGCCGAAGCTGGACCTGACAGTATTTGCTTTCCTCTGTTTTAGAGCTGGAGGGCAAAAAAGTCATGTAGCTGAGAGCCAGATGCCAACACTAGCAGGGGTCTGAAATGAGAATGGAAACAGCTTTTGCTGAGCAGAAGCCATAATGCCACACTGCTGCAGAACATGGTTTCGTGCTGCAGCAAACCCGTATTTATAGAAAGCATCAGCACACAGATATGGTCACATGTCTGAAGGTTGCCTTTCACCCCCTTGTAAATATTTTTCAAACAAGACAGAAGGGTGGGAGATGGGAGAAAGCTCAGATGATGTTTAAATTTCTGCAGTACTGGCATTTCAGTACCTGCTGCAGAGCATCTTTACCTCTTAAACTGAAATACCAAAACTCGCTCTAAAGCTCTTGCCAGTATTCACGCCCCCTTCCCACCCCCACAGCCTCACCAGTACCGTCAGCATTTGCTATGCCATTTTGCTTCATTGCTCACTTGCTAAATATAAGTCTGAGATTTTTCTTTCTTCTGAAAGCTCTGCTGTGCCATAAGCACTGAATTATGACAGCTCCCCCACCCCAATTCAGTGAAAGCTATGGATTGCCTACAAAGGGGCTTAAGTCCATCTTAGGTGAAATGTTGGCTCCTGTGACCAAGCAAGCTTTTCAGACTGCCCATGCATAGTGTCATCTGGCAATAGTGACCTGTCAAGCCCAACAGAGCCTTCCCTTCAGGTGCTGAGGCAAGGTTGTACTCCAGGCTTCGGTATTCTTGTTGTTCAATAGTGGTCTAGTTTGCTTTTCAGGTAGACCTAAAGTCTGCTTAATGTCTGAACTTTGTTGGAGACACATGCAGCTCCAAGCAGCATCAGCTATGTGATCAGATCAGGATGTTCTGGGTTTTCTGTTCTTGAAAACCTCCAGTTACAGCCTGCACAGCCTCCCTGGTCAACCTGATTCAGTGCACAGCTGTCCTCAGGGTAAAAAAGTTTCTCCTTGCATCCAGTTTGTGCCTCTCACTTGTCTTTATGCCTGGTGTCTTCCCACTGTGCACTACTGTGATGAGCATCGCTGTATTTACTGGGTAACCTCACAGGTACTGAGGGACTGATGTTAGGTACCTCAGAGCTGTCGTGTGTCCAGTTTGAACCAGCCTTAGTCCCTCAGCCTCTCTTCACAGGGCAAGTGCTTTAGCCCTGACCATCCTGGTAGCCCTCTGCTGAAGCCTCTTGAGTTTACCAATGTCTTTCCTGTATTGGGGGACCCAGAACTGTGCACAGTATTCTAAACACAGTCTAAAAGATGCTTAGCAAAGAGGGAGAATCTCTTCTCTTGTGTGCTTCTGATAATACAGCCCAGGATGGCTATATAACCTTCTGTGCTGCCAGGGCATGCCGCTGGCTCACGTTCAACTTCCTGTCCTTCAAGACCTTTGAGACCTTACAAAAGATCTGCACTACAGGCAGTGACTTGCTGAAGGACGCTGAAATACTCTTCAGAAGCTGTTATGTTTTTGTTGCCTGTTTGGAGAATTTATTTACCTTAGGTACTCTGAAGGAAGCTTTATCTGGGCATGTTTACCCTACTGGTCTTTGGTCAAACACAGTACCAGTTCACCTGAAGATGTTAATCGGGTAAAGTATTTGTTGCCTGGATAGTTATGTGAACTATGAAGCTCCCTGTTAACATTTTTAGAAGTACCTGAAGACATAATGGTAAATAAAGTGTGCAATTCTACCCCTCCTATTGTATCAATATAATTTATGAAAGTATTCCAGCATAAACAGATGCAAGGGAATACAGCAGACTACACACACACAAAAATTTGTTTACCACTGCTCCTGCCAGTAGCTGCTGGTGTGGTGTCAGACTGTTTATGCACAGGAACGTACATGACTACATACCCCTCTGCTTTCACCCCAGTGCACACATTGTACCCAAGAACAACTGGATAGGTTAGCACTGCAACTCTTGTATCTGACTGCAAGTCATGGTCTCTTTCTTTTGTTCTCCATCACCTTTGAATGTCAGCTCCTTCCCTTTCCTTTTTTCACCTCATCTCTCTACCCCTCTCCTAGCTGCTCCTAGATGTACCTTTTTCTCAGGATGAGCTGCTTCTCAGAGATAAATATTCCATACCCTTATACTGCAGAGAGACAGTTTATCTTCTCAGTCTCTGCTTGTAATTCTGAAATGCTGAGATTGGAGGTTATTGCTAAATTGTCAGGACAGTTTAGCAGTGGGGGATTGTCTAAAGGTCATCATTGGAAGCTCAGGATATTTCAGGACAGTGGATTCAGTATAGTCTGCAAAATAGTTGTTTGCTTTCTTGTTTGTTTGCTATCAAATGTAAAGGCTGATCCTGTAGCTCTGAGAATGACCTTACTGGCCTCAATTCAACTATTGCGTGACATGTATTTCAGGAATTGGATTTTCTAGGATGTTTGATAAATGATGCATATCTATGGGGAAACTGGCTTGTTTAGCCATTCAAGAAACTATACATTTTGAAAGAGAAAAAATTTGCTTACAGTTTCTAAAGTGAAAGAACAAATTTCCTGGCTACTTCTAAAAATATAACTATTTCTTAATGTCAAGATGCCAATCTGAAACAACTCATATAATAGCATCTAATTTACAGTGAGGAATCATTATCTTCTAGGCACATCACAGTTAGATATGAATAATGAAGTAAAGCTGTATGGCACTTAAACAGAGGGAAATGTTCACATTAATATAAAAAGTAAATTGGTAGGATCGTATTCACAGTTAGTAGTCTGTCTGACGTTCTCCCTCTGCTTCCTCCCCCACCTTTAATTTCAAAGATGAAGCAGTCCAGGCTACAGCATTAAGGAAAACACTGGCTTTTCTTCTTTCCCAACTCAGCTTCGAAAAGCAGGAGATAAGTCTGTATCAGTTCTCTTGTAACCAAGCATCACAATGCCAGGATGGGAGGTCATTGCATTCTCTAGCCAGCAAAAATGTGCAAAATGCCAAAAGCATGACCTGACTTATTGATGTTGATCATAGCATAGTTTGGGTGGGAAGGGACCTTCAAAGGTCATCTAGTCCAACCCTCTGCAATGAGCAGTGACATCTTCAACTAGATCAGGTTGCTTGGAGCCCCGACCAGCCTGGCCTTGAATGTTTCCAAGGATGGGTCAATGTACGGATATGTATAGATGTCTTAAAACAGTGCTTGAAGGCTGAGTGTCTTCCTCTTACAAGTTTCCTAAAACTTGGATAAAAGCTGTAAAAACTGAATTTCAGTCACACTCAGTGTAAGTGGGACTAAGCTAGCACAGTGGTTTGGCCCCTAGGTGCAGAGAAGCTGTCCAGCTTGCCAACATTTTCTTCCAGGTAGAGGAAAAGCAAGTACCTAACCAAGGGTTTGGGACCAACCAAGTGAGTGCTACTGCAGTTGGGTGCTGTGTGGGACAGCTTGAAACAGCTGGTCTGGTTGCCTCCAAAGTGTGGGTGAGAACTACTTGCCTTTCCCTATTAGTTCCAGAATCTGGCCTTAGCACTGTCCTTCCTTTGGGGTACAATGAGCTACTTCTGCCTGTGAAAGCCATCTGTTGCACTCATAGAAATATATTCTGGAAGGGTGAAGATTAGGAGTCAAATAGTGCTGAAGACACATTCTGATTAACAATATAGGATCCTTCAAGTGAAGGTTTCATATTGCCATTCCCTCAGATCTCAAAATAATTTATATATGGGAAAAGACAAATCTGGTTTCAACTTCCCAGTCAAGTTCTTGAAGGTTAGAAGTACTAAAACAGGAGTTTGCTTAAATATCTGAGATCGAGTGCTCACAGGAAGTCTATATGTTTAGGCAGGTGTACTGAAAGTGCCTGGGTAGATTGGGGGCTCTAGACTCTGTCTTAATTTCATCTTTCTTGAATGTGAGGGATCATATGTCTTACTAGAGAGTCATCTACTAGATAATTTAAAAAGAAAACTTCAGTTTAAAAAACAAACAAACCCTTTCTTGTTCAGCCTAGGAAACTGGAACACAGAACTGAAGGAAACTTCTGGGGCAGAATATCCAAACATCTACATGTGAAAAATGGCTGCAAAAAGTTGTATTGTCCAAAGGATCTACAAAACTCTTCAGGTGCTTCACCATGGGTGCCTTATACATGTATTTGTATTTGCTGTGAAGCCAAATTTGTCTTGGGAACAAAGCAGGAGAGGGGTCAGGGTCAGAGGGGTCAGTTGCCAAAGTGCATCTCCCCACACGTGCAGATCATAAATGGTAAGTGTGGGAAATGTACTTCAAGAACCTGAGCAAGGAAGATGTGCCTCGGACTATTCTGCAGCCATGAGCGCTGTCCATGTTATTCTATTTGGAAAAGCCAAGGTCTAATTGGGAGTGTCTAGGTCTTCTGAAGGACAAAGATCCCTATTTGAGAAGCCTAACATACACCAAAGGAATAAATACACCTTTCTGGTCTCCAAAGGTGGGCAGTCCAGCCTAGACACACACAACACAAACATGCAAATGGGTTGGGTCAGGTCTCTCTCCTTCTCTAGGACATCATAAATGAAAGGCAGTCTTCAGGGTTGTGGAGAGGGAAGACAAATTTTCTCGGACATAAATTTCTCAGTGTCCTTTGGAAGTTTTAGTCCCTTTGCTTATTGAATTTCTCCCAAACTATGAACAGAGATGCTGAGGATTATTAACATAGCTTATGAAAGATGTTGATCTAATTATCTAGTTCCACATGGTATGTCAGGAGACATGGGATTAATAAATATGGCTTATTATTAAAAAGTAAAAAAATTGTTGAAGTGGTAAGATAAGCTATTCACTGTAATATGCTTGCTTATCAAGCTTCTGGTCTTGCAATCTTTTAAATGCATCAGCGTTTCTGGATGCATAAGCTGTTTTTGTGAAGTCAGTGCTTTCTGTGCCCTGCTTGAACCAGATGACAGAAAATACCATTGTAAGATATTCCACTTTGTTAAAGCATAAACAAAAAACAACAGTAAAAAGAGCTCAAATGAATCCAGAAATTTAAGCATGTGTATAACTAGTAATGTTAATCTTGCATAAGTACTTTTTCATAGCATAGTATCCCAAGGTAGCAAGATAAATTGTCTCCTAAATAACTTGAACTGGACTGTATTTTCCCTCCTGTATGGAGAGGCATTGAGTTCTTAAAATCTTTCTTCCAGATCGGCTTTGGTCAGAGTACTGGGTAATTCCTGGGTAATTTGACTTCATGGGTTTGAAAGGGTTTTGATGGTTGTTGTGCTTTTGTGTTTGGTTTGCTTTTTGTTTGCTGGTTTTGTTTGTTTGCGGTTTTGCTAATTCTTTGGTGGATGTGGTGGTGTTAATCCTGAAGTAACTAAAATATCTTGAGGTTTATAAAGCGCTTGAAGTAATGAGAGTCTTAACAACACACCTGCTTTGAGCTAAATGTCTAACATCTAATTTAGAGTTAATGTATTTTAAACAGATTCCTGCATGTATTTTGAAGATGGGTGTGTTAGATTCTCTCATTATAGACACCTGTGATATGTGCTTTTCTGATAGATGGGCGATATGCGTTTACACAGTTTTCTGCCATTAATTTTTAATTAGATACTTGTCAACAATGTGAATCGGCATTACCATTGTTCAGCAACCCCGTGATTGCTCTGTCCATCCTAATTAATGAGCAGCTTCTTTGTAAATAGATTAATAGAGGTAGTTCCATTACCTAAAGTTATTTCAGTCACTGTGTTATATTGCACTTCATTAAAGAATTGTAAAATGATGCAGCATTTCAATTAGCTATTGCAGATTATCTGGTTCTTTTTGTTTTCTCAGCTGTTCTTTTAAATGAGTTTTTGGGAAGGCCTTGACCTCTCCCTGGTGTTCTTGAGCACAGCACAGTGTTCTGGGAAATGTCATTGCACTTAAAAACAGCAGCAAACATGGCTAACTTCTCACTGTATTGCTAGAGAAAACTGTGATGGAAAATTCACTGTGGTCTGATTAATGTAAAAAGTGAAGTTTCTCTTTGAAAAAAAAAAAAAAAATAGTGCACAGATACTGTGAGGTGTATGGTGTCAATCAGCTCCTTAACCCAAATGCTAAATGACTATGTAAAAGGGTAAGACCATGAGGTAAACTAGAAAAATTGCAAGCAGCTTTCACATGGGAAAGCCAGAAATTATGGCAGATTGTCACATCTGCCTATGCTGATTAGTACGGCAAAACCACTTGGGTGAAGCTAGCAGTGCTGTGTCCAGTTCTGGGCTCCACAGTACAAGGGAGACACAGACATATTGGAGAGAGTCCACTGGAGGGCCATGAACATGGTGAAGGGACTGGAGGAAAGTTTAAGAGAGCTGGGGCTGTTCAGCCTGGAGAAGAGAAGGCTCAGGTAGACCTTATAGATATGTACAAACACTTGATGGGAGGGTTCAAAGAAGACAGAGCCAGGCTCTTCCCAGTAGTGCCCATTGACAAGACAAGAAGCAATGTGTACAACCTGAAACACAAGAGGTTCCTTCTGAACAGCAGGAAATACTTTTCTGCTGTGAGGATGACAAGGCACTGTCACAGGTTGCCCAGGGAGATGTGGAGTCTCCGTCTTTGGAGATACTTCAGAAGTTGTACAGACATGTTGATTCATGCATGGACATGTAGTTCATGTTAATTCAAACTTCACCATGCTGGAAAGGCAGGATTTGCCATTACATTGTTGGACTTGCCTATGAATGTCAGAGAACCTTTTCTGTTATCATAAGGTAAGCATTCACCTTCATAAAGTGTATATTCTTGTTCTGCATGGCAAGGTTAGCATGTGCTCAAGTTCCCTGCCATGTTGGCAGTTTGGGTTGAATTATACAAGGCATGGTAAAGTTAGTGAAACCATCACTATTTTGAGTTCTTCTGAGGTAGTCATCAAACCATTCTGATGTAGGAGTAGTGGACATCTTTAGAAAAGGGACACATCTAAATGGTGGGTACACTAACTCCTCAAAATTTAATTATTTCAGAGTTTAAAGTTTCTGATCCTTCCTTTCAAAAATGTTTGTAACTATAATTTAGATCAACACTGAATTTAGAAAGAAAAGTAGCCAAATGATCCATCTGGAACTTTTGGGGAAGGAGTGTCCTAAATATCTGAGCCACATCAGTTCCTTGCAACACAGAATCTAATGTTGGTCTTGGACTCTGCTGTTCTTCATCCCTGGATGGGAATGTTGATTCATGGATTAAAAGCTGCCTCCATCAAAGAACCAACCACAACAGAAAATAAACCTCAAACACAAAGAGAAGCAAACAACCTTGTGGTGGTATAGAGGTGATATTTTTCTAAAAACTGGATATTGTACATTATCTTATAGTTTAGAGAAGTATATGTTATACATCTGTCATAGTTGTATTTTACAGACTAAATGGGTGTCAATAAGTTCAAAGGAATATATTTAATCAAAAAGCCCTGCAGAATTGTGCCTTACAGTGAACTCAGTACTCACAGGAACTTTTCAGTTGTGGTTGTGGATGATATTTGAAGTAAAGACAAAGGTCATAAGAAGAATTATTGTCATTCTGTGCTCTGATCATGCCTAAGGTATTGAAGAACATAAAGCATAAAATACTAATATATGGCATGCAAGATTTCAATGTTAAATTTATCTTTAATATAGCAATTAAGTAGTTTGCAGAGTAGCCATGCTGTGAGGTAACATGTAGGTTCACAATGTTGTCCTTACAAACCAGAAGTTTGAACTAGAACATAGAATCAATGTAACATTGGCCCATAGAAACTGTTGGTTTTTTAACGAAATACCATGGCGTAAGATTCAAAGATGAGGGTGTATATTACAATGCTGGTAGTGTATTGGACAGTGCAGAAAACTTAGTGTGATACAGGATGTGACTCAAGGCATGAAAATCTAATTGAATGTGAAATTGCTGCACTGAAATATTTGAGCCAGAGTGTTTAAGATAATTTTTTTCCTGCCTCACAGCTATTTACTTGAATTGTGTGGTTGGATGAATACAGCATGAATATCAATCCAAGGGAAGTGCTGGTCAAATTTTAAACACAAAACTATATTTCTAGTAGTGTGCAATCCAACTCTATGTCTAGTAGTCTAGGAAGATTTTATTTTTCCTATTTGCTTCTTTGGGTCAACATATACAACTGCTACCATTCTGAGGACTAAGCAATGGAAGACCAAAACATCAGTTTGTTGATTTAATCTCTCCTATTTTTAGTTAGCAGCATTGCTGTCATAAATCTCTGTATCATTTGAGAAAGCTGAATCAACCTGGGGTTTTCAGTCTCATAACACACCTTGCTTTTAACATACATTTCCAGTTTGGGAAGTACAATTAAGTTGTACAATTGAGGTAGAGTTATACTTATGTGAGAATTGAAAATAAAACAATAAAACTCAATACTTCCTATGCAGAGATCGAAGATGGGGGGGAAGGGAAGATGGAGAGGGGACTGAAGATGGAGCTGGATTACTGATGGTGAGTGAAATGGGTGGTGTGGCAGAGGGGGTAGTTGTACTAGGATCCGGTCCTTCAGGTGTCATACAGTCTGATCCTCATGCTGGGAGTAACAGGAACAAGCAGCTCGGTGTCTTAATCTACTTTTGGTTTTCTGTTTCTTCCTTGAAGTGTTGTGCTTAAACCTGGAGACCCAGTCATGCTTTCATCAGTGTTGAGCAGAACAGACTAGAACCCGTTTCTGTCATAGATACAGCACACCTACACAACTTCACCTGCAGCAGATGGTGGTTTTGGTGAGAAGGACTTCTATTTAGTTCTGGTGCACTTGAAACTCCAGTCCTTGGAGGTTGTGGTCCTTGTTTTGCAGCCGGGTGTTAGATTTAGCAATAGGAAATCAATCACTTTGTTCTTTATTGTCTTTCATCTTTTCACACCATTTGTCCAATTTATCATAGTCATTCTGACTTTGTCCTTCAGAGTATTTTGCTACTTCTTCATCTTGGTGTCATCTATTGTACCTCATTTTTTCATAATTTTCACATGGCTGCTACATCTATTCCTTTCTCAAAGTCATCAGGGGAGATGCTGAAAAGAGATCAGCTAGGCACATGGAGGTGTTTTGCATTGGAAGTGCTTTTCCAAGTCTGGCAACAATTATTGCTAACATGCTTTGTTGCAAAGAGTCATGTATTTCATCCATGGTTGTGCATATAGCCTTCCAAACTGGTGTTTTCACTTAGGTCAGGATCAAACATGACCATGCTTACTGCTTTCCCTCTACCTTGGCTCCTGTATGATACTAATGTAGCCTCCCAAGACAGAGCATCTGATTCATTAAGGGTGGCTACAAAGAAGATGGAGACTCCCTTTTTAAAAGGAGTCACGTGGAAAAGACAAGGGGTAGCAAGTACAACTTACTCCTCGGAGATTCCAATTGGATTCAAGAGGGAAACTTTTCACAATGACAACAATCAGACACTGGAATAATTTCCCTAGGGAAGGGGTAGATTCCTCAACTTCGGGCACTTTTAAGATTCAGCTGGACAAGGTGCTGGGCCATCTTATCTAGACCATGCTTTTGCCAATAAATAGTAGACTAGATGATCCTTCTGGTCCCTTCCAACCTGGTACTCTATGATTCAAATAGTGCTAAAGGGATACACAGTTAAGCAAAATTTTCTCTTGATTAAATAATGTCTCCTAGTCTTTCATCATTCCGTAAGGTTCTGAAATGGCAAGTGGCTTTTAATACTAGCCTTAAAAGTAACATAAGTAGAACAAGGTTCATTGTTTTACAATTGCTACTTCCTTTGCTTAGTCACTGCTCAGTGTGGAATGCCATTAGATTTATAATTTTACAAAGCTTACTTTATGATTATTACAAACATTACAAGGTTGCATTATCCACTTACTGCATGTATTAAAAATTTTATATAAATTTTTTGTACAAGTTATACAGTGTTTTGATGGTTATCTAAGAATCTTATTGTTTTGCCTTTCTTTCAAGCCTTATGCTGTGCCTGAGTGGAACAGCAATCACTTCTGAGGTGTAGTTTACACAGAAGCAGCAATGTCTGTCATGGCTTTAGCGTAACTGCATGTTAATAAAGGATCAATAACCAATAAACTGTGACTATGTAGCCGAGGTTTTTAGAAATAGGTAAAAATTTATTGCATTTCAAATCTGTTGCTCAGTTTAGCAGACTTCAAATAGCTTTCCTATTTTAGAGAACAGTAAGCATCTGTCTACAATGTGGATCTAACAACAAGCTATGTTGTTTCAAGTTGAACGCAAAAGTGCCAGTTGCTCCCTAAAATCTAATCTATGCTGGAACGATCCTGCTAAACATAAGATGCCATTTGAAGTATGACAACAAATTTGTGGCATGTCTGTAAGTTACAGCTTTTGGCACCATCAAACAGTAAGGGGGCCAAAACTGCAGTTTGAAAGAAGGATGAGCCATTCCATAAGACCAGCTTTCACATTCAGTAAAATAACAGTTTAAAATATTCTTTTTTGAAATTACTAAACAAGAAAACTGAACTTATAAAAAGTAATGTGGTTATGGAAAATTAATCTTGGAACTGACTAGTTAAACTGATGGAATTAGTTGTGTGGAGAATGACACTTCAGTCAGAACTAAAGATCTGGAGATCTGGGGTTTATGAAACCTTACTTTTTCAGCTGATCTTGGAATCACGTCCTCAGTGGATGGACTTACTATAAGGATATCTGCAATATCAGTTTTGCAAAAATTCCTTACTCCCAGTATTGACAGCAAAGGAGAAAACAACACAAGCATTTCCATGGCTGCAATAGAAACCATTAAAGGTAATGTTTCATTTGTTAAGTTAGACTGTATATAACAAAATTTACATTGGGCTTTTCTCAAGGGGGCAGTATAAATTAGACTCCATTATGACCCTGGTAAAATTTAGATTGCATGCTATTCCTGTAGGAGTAATACTTTTGTCCTCCTTGATTCTGAAAATATGGAGAAATAATTACCTAAGGAGAAAGTCTTTATAATTCTAGACACTAGCAGTTAGGGCCAGCCTAACTCTGGCTCTGGAGGATAGTACTTGACACTTGGTAGTTCAGAATTTGTATTGCTTATTAGCTTTAACTGTGATATTTCATAGTGATTTCATGTTTCATATTGCACATAGGCACAAGCTGCTTTATTCAGGATGGAATAAATTCCATTCTGCCCCAATATTTCAGCAAAAGAAAATTAAAACAGATGGGCAAGAAACCTTCACTATACATAGAACTCATTGTGCACTGCAAACTCTTCTGGAACTTTTAGGTGTGTTTTTTTTGTTTGCTTTGTTTTAACACAAAGGGGAATTGAAGTGGTACCTGAAAGGGACAAGATGCAGAGTCAAAAATGTTAGAATTTATGTCATCTGAGAAGGACTTCTCTGTAGGCTGTTTACTGATATAAAGATATCTTTCTGCTAGGTTAGATCTAGATGAAACTAAAACTGTCATGTATAACACTAGTAAAGAGTGATTACCATCTTGCCTTGCAGTCTACAGTCAGCTCTGAGAAGGTCTCACAGGTATATATTGTTTGTTTGGGAACTACATGCCAACGAAGTTTCTGGCTAACTGAAGAGCTAAAAAAACCCAGCAAAGTAACAAAACCAGTGAGCAAAAATGGCCTCTGAAGAAGAGACTGAAGGGATTACTTTTATCTAATCAAGACAGGATGGGGGAGAGGGACACAAGCATTCGGTATACAAAGGGCTGTTGCAAAGAAAGGAGGGAAATGCCATCTATACCCCTTGTTGTCAGGGTGGGAAGAAATAGGTTGTAAATTCATCAAGAAAGCTGGATGTTGGAAGTCATCTCCACAGGTGAGAGCAGTAATGTGTAGCAGGCAGCTACCTGTGAACTTGTGGAGTTTTTACCATCAAAGCTCTTAAGGTACATGTTGGACTGGAGTAGTTTGGACATAGTCTGTCCATGAGACAGGATTCACTAAGTGATCTTTTGAGTTCTGCTTGTCTGTGATTCTGTGATTTCTGGGTTTCTACTCACTGCGAGGTGTGCTTAGTAACCAAGGAGAAAGTTACACTTAAAACAGTCCCCTGAAACTGCATATCATGAGTAGAGAAGAAGCTGGGTCCACCACAAGGCCTGTCCGGATCAAGTAGATACAAGCATTTTCCCCTTGCTGCTTTTCTCTCCCCTACTTTCAAAAACCTTCATTCCAATAGGAGAAGCACCTGGGCACACGTAAGAAACTGCATCCCAGTGCAGCCCAGTCAGGACAACTGGGAGATCTAGAAATTGAGGGGTAACTCACTGCTCAAAGTAGTTTTCCATTCAGCCCCTCTGGTCCACAATAAGTGATATGAAATTTGTGGCAAAGTTATGGGAACCAACATCTCTGTTACAAGTTACACTTCTCCTTCAGCAAGAAAACCTGAGTTTCTTTAGATACTTCCGCAGATAACTTGTATCAAATGACACACTGCCCTAGTTCATGCTTGAGTGCAAACATCTTTTTTAGACTAATCCTGGAACTAAATGTTGTAGGGAAGTACCTTGATGTAGCTCTTTCAAGCTCTTAGTCCCTGCTTTACTCAGTAAGACAAAACCTTAAATAATTATCTCGCAGAAACTGAATTTTCAAATTTGTCCATTGAAGGACATAGTGGAAAAGCAGTGGCACAACTATTTCAAACTTCTTTAGTTGCCAGTCAGGTGGACCTGTGCTGCATGGAGACAAAACATAGGCTTATTCATTTTCTTGCTTTCTACAGACAATTTATTCCAGTGTTAAAGTATTTCAGTATAAAATAACTATTATTTTATAATAACTATTTCAGTACACTGTGGTGGGGATAGTTATAGGAATGATGTTGGCTGGGTATGAAGGACTGAACAGCAGAACCCCTGGCTGACAATATATCGAAATACTTTACTCTGAGATTTTGCACGACATTGTCTTGCTGGTGATACTTTCACCCATCATTCTGACAAGACCGTCTAAATGTTTTTCAACTGTACAAAATAAACTGTTTCAACATGGGGCCTGAGCAAGTGTTACCAGCACTACTCTGTATGTTAGTTAGATATGTTGAGGCGTACAGTATATTTTACTTGTTATGGCCATTGAAAGTTTCTTTCGTTCTAGTTTTGTTAATGGATGACAGACTTTGAAAAGAGAATAAAAGACTATTATAGCTGTAGTTGCCATTCTATTCTCCCTTTGAAGTTAACAAATCAGGCAGACTTTCTGTTGAGCATATCATGTCCTCCTATTTGTAAACTACTTTTTCTCCTACAATGTCAAAGCACACTGTAAAATTGAATTACTCTGTTATGACTGAAATAAAGCACTGAGGCTGAAGTGGGAGTTCTAGTTCTGTGCAGAGACTTCTAGTGTGCTTTATTGCGTGCCTCTGAGGATGCAACCTGTTAAAGTCCGAGTGTTATTGTCCAGCCTTGGCAGGACCTGTTTCAGTATCAGCTGTATAATCTCAGTTGAGATTTTTTTTTTTTTTTTTTTTTTTTCCAGATGCTGGCAGTGACCTCTTGTTTTCATTTTTTAAACTGGTATTTTTCTGTAATTTGACCTTCCCTGTGGAGCCAGATGTTTGTTTCCAGATGTTTGAATAAACAACCTCAACCTCTTCTGTTATAGGAGAATGAACAGAGACTATTCCTCTGCTGTAACAATAAATTCTGCTCTTCTATTTTTATTTGCAAATGGAAGTCTGGCAGGGAAATAATTTTGGAACTATGCATGACCTCATTTTGAAAGGTATTGACTTTGATTTCTCAGTTTGAAATACACATCAAAAATAAATAAAAAAAAATACAGAGGGCTTGGCAGAGGTTGTTCCTAATTGAAGACAGAAGCACTATGTTCATGCTTGAAGACCTTCGTTGCTTGTGATCTTATAACTACATTAAAATGGCCAGGCATTCAATAGAAAGCTATTGATGTTGAATTCAGCAGAGAAAACTGAGTAGTAGGGAAGGCTTATTGAGAGAGGACCTTCTGAAGCATCTAGTATGCACACAGTATGTTGATAAGATGCTACCTTTTTGAATGTCTGCATAAGGCTCCCAATGCAGTGCTCTTACAGGAACATAATCGAGGGTGCTCTAAGTCCTCTAAGGCATTAAAGTGTGGAGTAAAGTGGCTGACAGAGTCCCCAGGGAGACAGGGGAAAAGTCCTTTTTTGGAGGATTAAGGTTCAGAGTGAAAAGGACTTATTCTTGTAAGCCTTAATGCTAGCTTCATACTGTACTAATAAATAATTTGTTATATGACAAATTAAAATGGTGTCTCAATGGAAACATTGTCGTACAGGCAAATGTGGTCCAGCGCTTTTATGAAATCTGATGTACTAAGCGTGTGACACTGTCTTTGGTCTGAAACCAAGTGCTGTTGGAGAGGTGTTTGTGCCCATCATAGGACTCAACTGCTTCTTTTCTGTGATCATGTTTTGTAGTATGCCTTGGAGCATCAGTCCCAAATAAAAGTTGGGACTAGGCCATGGAGTTCAAAGACTTTCTTAAAGCAACTGAAACAGGCCATGAGTTGGGGCTGGCTGTGCTTTAGGACTTCATACACACCTTGGCAGAGGGCCTCCAAATTTCCAAATCTGGGAAGCTTGATTCTTTCAAATATTTATGTTTATATGTTTGTGTGTGTATACATATATATATATACACATATATATACATATATATACATGTATATATATGTACATATATATGTACATTTATATATATGTACACATATACATGCACATATATATGTGTGTGTGTATATAAGTATGTATGTTGTTGGGGTTTTTTTCTCTAGTTTTTTTGCCTCATACAAACAGCTTTTTTTAGGCAGTGCACCAAATGTTGCAGATGTTTCTGTGCTTACTTCCAACATAACTCCACAGCTTGAGAACATCTAACCTATAGTCAATAGGATCAGTTTAATTGCTACACTTGGTGATTAATAACAAGTTTACAAAGAAAATAGTGATTTTAAGTGCTCTTTTTGAGGGGGGGAAATAAATTAAGTGTTTAAATGCAGTCAACTCATGTCTATAATATATAAACGCAGAAAAAGGTCAATTTTGCATTAGAAGTCATGCTATATTTCACGGTGTCATTTCTCTGTTCATCTGTCTTCAGGAACTACCTTTTAGATCCCACCTAAAAGAAATATTCTTTTCTCTGCATCCTTAGTCTAGTTAAACTAACTCCAGCTCAGTAGGATTGCAAATGCTCTATATTGTTCCTGAGCTGTTTGAACAGTTACAGGAGAAGAAGCATTTATAAATAGTTATATAGAAACTTGAAATGTGTCATAAGCTGCAAAGGGATGGCAAAATAATAATAAAATAATGGCTGGAGGAGAGGAAGATAAGGAACATAATAGCCGCTGGTGGACTTTTCTCACTACCCACCATTCTTGTCCTATACCTTCTCTGTTTCGTCCCTTCCATTTGCCTTTATCATTCCATTTGTTTGAAAGAACACTAACCTGCTGTAAAGGTCACAAAGCAAAAGGCAGAGCTGGATGACTTCATACCTGACGTGGACTGAATACAGCAGTTGCTCTGCCTTTACTGTGACTAATGTGGGTTGTCAAGAATAGCCCCAGTTCAGTTACACAGTTCTCACTTCAATAATCAATAATGATTCAACCTCAGCTATCCCAGTGTGTTAATGACTGGGATGTAGGAAATACAGAATGAAATACCATTAAAATCACTTACATTAACAACATCTCTCCCTAAGTGAGGTGGGAGTGTGCAACATCCATCAGCTCTGTTTGTCTAAGTCGGTCTCAAGAACTCTTTTGATTTGAGGTATTGACAATTTTAGTCTGGCAGGAGTGGACTATTACTACTGGAAGTCAGTAGGCTACTGGTGATGATGCACCTATAGGAAGAGCCAAATAATAACTTGAATGTGTTTGAATCAATAGTGGAACCACCAGCAAAGTGCTGTGCTTTTCAGGCTTTGACAGGGTGTGAAGGCATGCTGTATGTGAACCATGAGTGAAAAAGGGGGAAGAAAAGAACTCTCTCACTGTAGAAGCAGGGTTCTTTGTTATAGCAACAGTATTAGAAGCGTTCTTGACATTTAAGATAGCACAGACAGAAACCATTAATCATATAAATGCATCATCCAACAGTTGGGGTGCCTCTTGAAGTGGTTTTTGTTGTTGTTATTTCCTTTTTGGAAGAAACACTTGTTTCTTACCTTTTTCCCTTTTCCACTAACAGGCAAGTTCATGAAAGCAAAATAACTTCTGCCTTATGAAGACGAGGAGGCTTTTCTCACCGGTATTTTTGTGCAATTACTTTATGGCAATAACATTTGAGATAATAAGCCAGATTCCCTCCTGATGAAAGCAAATGTGGTTACATTGGAAGTAAAAATAGTTATGCATTCAAGAGATGAATAAGCTAGAAGTCCCAGCTTTGCAAGAGACCCAAACAAACCTTATAGTACAGCTTAATTCTCTGCTATTAACATAATTGAGCAGAGCATAACAGTAATAATATTTAATTGAAATAAAGCACTATTGCTGCTTTTGATATTTTGATTTGTGGCCTCTTGGTGGAATGAACAGTGGGAGAACCAGGAGGTCTTACATGGGTTTTGTTTGGGGATTTTTTGTTTGTTTTGGTTTTGCGAATCCACAGAGCCTTATCTACCTAACATCTCTGGCTGTTTTACAGTAGTTGAGATAATGAAAAAACCCTACCTAGAAAACAAAAAGAACATTGGTCAGATATAGGGGCAATATTACAAATGTCTTGGGGAGTGTACTGTATGAAATGAAGATAGTAAGGACTACCTTCTATAGTGGATGAGGAATGATCACCCATCACACATGCCAGAGATCCTTGCAGGTAGCCATTACAGGACAAAGTCAGGGAAGCTGCACCATCTTTCCTGAATGGAGTATTTTTTGCTGAGCTGCCAGCTCATCACCATGTACTTACTCTTTTGGAAAGACAGGCTATGTTCTGCCTGTGAAACAATCCTAAAGACTAACTCTTTGAGATATTCACCTGGAGAATGAATTACAGTTTCTTTTGTTCAGTTGGTTGCTTTTTTGTTGTTGATGTTTCTTTGTTTTTGTTTTTGTTTTGTTTTGTTGTTTGTTTGTTTGCATTTGTTTGGGTTTTTTTAAAAAAGGTAGTTGTCTTAACAACACATAGATTGCAGGCAGGAAACCTCTGCCTGCTAACCCATCATGTTTTTCCCACCCTGTGCCACTGACACTCCCCCTCAATTTTGCTGACTGAGCTGTGCAAGTGAACAATCCTCCCAACTCAGGCAAAATGATCTGGGTTGGTTCAAGCTGTGAGACCAGTCTTTGTGTGTGTTGATGGAAGGGGGATTTGAGGCAGGCAGAAATCCCAAAGCTGGGTGCCACTGAGCAGCTGGGGTAGGCTGGCAGGAAGGAGGTGCCAGCTTCCCCTGGCACAACTGATGATGGGAATGCACATTTATCTCCTTCCTGTGTATCAGCTAGAAACAGCTTCAGTTGCTTTCTTTTCTTCCTTCAAAATGAGGAAATTGTAATAACACTTCTTCAAATTTGTCTCATCTCTCTGAATATCAACTGGAGAATAAATTTGGTTGTTAATTATCATGCATAAGCGTACAGATGCTGAATGAACTGTGGCAGTGTTTCAACCTCCAGTGCTAGTGTTCTACCAAATGCTCACTTTCAGTTCTGATTCTGCAAGCATCTTGACTTTGACAAGTATTTCTTTTGGTCACAAATCACTTTTCTGATGGTGGTGAATAACCATGTATGCGAAGTCTCACTCTCAACTCTGTTATAACACACTTATTTGTTCAACAATATATCTTCTAAATAAATTCCTAATATATTTCTCTAGCTTAGCACAGGGTATGCTTGACTTGTTTTCTGTCCTGTTTTTCCCCCTAAGAAAAACAGAAATGTCTTTTGGCTGTGTTTTGTTCTACTTTGGATTTGCTTAAGGACAAAAGCAGCATATCACTGGTTTGTTTTTTCCTTCCTTTTGACTTAATGCTGATTAATACCAATGAGCACTACACAGATCTGTTTTCATGTCCCATAACAGCATAGATAAGCTTTCTGTTTTCAAGATCCTGAGGACAATAAACTAAAAATCTACCCATCTCAAGCTCAGTGTTGAAAACTGTGTTTTATATATGAGCCTGTATATGCTTACAGGTCTAGTGAGCCACACTGAACTGGCCTTCAGCAGCAGCTAGCTTTGAGGGTTTCTGATGATTCATCCATTAACAAATACACAGCATCCCTGGGCATATATAGCAATATAGTATATGTAAATCCATCCATAAACTTTTTGGCTGCACTAGATTTGCTTGTGGTGCATCATAAATTTTCTTGTAGGACAAACTGTTCTTAGGTTTCAGTGTAACAGAAATGCCTGTTCGTGAGTTGGGTCCTGTGTGATATATCAATGAGTTTGGCAACCCTGACACAACCGTAACCAGTTCACTTCTCTCTTTTTTCTGTGACTTGGAGGACAATAGATCTAGCATAACAAAAGAAAGCTCAAAGGAGAGCTTGCAATTTTGGTTCCATCATGTGGAACGCAAAATGGTGTTAGTAGTTTCTTCATGTTAAGCTTAGAGTGAACTGGGATCAGGTTCACATATAGGTCCAGCATCTGTCCTCTACAGGACAAATGTCAGGATCCATTGTGTTGTAGAGGTTTCTTTAATTTATAAGGAATTGTGCTGATACATTTAGCAAAGTACCTACTAATAACAAGAAAATATAAAAGCTTCCTAGCAGCACTGCAATATGCTAACAGACTTCTTTTTTTTCTGTAAACTCATGAAAGATAACTGTCTATGTATCAAAACAAACAAGACAGCTCAGCTGAAATTCAAGTTGGAATGATGCATTCATAAGCTTGAAAAAAACAGGAAAGGAGAAAAAGGCAATAAGGATGAAAGATTTTTGTGTAAGTGGCTGCTGCTATTCACAGCTGTACAGAGTAATCAGGGAACCCAGTCTATTTGCTTCATCCTTCTCTTTCTCCTTCCCTGCAGACTTATCTTGAGTACTCAGGGAGGTGGTGATTGAGAATTCATGGAAGGAAAATAAATGCTTATGGAAAGTGAAGGACGCATACTTTTGCAGCCTTCACCTATGTGTAAAGGATGGATGTGATAGTGAATAACTGTTTTATCTGCTAACTGATCTTTAAAAAGGTGTGGTTGCCACAGCAACTGCCACATAGTTGTGATTTACAGCATGCCACTTCTTGCATGCTCTACAGCATAGAGTCTCTGTCCCTCTGGTTGGAGTCTCTCAGGTTAACTGGTGCCCATTTGAAGCAGCCTCTGCTGCAGTTTCAACCTCTCCCAAGGTAACCAAATATCTCATCTCATGGAGAAGAGGCAGGTGGTGTGGACCAGTGGCTGTTTTCATATCTTACTGCATTTTGGCTTGGTTGAGGTGTTCATGACTTTGAGGTACAAGGGTCCCACAGTCACCTCTGTGATGAATGTAGCATAGAACAGCAGCCATGTGAGGTTTCCTTTTCAATGCAAGATGAGTGATGAGTGTGGAAATCAAAGGAAATCTCAATTGCAGTTTCTTGCAATTGACCTAAAGCATTCTGTCTTCTCTTCATGGTTTTCTCATCTTTGGCCTTTCTCATTTGCAAGGATATTTTGTGTCTATGGTGATAAATTCCATAAATATGAAGCTTCTCTGGTCATAGTGGTATATATGCATGCTTTGATCAGTGCCATGCAAGTATCCCTTTGGCTGTCAAACAGTTGCAGTTTTGGCAGCATGTTATGTAAGGGGGTAATTCTCTTGGGTAAAAATTCATGAGACCCAGGGAAAGGATGCTGCTGTAGTAAATAGATGCTATAGCAAATAGCTTTTATCCATACTTCTACAGACAGATAAAAATGATGCATAAAAGAGATTCTGAGACAGTTTCACATTCTCGGTTTTCACAACTAGTTTGGCCTCTTCCTTTCTCTTTTCTCCAAAAGCATTTTTGTGTCTTGCTAAGGAAAAAAAGTAATCTTGATGACTGAGTTTTCAGAAAGGTGAATTTTAATGAAATTGTGGAAATACCTTGAGGTGGTGAAATTGTAGGCTGGCTTCACTAGTGTTGTACTTCAGTAAAAAGTGAAGATTTGAAGGGAAAGATGAAGGTAAACCTCCTGGATGACAGGTCTACGTTGCCCAAAGTAGCAATAGACATTCTTAAACCACTTTGGCTTGCCTTGGTAAACAATTAAATTAAGTTACTTCAGACTTTACTACAGCACTGAAAATGAATAATGTTTCCTTTAAAAAAAAAAAAAAAAAAAAAAAAAAAAGTGTATCTCTTCTTAGGCAGAGCCTAAGCATAAAAGAATAAGGGGAAAAAAAATGCACAAACATCACCACAAGAACAGAATTATACACAAACAGTAGACAACTGCCTTATGCTGGATTCAGAAAGATATAAAAGCTCTTACAAATCTCTTATGCCAGTTAGTCCCTTCAGACAGTAGAAGTACAGAATGGTAATTATCACAGTTTTCTTTTTTTTTTGCTTTCTATTTCAGCTTTTTTCGCATGAACAAAGCAGAAGGGATATGCACATTAATAAAGCAACATCAAAGAAAAACAACCCAGCCGGAAAATAAAGGACTTTTACAATGCCATGTAAAGGAACATGGGGAAGTCAGCTTAATAGCACAGATCCCATTTGACATAGAATTAGCCATCACTGCTGTAACAGCGAGGGAATACTTGGATGTAGCATCAACATCATATTGTTACTATAACATACATCTCCCAGGCCTCCTTGTCTCCTTAGTGGTTTAGATTTCAGATATAGCACTAATAATTTGAAAAGCAGCATGCTAGCATGAGACTTCTTACATAGCTCATATTTGTGAGGACGTAAGAAGCTCGGGAGAAATTACACTAATTTTTTGGGGTTCTGCCAGCTTTTCCCAAATCTGCTTGGAAATGCTTAAGCTTCAAAGAGTATAGTTAGGAAACTGTTGGAGAAAACTCCCACTAAGTTAAAGGGGAAGAAAACTATTGGCTTTTTATGCATTTTTCCATTCCATAAATATGCACTTTCATGTTCATATACTACAAGATATTTATATAACAGAATATTATTCATGCCTTATGCAACAGTTCTTTTTCATGAACTAAAAGCAGAGAATATAAGGTGGAGCCAACTTTTCAGTACTTTAGGAAGAAAATAAATAGGATTAGGTGTTGTTTGCCTTGTATCAAATCAGTAGCTCATCTTTCTGCATTTATCTTCCAACACAGCAGGGTAGTCTGTGGATATACAGCACAAAAAGGAATCACAAACCCAAGTAAGAGGTGAACAAGAGTTAAATGTTAAGAACAGAACTAAACTGATGTTTTGCTGCTGTCTCTTTCAGTTTGTGCAGCTGAGACACAAGCCGGTATGCAAATCGTTTGACCTCAGGCATTATCAGTGGAGTCCAACTATATTTACGCTGGTGAAAGTGAGATAACTCTTGTTGACTGGTGTCAGATAAGCACATCCTTTTGCACAGGAATAGGCACCTTACACAAATTGTTTGGGTCTTTGAAACTACCTTTTTAAAACAAATGAACAATTCTCTCTCCAAAACCTGGCAGCTTAGCTTGGGCTTCGTAGTTGGACTCTACAAAACAGAAAAAAAGGGAAGGTGTTGATTTAAAATCTAAGGAAAAAGGAAACTGGAAGAATTTCTTCAGGACTGGAAAAAAAAAATAGCTTATTAAAAACAGCCTGTGGATTTTTGTAATGTTAACAGGCCATACCAATATATTTTTTTCTTTTACTTGAACCTGGGTAAAAATAAAATGAGGTGAATCAGTTAGTGTATACTCATGTGGTCATTTGGAAGAGGGCTTGAACACAAATGTTTAAAGGAAATAATTTACACATAAATTGCCTGAGGTAAACGGCTCATGAAGCTTGTGTTCATCTGTGGAGGGGAGATATGTGAAAATTCCAGGTAAATTGAGGTCTAAAACTGGAAGTCTTTTAAATGCCACTAGACCTTATTGTCACAAGGGAGACTGTAAACATTTCTAGCAACCACATAACAAAATAGTTATCTTTGTATTTGAACAAACACAAAAACAAATGTAAATTTATCCACTTTTTTTTTTTCCTCTTTATGATAAGCATAATTTCCATGGATACTGACTGTTTTTTCCCCAAAAGATTATCTTGACAACGCACATTACATTCATTTCAGTAGAAATACTTCTCAAAATAAATGGACAACCTGGGTAGTATTTCTTGCTTTGCTTAGTGGCTTTGTCCTTGAAACACTGATTGTAGAGCCTGAGAAAGGTGTGGTTTCTACACCTTTTATGATCGTAATTTCTGCAAATGCACCACATTCTTTTTTGAAGTATTAATGTATTTTGACATAAGTCTCACCTGTTTGGCTTCTGTGAAAACTGTTTGAAACTGTTAACTTTGATTAACACTGCATAATTTCTTATTCAAATTGTCAGAGTTGCATGTAGAGGATAATCTGTCAAACTCTTCTCACACACCTGTGTTCTACAACAGCAGTATAGAACCAAAGGAGGCGATAGAAAAATGAACCTGGATTACTTTTGGAAAATGCATCTTTACATTCAAGACCCTATAAATGAAACTGATCCATTATATCTCCTTCTCAGTACATTCATACTGTTGAACTTGAACTTCTGTTGGATAACCTGTACACTTAGATGTTTGCATGTGCCTAGGTAACATTGGATTTTGACCTCTGCAGCAACAGAAATATTGATATGCAACATTAGAGAAAGTCTGGAAGATTTTGTTTCTTTCCTGTGTTCTAAAATCTTTTTTTAAAACCTCACCTTAGAATCTTTTGAGTGGAAATCGTGTTCCTGGAGGATCATTTCAGAGCATACTGCATGAGGCCAATCTTAGAGATGAAGCACTCAGATCTAAATTTTACCAGGACCAAATCTCTGTTGGTTTGTCTCATTTCTACTGAATGGTTTCATTTCTTTTGCCTGATCCTCAGCAGGTGCCTGTAGGCATAACTATGTAGAAGTCACTGGAGCTCTGGCTTCCCTTGAGAAGCTGAAGTAATCTATGCATTTCAAAATATCTGACAGATGCTTGATGCAAAGTCAGTGAATGGTAAGTCAATTAATCTTACTGTGCCTCAATTCATCCCTCCGTAAAATGTCGTGCACATCTCCCAGGGTGTTACGAAGCTTGACAGAAGTTTATTAAGCACTCTAAGAATCTCTGATGGAAGGAAAGTAGCTGCTATACAGCACAATGCATCTTTGCCTCATACTTGTTGTCTTCAGGGTATTTATATAAGAAACATGGAGACTTTTTACCAAGGCCTGTAGCAATGGGACAAGGGGCAATGACTTTAAACTCTAAGAGGGTAGATTGCATATAAAGAAGAAAGTCTTTGTGATTAAGGTGGTAAAACACTAGAACCAGAGGAGTTGTGCATGCTCCATCCCTGTAAGTGTTCAAGACCAAGTTGGATGGGGGTTTGAGCAACCTCATCTAGCTGAATATGTCCTTGCCCATGGCAGGGGGGTTGGACTAGATACTCTTTAAAGGTCCTTTCTGACCCAAACCATTCTGTGACTCTTTGATTTAGTTTCGGGCCTTACTGTCCAAAACCAAAAGCTACCCAAGGCCATTCATTTCTGAATAACTGAATTATGGACCACCACCACTGATTAGACACTAAAGATTTCTCTCTTCTGGATGTTACTCCATTTTATTTATAAGGCTTGTGATGAAGAAAGAGGCACTCAGCTCAGAGTCATGAGGAGGCAGAGACTAGAGCAGCTCTGTCCTGCCTCCTTGCTCCTGCTCAGTACAGCAAATCAAAAGGGTTTTATTCTGCAAAATAACTGGAGCTTCTAGAAAACTTTGCTTTTCCAAGGCAACTGCTTCTAACACAACAGCTTATGTAAAATACTTTGTACTTGCATTAATTCAGCAGTCCTTTTGCTCAGTTTAGAGCTTTTCCCCAGCTGTACCTTGCAGATCTGTTTCACAACCTGAAGTTGTTTTGGCATTACCCCAGCTGTTTCATTTGATGCAATGTTTCTTGCACTTAAAGGATCTGAGAAAGAGACATGTACCTTTGAAAGACAGGAAGTAAGAAAATTATATAATAGGCTGCTTGCAGTACCAGTTGTCAAATGAGTTGGAGATGACATATCTGGCAGCCCTGGATTAATTTTTCTTTTTTTCTCATGCATTTAGCTTGGAGTCAAAAAAAGGATTCCTGTGTAATCTAGGAAATACAATAAGTTTTTTAGCTTAGTTTTGACGTGGCATGTAATTTTACTTTTTTCAAATTTGACAAATGTGTTACAGAGAACCTAAGCCAGGTTTTCCTTCTTTGAAATCAGATTAAAATAGGAGTAAATAAGTTGTATTTTTCCTTTCTCCCAGAATACTTCATCTGCCATTTTATATCTCAAGAGTCTGGCTAATTTTATTCCTTCTCAGGGGTATCTTGCTAAAACACTTGTATGTACCTGGCTGTTTCAGTTACAAATGCTATGCCTGTGTCTCAGAAGTAGAATGTATTGCTTTAATATATACTTGATTTGTCAATTATTTCCTTCCCAGGTGCTAGTAAGCCACCAAATGTGATGCAAGTACTGAGTAACTGAGTTCCTTACCTTCTGCTAAAGTGTTAATGCACCTGCAGATTTCAGATGTGTAAGCAGAGCTGTTGCTCAGGGTGGGGGGATGTTGTTTGAGTGGGAACCTGCTTTAATAAAAAAACTCCTTAATTTCTGGAAGTTCTTTTTACAATTAACACCAACATTGGGAATAAATAGGGGAAAAAAAAGTGTTTTTTGTTTAGAGACCAAAATAATTAAATGTTTTTCATGAAGAGGTATATATTTTAAGGTTTTTTTTCTATAGCTAGGCTTAGATCTTCAATTGCCCTGTGTTAGGAAAGTAACTATACTCTGTGTGACTTTTCTATGAAGGAAAACCAGTATAAATTCTTTCATTAAGGATCTGTTCTTTTTAAGCATCTTTTATTAGAAGTGCTGAATAAAATTTGAGGGATAAGAAATCTGTAGAAATAAATTATACAAATCACTCTTTTCTTCAAGAACTCTAAACTTCTTTTCAGGGGTCATTCCTATCAGGCTAATGCCTCTACTGGTGGTATGCTGAACTGTTCCATTCAATTAGTCATTTTATGTTTATGTAGCATAATATATTCTTGTAAGACTGAGTAGATACCATCAGAAACTTTCTTCAATTTAGGTGTAAAATTCACCACCCATCTTCGGGTGCTGGACTGATCACTGCATGTGGACTTGCTAGCTGGGAGCTCTCCCTGAACAGCATAACTGGCCTGTTCCTTACCAAATTTCACTGAAGAAGGTGGAATCACCTCTCTTTTACTGAGCATCCTGGTAGATCAGGACATAGTTCCGGGACGTGGAAGTCTCTGGCTCTTGTCTCTGTTTGGCACAAATAAACTAATCTACCTTCTGTCTACTCTGTATCTCCTACCCAGCATTTGTCCTTTTTTCATGTGTGCTCTTTTTGCATGTGTAATGACAGACAAATCTCTTTAGTGATCTATTGAGAGATCAAAGAATGCCTTCTCCTATTCAATACATATCAAATGTGTTCATGTGTGAGGAACCGCTTCCAGTGAAAGAAATTGTGAGACCCTGTGAAGAAATACTTCAGAATTCATTTGAATCACTAACAACTGGTATATGTTTTTAAACTTGGCACTCCTACGAAGCCCACCTTGGTCCACCCTCCCTCCAGTTCTTTCTTTCCTTGGCAGCCCAAATCATCATCCCCTCGCATTTCCAACAGCAGCTCCTAGGCTTTGCCCTCTCTACAACTGCAGTGCTCCAGGCCTCTGTCACCTGGGCTCCAGACATCCAGTTCACAACCTTTTCTTCCCGCAGTTTGTCTAGCTCTAGGCCTGCATGAAGTGTCACCTGTTATCACTTGTTCAGCACATAAGTGTTAACTTAGAAACTTCTGTGTCATTGTATACAACACAGGGTATGTGGGGGGTCACAGGACTTGCCTGTATTGGCCCCAGGGGGTGATTAGGTTGCTGGTGCTCTCTGGAGGGAACCTCCTGTCCCCACAGCAAGCATTGCAGAAGTCTGCCTTGTGGCAGCGGTGTTCTTCTGAAAAGTCAGCAATACAAACTTTCACTTCCTTGAGAAAAACATGATGCTGACTTCACTTTAACTACTTGTGTGCTGAGTGAAAAGGGACACTATTTTTTCCAGCTGTGCTTTTTGCATAGCTTGCTTTGGTTGTGTTCTCAGGGTGTGAAAATGCAGCTGCCTTCTTATGTTTTGACAGTAGGAAAAAAAATGATTAATAGATCCTAAAGGCAAAGGTTCAAAGTAGGGACCCACATGATCAGCATGTCTAAGATCTGGGCGGTTCTGAGTAAAACTGCTCAAAGTAGATATTAAGGTACTGCAAAACTCTGCTAAGGTACTCCAGATTAGGCGTTTACTAAGTAGTATTTCTGAGTACCCAAAGGCAAAGTGCTTTTGAGTAACTAGTCCCACAGTGGGCTACTTCAATGAAAGCTGTGAAAGTTCCACCTTCTGAAATACATGGAGGTGAATGGTTTTGTTTAAGCTGTAACCTAAACTGAATTTGAATTTGGGCCTATTCTTATGTTATTTGAAATAAACTTAATCCATTTTCAGGTTTTGCATAGCCTTGACTTGAAGGACTCCTTACCACAGTGATTAAGTGCATGAGCTGCAGCAGAGTGGGAAGCAGGCTCCTGGATCTCTGCTAATAAAATAAAACATTGGACCTGTTCCTGTGACTGAATTCATTTTCCCTATTCTCTCCAACAAACTGTCTTTAATCTAATAAGTTTCCTTCTGTCATTCACACTTCTTCTGAGTCATAGCATTGCAGGCAAGTTATTTAAAAATTAAAACCCACCACCACACTCTGGAATACAATGTGAATCTCTGAAATTTGGTTGGGCATTTCAATTTCAAGATTAAATGTAGCAATCAAACAGATGAGGAGAGATGATCGTAGGTAACATAAATTGCACCGTTTCTGTGTGCTGCTGAAAACAGGGCATGTATTTCTGTTGTGGGGACTTTCATGTGCAAGCTGTTGAGTTCAGGTGAAAATGTAGAGGATAGAAATATTTATCTCCGCAACCCATCAATGCCTACTTGATTAAGGTTATCAGAAGGGTCTTGATAAATAGCACCTTATCTCCTTGTTCCATATGTCCAAGGTTTCTAAAAAGAGGATCTGTTCCAGGTGGTACATTCCTTCTGAGTGATTTTTTTTTTTCTGTAATGAAAGCTGATTGTTACTGATATGCTGAGCTGAAGAAAGGGATCTGTCCAATAACTGCAAAAAAACACTTTGCAGAACTGTACTGAAATAACCAAGCTTGCACAGGTGCTCACCTGGGCAAGGTAGCTCTTTGGGGGCCAGTAGGAGCCTTCCCACCTGAGAAATTTGGCTAAGCTAGACCCAGGCAAATAGCAATATGCTGCTGCACTTAGAAAATCCTCACAGTGTCCCTTGGAAAGTGCACATGGCTTGTTTTAAATGCTGCGCTGTGAGAGTGTTGATTTTTCACTGCTCTTCCAAGATCTGCATTGTAGCCCAAGGGATTATTTATGATTTTTCAACTCTTTCTTCCAAGATTTATTTTATTTTTTTTCAACAAAACTGCTCTTTTTGCTATAGAAAACGAAGGGCTAGAACCAATGAAGGTTGAGTTTGGGGTGCCAAAGCAGGGACAGAATCAGCACTGACTGTGGCTGAGCTCAAGTGTCCAAATTCAGGAGCAGAGAAGACAGGATGAGTGAGGATCTGCGAGTGTGCTGAAAAGAGTTATTTGAGGTCAGTACACTATATTGCCATGACTACTAGTCTATAGAGGAGTGAGATGGGTTTGAATCACAGACACACCATGTCTCTGCTGACTTGGAGCAACTGCCTGGAAAGCCCTCTTGATGGCTTGCAGCTCATCCCTCCTTCGCACACTCCTGTCCAAAAAGTTAGTGGCAACAGTACGTTTTCATAACATGTGCTCCAAAAGTAGAGCGGTATTAGCCATCCCTAGTTAAAAAACTTAGTAATTGGATTCAATCATACAGTAAATTGCCATGGAATAAGCTGGAGAAACTGTCCTTGAAGCAAAAAAGCACAATCCGGTCTTCTGCAAACTCAAAAGAAAGCTTCAGCCACGGGTCTATACTGGTATGCTTATTTCTGCTCTATATCACTGAATTACTAAATTATTTTTGGTATGGTTCCCTAAATTTACACACCCAGAACAGCCTGGTAGGTTTAGGATGGATAGTTTTAAACTGCTTGGGAGGCAGGGAACAGAATTCAAACCCTTTTCATAAATGGGGGAAATTGAATCTGGAGTTTCTATTTCTTGAATGAGCATGCAAAATTCTATGATATTCTATTAAAGCAGTACTGTCTTAAACATATTTTTTAAAACTTTTTTAAATGTTCTTGATGGCAAGAAGAACTGATCCTGTTAGCATACAGTAGTACCAATCTGAGTATGTTTTATTGGTATAAACTATCAGAGATATGGGCACAGAAATGTTGAACCTTAAATTTGTTTAGGTATGGCTGAGCACTGAGCTGTTTCAGTATTGTGGTTATTATTTCACATGCATGTAGAGGTATAACATTAAAAAGTCTAAGAAATGCCACCTCGAACACCAGCTGAGCAGGTCTCTTCAGAACTGTATGTTGGAGGCAGTGCCTGAATCCTGCTTGATGCTTTTGTCAGACCAAATCCAAACTGATTTCTCCAAAGTTTGTTTTTTTTTTCTACCCTATGTATAAAAAAATATTTTCTTCTGTTGAAATTGAAGTGAGATGTGCAGATGCCTTTTATGCAGACAGAATTTGTTTTTCTTTGGGTGTTTAGTGATTTGACAAAAATTATTTAGAAATAATTTTTTCTTGTAGCTGTTTGTTAAATATTTCAGTGCCGTTGCACACATTATTTTAAAATTTATGCTGTAATATCTTCTCTAAACGGGCAGTCTGGAGAATTCATAACAAAAAAAAATATTGAGAGTTAAGAGAAGACGTGGTTATTCAACGAGCACTTCCTTATTTCGTAGCAATTTCAAGCTTGCAATTCGCACATAATTCTTTGAGAAACCCAAGCTCCCAGTGTACATTATACAACCTATCAATGCTTTTTCTGAAATGAGCTTCCCTGATGTTGGCTGGTACTGTGGCTTCACTGGTTCTGAGTAAGTCTTTCTCTGAAGAAAAAAATGTTCAGTGAGGACATGGGCCCAAGAACAGCAAAATAAAATGTGAACTAAGGGCAGGAAAAAAAAAAAAAACAGGGATAGGAAACTGTTGGCTTTGTTTTGCTGAAGAATTTGTGAAAGTTGCCTGTAGTTGCTTGCTGTCCACTTCAAGCGTTTGCATGGGTGTTTGCCTCATGTGTTAGCTCCCTGGCTGTCCCACTTCTTCTCTCGTCCTTCAACTTACACAGCTCATCTGCTGCCAAAACAGTTTGTCTCGGTAGTTTCAGCTTTCCTTTACATACGACTGTCTTTTTAAGCCAAGTTAATCCAAAAGGGCTCAAATAAGCAGTGGCAATGCAACTGAAAGGACTTTGTCTAATATTGTGAGCTGGTGGCAAGGTCCCTGGCCCTAAGTTTTGGGACGCTTTTTGTCCAAAGAGGTACTGTGGCCTCTCAGGCATGTAGATCCCATCTAGTCAAGCCACTCCATGAGCTTTCATGGTACTCCCTCAATTACATACTTCTAAACTCAATACCTTCAGAGGGCTTGCAAGTAAATAATTTATGTGCATTAATCTGTATTAATCTGGTTTGAAAATCCAGTGAAACTGCTGGAATGTTTCTGACACCTTCTAGGGCTCATCAGAGTTTGGTGTCAGTATTGTTACCTGTTCAGTGAAGTTTTTGTTGCCGTTAGTGTCTCAGTCTTTTCAAACTCATCTTAATCCACAATAGAGACCAGGATCCTGAATAAGATTTTTATTAGCACCTGAAAAACTGTCAAATGTCCTAAGTATTTCTGAGCATAGAAAATGCAGTAATATCCATGGATGGCATTAGCTCTATCCTGTTATGGCATTAGCTCTATCCTGTTGTGACACTAGGCAATATCTGGTGTCTTATTTAAGTACACTGGAGGAAAAAGATCATTACTCTGTTTGCTCCCATCTGCTCATTGTAAACTCCAAATGGAATATCTTTTGCTGCACAGAATATATCTCTTCTGCCAGGCATCAGTCAGTGCGGTTTTAGTACAAATAAATGAACTCAAATAACACTAACACATTCTGTGATGGTCCCAGATTTGCTTTGTAGATTTGTAGCACACAATCCTTTGTAAAACCTTGAAATATTTATGTTTTTTTCACATTTAAATGCCTTAAAATTCTCACTCTACCTGTAAGCAGAGTGGTTTGTTTATTGTTGACTTAACTACATACCTTCAGAAAAAAAATAAAAGTAGAATTGAAACAGTATGGCAAAATAATATCCTGAGGCGTGCTGCCACTGCAAATCATAAATCTAAGAAGGACCTTTTCCTTTAGTTATGTGTGAGTTTTGTATGCTGCCACATTGTTAGTAAAAGCATTCTTAAAATATAAATATACATGATTCTATTATTGCTACAATTTGAATTTGGGACCTGATTGTCAGTGCTTGCTGAATTTTCAGCTGCTGCATAAAATATATTTTTTTAGCATTTGTTAAAGTTGCGTTAAAAACTCCCTAAGCTTTTTAAGCTGGGAAAACCTTTTGAAACAGTATTTTGTGCTTAATCCAAAGTCCTTGGCTGGAATGAGAGAAAAAGAGATCTCTCAAGCGGTCATTAAAATATGAGCTTGTCTGTTTCTATGATGAATGAGCAGCAAGGATGAGAAGAAATATCTGAAAGGAATCCCTGAGGTTACTGAGATGCTGCAGATGCAGTATGAGGCTTGCCTGGGTTTGAGCTTTACCTCCCTGGCTCAAAAGAACATCCATCATGGTCACATTTATTTTCTAACAGCAGGATGTGGAAGTGGAACAATTCTTCCCCCATGCTGGGTCAAGGCCACTGGTCAGCTGCGGACCTGCTTCCACAAGCAGCAACATGGGGGTGGACTGGGCCAAAAAGGTGCACGTGTGAAGCTGCATCTATGTTCTTGCTCAAATCCAGGATTGCTTTAAAAATTACCATGAGGTTGTGCATAGACAGCACTACTGTTTCACTCTGCCTGCAAGGTAGAGGCATTCTGCATATGCAGATCAACTAAGCACCCATGTTCTCTGTACTTTTGCTATGTGGTTTCTTGAGATTACTTGCATGATGAAACAGGATGCATAGGACTGTGTCTTAAGACAGACCTGTTAATAATCTAGTAGTTTCTTAAAGCCTAAATGAATACGCTTGGAACCATTTAGAATCATAGAATGGTTTGGGTTGGAAGGGAACTTTAAAGCTCATATAGTACAACCCTCCTGCAATGAGCAGGGACATCTTCAACTAGATCAGGTTGCTCAGAGGCCCATCCAGCCTGGCCTTGAATGTCTCCAGGGATGGGGCATCTACCACCTCTCTGGGCAACCTGGGCCAGTGTTTCACCACCCTCACTGTAAAAAATTTCTTCTGTATGTCTAGCTTGAATCTCTTTCATTGAGATTTACTACTTGTCTTATTTGGAAAGTAGAACTTGCCTTCAGTGACACTAAAAACCTCCCAGTTTTACTGATACTGAACATTTCACGTGTCACTTTGGGGTTGCAAAATTTTTCCACAGTGTCTAAAATTTCTATTTTTCTGAAAATTTAATTCTACTTATCTGAAGAAAGCCAGAAAAGGAAAATTCGTAGTTAAAAAAAATCTCCAGCTGCTTCAGTAGCTGATGTGTTAAAAATAGGCTCAGCAAAGACAGATTAGTGTGTAAGGATAGAGGAATGTATCAGTTAGGTAAGACAGAGGAAGGCAAAAGGAAAATACAGTGTCTTATATGTCTCCACGGTTTATTTAGCTGGTTTTTCTTGGTGTTTATTAGGGACATTCCCAAGAAGTGATTTTGTTTCAAGGTGAGATCATTTCACCGTGATCATTTCAGTAATAAGCCCATTGAGTACCCTTTAACGACATGTGTGAAGGGAAGTGGGGGAAGGGAGATTTCATCTTTAAGTGGTTTCTTAAACAAAATACCAAAATAATAGGGAGAACTGATTGAATTTAGCCAACTGTTATGTCACCATAGCAACCATGCATGATGGCTCCACACTGGAAATATCTGGGTTTTTTCAGAGATTAAAATGCTGGTGTTTTTTTTTCTTTGGGGGGAAAAAAATGTGGCAGCTCCACTAGGATCCTGCATTTGAAGGAAGAACTAGTTTTGTTTTGTTTTATTTCAAATATTGTGATGGGGAGAAAAGATGTAGATGCTTTGTGCACTGCATTGGCAGAGTTTCCTGTGTGGCCATATGTTATGTTCAGCAGGAGCATAGGGAAAGCAGAACAATTGCACACTGCCTAACCAGAGGAAAAAAAAAAAGTCTTGACAGTTATTACTCTTGTATTTATTTATTTCTTTTTAACCATTTATCCTTAGGGGTCATAGACCTAAAACAGTCATCACTTTTAATGGACTTTTTCTACCAACTTACTGTCTTTCCTTTGGCTAGGTCAAAGAGCTACAACTAAGCTATAAATAGAATATAAATAGAATAAAAATTTTGCTGATATTTAAAACATACCTACTGCTACACTGAGCTGTGGAGGTACCCACAGTGTGAAAATGACCCAGTAGACTAATCAAGTGAGAGTGTCTTACCCAATTTGGCATCTTCAGTTGAGGAAGCTGCCCCAAAGATTGGCTGATAATAAACCCTTGTCTTGGGATCAGTATGAGACAATTTCATACACTTGTTTATTGTCTGGTTTTGTATGACAAATGCAGGACTCGCTGATGGTAGCAAACTGTGGTTTCTTACAGTATTTTAATAAGTTTGGTGAAGACTAGGAAAAATTATTTAAATACAGAACAACAACCATTCTTAACCAGCTGTATTTGTCTTCCAGAGAGCAAACCTTTAGCAATTACTTTTGGAAAGAATAAATCATTTATAGCTAAGAGGTATATTTGTATTTATGTTGTACTATAGTCAGGGAGGACAAAATGCTCCTTTTTCTCTCCTCTAAACAGGTTGTCAACAGGCTTGCTGAACAGCATTTACGAAGAAAAAAGGGAGAGAATAACTTTGTAGTGAAGGGAGGAAAAAGGTTGTTCAGAAAACCAGAGTGGGGCTGGCAGGGGTGCCGTGGGCTCCCCCAGGGATGCACAAACTTCTCCCTGTTGCTGAGCAAGACAGAGCAGTGCTGGGGGCAGGGGGAAAGCACAGCTCTGCTGCTGCAATACTAACAAGCTTTGCCTGGCAGCAAGGTCATACTGACGCTCTTCTTCTGCACCAAGTCTGGTGGTGCTGGAGGTATGGGGCCGCTGAGTTACAGCACAAAGTGTAGCCAGTGCCTGTGTGACCATGGGCATGGTGTTAGCCAGAGTAGCAGACAGCTGCTGATCCTCATTTGGAATTACATGTGCTCTGTCCTTCCGGGAAATGGACCATTGTAGAGACAGCTAGGGGTCCCAAGTCCAGGCATGTCTGAAAATGTTGTCTCTTTCCTTCAGCATCTTCATCAATAAAACATTAATACCAACAACAGGCTCCATCAGTGGGTCACAGAGTAAAAACATCCCCTGAAGCTTTGTATCTTCTTTCAAAATGCTGCTTCACTCTCTGATTAGCTGCTGAACAGCTCTGTCAGTGCTACCTAGCAGTGAACTGATGATACCACTTACCCACAATTAATTCAAGTGTTGCATCAAGGCTGACCTGGCTAATTAACGTGAAATAGCACTCAAATTACCCCAAGTATATTAGCTGTCTCTTTATTGTTTTTAATTTACTGACAGGAAAATCACTGAAAACACAGATCTTGGCCAGATAGTTTAAAGAACATGATTATTCTGGAGTTGCAGTAGGGCTGCCTTTGGCCAACTGCAGCTCTTGCAGCCACATTGAGTCGAAGCTGGCCTATTTTACCTCCCCTTCAGTAGCATTTTTGCATCCCTGAAGGTGTGACTTCAAGTGTTATTAATAGCCAAATTGTCTAACATCTTGTAAAAGCTGTGTATGTCCTTGGATTTCATTCTTTTGCTACTGTTTTTCTCTAGAGGAGACTACGGGATAGTGCTCAGGGGTGCAACTGCAGAGAAAATAGTGGATGGGAGGGGAGGGAAATGTGATGCATCAATATAGCCCCTACATCCACAGCACTTGTGACTTTAAGCTTTTCACTGTTCCTGGAATAGCATAACAGGCTTTTTCTTTGTTGAGGTTTGAATACTGTAATGACTACACTGTATGCCAGAGATGATGGCTCATGTTGTTTTATGTCACTGGAGGTATGCACAGGGAGGAATACTGATTTCCCTTCTCCATTTGCCGCATGCATGCACCTCTAACTACATAGTGCTGCTCACCAGGATGTTTGTCCTGTGCAAAACATGGTATTCATAAGAGGATTCTTTGCTAATTGTTTAACTGACATTAGTCATTGATGATTGCACACTGGCACCTATGAAACAAGGTGAGAGACACTGTGAGCAAATCCTCGTGTGCAATTTCTCACTCTCAACCATTTGTGTGGATTTTGCTGTGAATTTTTGGCAATTTGAATTTTCACTTACAAAACAGAAAGACAGAAGAAGTTATCATTTAATAAATGCATTTCACAGAATGTGTGAATCAATAGGAAATTCTAGCAAGATGAGTGATACTGCTAAATGAAAAGCGGTGGTTGTTTTGCAGTAGAAGATGGGGAGAGGGGTTGCTTTTGATTGTAGCTTTTCCATCATGTTCCTAGAGTCTTCTAGGTACTTTGTAAATTGCTGCATCAAAATGATCAATCCAATTAATTGCTAACTGCCTATAAAACCCTAATGTTTAACTGAATCAATAGTTTCCCATTTGCTGTCTGTTTTCACAGTGTACCAAACACTATGATACCAACTTGTAAAAGCCATCTAAAAAGAGCAAATGCCAGTGGGAGAAAACCATGTCCTACAAGTGATTGCTCTATGATACAGCATTGGTTACTTGCTGTGTGCCATTCCTGGAACAAAACAAACTATCAGTCTCTTCAGGCTTTCCAGCTGCCCCTCTGGGATTCCTTATTCATTGCTAGTGTACACTAGTAGATTTCACCCACTGACACTATTCCTAGGTGTCCATAAAAGCCACAAATATGTTTTTTTCCTTGTCTTGCTTCCTGCCATCCTCTGCAGTGATCTTCTTTACTCCAGACATAAAAAGGTTAGTGTGGGAATTCTAGAGTTACTTTTTCTTTCAGTAGCTTCAGTAATATCCTAGGTCAATATTGATAGGTTACAGAGTGCTACCATATAAACATTGAATTTTGTAGTACATCTTAACAGTAGTTCCAGTGAATCTTGTCTTGATCTTACGGGAGACTTGAGTCATGTTGCTAATACTTATTTTCAAGTAGCAGAACTGACACTTTTTTTCAGTAATTCTAATAGTCAATTGGGCAAATTAGAAAAAAAAAAAAAAAACAACACAACAACAAACACAAAAAACATACACACCAAAAACAACAACAAAAAACCCCAAACAAAAAAAAACAGAAACAAAAACCCTACCATAACATAGTTACCTTATGCAGAAATGAAACTGGACTAGAAGGCTTCAAAAGTAATTTTCATCAGTAAAATAATTTTTGCGTGCCCACAAAATTGATTTGATGCCTTTTGGTATTCAAGGGACATCTTTTAAGCTGGTGTTTATTTCTTCTTTGGTATTTGAGCTATGGCTTATTTTCCTTTTGTTCTTTTTTTAGGATTCATTATGCAGAATGATAAAGAAGATGCCCAGAAGGAGAGCTTTTGTCTCTTTCTTCTCATTTTGGCTGGACTAATCAGTGCATGTATGAGGGTGATTTGTTTGTTTGCTGCCAGGCCTTGAACAATGAAATTGTCTTGAAAGAGTATTTTTTGAAATATGATGGTTTTTGCAATAGTGACAGAAAGGCCTGTCCTAAACAGTGAACAGTGTTTTGTTTGTTAGCACAATGATACTGGCCACAGCAATCTATAATCAGCACATTTGAGCTCCAAAGTTGGATGTTTCAAAGCTGGCTGCTGATCACTCCCTTTTAGATGTCCCCTTGAGATGCCTGCGTGTCCCTGCCAGGCGGCTGTGAGTGTGAGGAGTTTGCAGGAGCCTCCCAGGCGCAGGGGTTTCTGTTCTCTGTCTGCCTTACAGCAAACACTGAAATGGCTTTGACTGCTGTGTGATTTTTCTTTTCCCAGACTTTTTGCCTTCATGACCTTGCACATTCCTTATAGAAAATCAGAATGGGAGGTCAGCTTGTGCAGTGGCAGTGTATGAATGTTGCTTTATTTGTACCTGTTGCAGTTGTCACTAAAGGCACGTTGCCATTAGGGAAGCAAGAACCGCTTCTCCCTGTACTTTTGAACGTTCCCTGTTGAAGACTCTGGTCAACAAGTTTGGTTTGTTTTGTTTTGTTTTCCCAAGTGCTGCCATGCTATAACTGATGCAAAGGTGCCTCATAATGCAATGCTTGCTACAGTACTCAAAAACTTGGATGTATAAAACTCACAAATGGTCAGTTAGCAAATCCATGGTAAAACTTTCCTCCTCGTTGCAAGAGCTGCTCATTCTCTGTCTGCTCTGTGTGTGCATTGGGGTGTAAAGCTTTACAGGGGCAGCCCCCCAGGCTCTCCTTATGAGTCCATGTGAAGGAGAGTTGGATTTGGGAAGCCAGGGATGGCACAGAGCCCCTGGCAGTCACTGTCACTCCCGTGGTGGGAAGCATCCATGGGGAAGCTCCTGCTAGTCTGCAACACAGCTGCCTGGCAACAAGCAGAGCATCTCATCTTAACTCTTGTCTCAAGAGCCTCAAAATGGTACTCAGCATGCCTACTATGCTCTCCATTTCACATTAGGCTTGTTTTACTAGTCTGCAAGTGCACTGCAGCTTATTTCAGCCAGGCTTTACAATGAGTGCTGAGAAACCACCGTCTGTAATGGTTTCTGTTTGGTTCAGGAGGGCCCAAGGTGTGATCTTCTCTATGTGCTCATCAGAGAGCTCTGCTCATTTGCCTCTGCTGTTTTCAGATGCTCTTAACAGTGGTGCTGTGAGATCAGGCAACACTTCTCGCCAGCTTGAGCAATTCAGATGGCTTTTTCTTGGCTGCAGCAAGTTAACTTGAATAGAGCAAAAGCCACCAACTTTACTCCCATGATTGGAGCAATTAGATAGAAACATGAATTATTTGAAAACCTTATTGCAGTGCAGCACAGCTGCATCATTGGAGAGGCACAGGTTCCCTGTGCAGGAGTAACCATCTGTGGAAACAGCCTCAGGAAAAGCAGTTCCTTCCCCAGCACCAGCCACCACCATGAGACCTCATACTGACTGCACCAGGCTGCAAGTCACCCTCCAAACAGCTTAAAGGGAGGGATGCACCTTGCATGTCCCCTCTTAAGCAATTCCAACTGTATCTAAAAAATAGTTTGGTGGGATCACATCTTCCATGTTCCCAGGGCTCAGGCAGTGAGATGAGAGCCACTTTTGAGCAGCAACTGGGAAGAAATGCAGCATTTCTGACCTCTTGAAGAACATTTTTGCGAGAAGTTAAATTTCCAAATCTTTTTCTCTTCATGTCATATTTCTCCACCCACTCTCCCTTGCTTAGAGGTGCTTAAAAATGCTTGTAATGGAAACACATATGAAAAATGTTTAATCACAGCAACAGCTCTATGTGGAGTGTTTTGTTTAGCAAAAAGTCTGTATAAGCTGCATGTCAGCAACCGCCTGGAGACATTAGATGGGCTGTTATCTCTAATCACCCGAAGATGTTTTATAATTCTAAGAACAACATTCACAGTCTTCCCTGGATGAACACAGCATAGTCTTTGGCACTTACACCATCTCTTGGAGTAACAAAGAAGCATCACTCTGCCTGATGCTATTATCAGGTAGATGTTGGTTTTAAGAGAAATCATCATGCAGCTGTTTTCAAATTGTTTAAAAATCGTATTCAGAGATTCTAAAAAAACTGGAGCAGGAATCAGTGTGATCCAATTTAAAATGTGTAGTGACATTGGTGTACTAATTATAATTTTGCCACAAGCAATCGTCACTGTCACAAAACTGCCAGTCTGTTTGGTGGTGGGCAGCTTTCTGTTTCACAGACATCTGGCAGAATCAGCAGAGGATGATTAGTTTGCCAGACTGCCGACTGCGTGCAAGAACAAAAAATCTCCATGATGAGGTGGGATAGAGAAACCAGTGAATTCAGCAACAGAGATGGTGGGCTTAAGCACTGCAAAATGGAATATCATTTGGCATTTGGCATTTAATAAACAAGGCTGTGAATGTGTCATGTTGGTTCTTACAAAGCTTCTCGTTGCTCTCAAGCTATTTTGTATCCTTCAGAATACAAATAGTTCTGATATTTTTATACATAAGAATACCTGAGGTGCTTTTGTAGTAAGGGGGTAAGCTAGCTTTGCCATGAATTTTGTGTATCATACTGTTGCAATATTTTAGAACAAGATCGAGGGCCAATATATAATCTGTACTCGTCTGCATCCCAGAGATGGAGATATACTTCTGGTAAGTCATATCCTTGCTTGAAGTCACTTGGGCATTTTCCAGTGACACAGACTGGCACCGAGAAGATGCCATTTTGAAACAGGCGCAACGTGAGAGCATCGTTCTTTCATTGTAGAGCTTTCCAGCCCAATTTCAGTATTTTATTTCAATAATGTGGCAGATTTTATTTCAACTTTATATGACAGCGTACCAAGTGGAAAAATATTTTGAACCTTTCATATGGTTTCAAAGGCTTTACTTTCACAAAGGAGATTTTTTTGGTTTGGGCCCTCTGAGCAGAATTCTGTTTTGAAATCTCTACATTTGTCAGTCGGATGTTACTACCAGGTGTAGTATGGGCAGGGTCCTCCCTTTCCCCTTCTCTGCTGCTGCCTGAACAGCAATGGAAGCCTCCCTGGCAGGCATCACTGCTGTCATTTTGATATTTACCTCCACAGCAAACAGGTTCTGCCTCTCAGAGTGGGAGGCAGACCTGAAGCACGCTATACACCTTTTTTTCCCTAAATACATGATGTAGTTTTCTATGTAATAATAAACTCTGTATTTCAAAATTTGTAACAGTTCACATAAAGAAGTTCTAACTCATTTTAGTAGACAAAAGTTACCTGCACCAAGGAGAGTTCTATCTTACTGTGCTTGTACATCTTAGAATGAGAGAATCATAGAACAGTTTAGGTTGGAAGGGGCCTTTAACGGTCATCTAGTCTAACCTAGTCTGACCTTGAATGTTTCCAAGGATGGGGGATCTATCATCTCTCTAGGCAACCTGCTCCAGTGTTTCACCACCCTCATTGTAAAAAAATTCTTCCTCATGTCTAGCCTGAATCTATCCTCTTTTAGGTTGAAACTATTATCCTTTGTTCTGTTGCAACAGGCCCTGCTAAGAAATCTGTCCCCACCTTTCTTATAGACCCCTTTTAAGTACTGAAAGGCCGCAATAAGGTCACTCCGGATCCTTTTCTTCTCCAGGCTGAACAACCCCAACTCTCTCAGCCTGTCCTCACAGCAGAGCTGTTCCAGCCCTCTGATCATTTTTGTGGCCTCCTCTGGCCCCTCTCCAACAGGTCCATGTCTACTGTATCTCTACTGAGGCCTCCAGAGATCAATGCAATATTCCAGGTGGGTCTCACCAAAGCAGAGATACTGTCTCAATGAAGGTTTTGATTTTTTAATTTTGTTGCTTATTGTATGCACATCATTTATGGAAATAAATCTTTTCATTGCAGTGGCTGAATGATGAGTGTTCTTTCTGTAACAAATAGGTCAAATGCTTATCCTCAAAGAAAAATGAGATTGAATGCAATTTACCTACCTAAACTTTGATCCTGAAGAAAGAGGCAACTGAGTTCTTTCCTAAAGATATTTTGAGGTTACATTATCCATAGCTGATGCTTAGTTGAGGGCAGCATAAAGGACAATTAACTAAATGAGAAAATTATTATAAGGCAGGCTAGGCATATTTTCTTCTTAGAGAGAAAATGAAGACAATAGCACAGGTTTGTAATATCTTTTTTCACTGTCAAACTTGGTTGCATTTTTAAACTAGCAGGCATAATAATTTTAAAATAAAAATGTAAATAATAATAATAATAATTGTAAAAGGATTGTGTAGCTAGAACTTTGTCAATGTCAGTTACTTTCCCTGGGGATCAGAGCCCCATGCTGCTTGTAGGTCCTTCTCTGAGGTCTGTTTCAAATCTCATGTAGATCCACTCAGTTTTAAGCAAAGTACACTAAAAGTTTAGCTATTCTTTAATTTGCAATAGTAAAGTAAATTGGAAATTGGGAATCTTTACCCACATGTCATGGCACAAATACCTTAAAGAAAACATTTTGCAAATATGAGAGTTTACAGTAAGGCTACTGATGAGACAAGTGACAGTAGGAGAAGGACTTTAGCATGTTTTGTTTGACATGAAAACATAATTTTCTAAATTTTCAAATATTTAAATGACATTTCTCCGCTTTCATCTGCTAGTATACATTATTTTAATATACTATAAAAGTGTGACTGTTGATAAAGCTAGCACACAGAAGAACTCTCCAAATTAATTTGTATGTGAAAAATAACATTTTCAGAAATTTTTGTTGAAACTTTTAAATGGTAGCAGTGGATTATGATAAATGTCAGCAATATTTGCAGTGCCTACATACTATGTGCTCAAAAATAAGTACGGTACCAAAACAGCAACTAGATTCAAATACCAGTTAAAAAACAATTGTCACACACAGGTAATTACTCTAAATAAAAATAATTGTATTTCTTCTTCAATACTTACAGAAATGAAAATAACTCAATCTCTGACACTTTAATGACTCTGTGATTTAATATTCTATAGGTAATCCATATAATATATGTTAAGACCGTGAACCTTGCAGTGAATGTTGCGTATGCCAGAAGAAACATTGGGGCACTTTTTCATCTCCCCTTCCCCCGCCCCATCTTTTGTGTTCGTTCCTAGATAAAAAGCAAAGAAGTAATGAGGCTTTCTGTGTTGGCATTGTGAATTGCAGCACAGCTACAAAAAAACCCTTGTCCTTTAAATGTCTGCTGTGAGTAGCGGACGGAAGCAGGGCTTGCTTTGAGCTAGGAGCGGGCAGTGCGAGCAGAAAATAATGACAGAGGGCACATATTCTCTGCTGAAGGCGGCACTTGTCCTGCCCATATGCCCTCTAACAGTCAACAAATTATTTGGTGTGTAAAATGCTAGCTACTCTTTCTGCATTGTTTTCTCAATGTAAGAGAGAAGATGTAAAGAATAACGTGATGCGGGAGAAGGGAAGAAAGACCTTTGCAAAGTATTATCCAGTATGCTGTTTTCTGGGGGAAAAGGAAAATGTTTTGGGAACATGCCACTGCAACAGGTACATTCTGAAAGACCAGAGTGTCCCTGTAAGATACTCTTCATTTTCCTCCAGCCTTGCTCATCTTTGGTGTATGTTGGATCCTAGTAAGTCATCCTCTGTGGTGCAGGAATATAATTGCAAGATCTTTCCACCACTTGTGAAAAGACTGACTCAAATCTTGTGACCAAGCAGCACACTGAAAGAGAAAGAAGGGTTTGTAGGGAGAGGCAATACCTTTTCCTTAGATTCACTGTTAGAGCTGGATCGGGGAAATGCCAGAGCTTTTGTCTCAGAGTAACTTTATCAGGTTTTCAAGGAATGGTGGCTGCAAGCTTGCCTTGTCTTTTCTAGCTAGCATTACCTGCTTTTCACTGCAAACCTTAATTCCCTTTTGTCCTTGGGCCAGAGGTGTCAAACTCATTTTCACCAGGGTCCACATCAGCCTCACAGTTTCCTTCAAAGAGCAGAATGTAATTTTAGGACTGCATAAATGTAACTACTCCTACGCTTACTTGTACAGTCCTAAAATTACAGTCAACCCTCTGAATGCAATGGCGAGGCTGATGTGGCTCCAGGTGAAAATGAGTTTGACACCCCCACCTTAGGCCATCACACTGCAAATTTACTGCTACACATTAAAAAGAACAAATCAATGTAGAGAAAAAAATATTGAATATTATTCGCTTCAGAATTTCAGTTAATCCTAAATCATCATCTGTTCCTTTTTCATATCTCTTGTCTTTTGTGGAGCAAGTTTGAAAAGGATCATGGTTGCTGCAGAGCAGAGATTAAACTGAGCTAGGTAGAATGTCAGCAGTGCATTAGATCCTTAGCATGCTTCTGGGACAATTCTCTTGTCATGTTACCTGATGTTTTTATGAGCCATACCTTCTGAGACGGCTTTTAATCACACATGTGAACAGACATATTATTGCATGCTTGTCTTTGGTAAGTTAATAACGTTAATCATGAACATGCTATGTTAAGTCATCTTCAAAATGTTATCTCAAATTGAAATTTCCTCCACAGGTTCTCTGCCAGGAATGGTGAGAGATATTTCAGTTAGAATGGGGCATCCAAACTTTATATGACTTCAGACATAGTCTTTGGAGAAAAAGATGATAATGCATTTGCCATTCAGGAGCAAGGAGAAAGAGAATTCACCGAGATTGCCTTTTATTTTGTAAATACTATTGAAGGAGGAAAATGATGGCCTCTTCCAGAAGTGGAGTCCTTAGTCTTGGCATTTGCCTTAGTAAGGTTGGAAACATTAGTGTGACTTGATTTATACACATAGTCAGCAAAGCACTAAAATTTGAGCTTGCTGTTATCAGCATTATTTATTATTATTGATGTTAATTGACATGAGATCACAGGAATTTCAGAATACCACTGCCAAGGTGAAAGGCTAAGGAATTGAGGTAGACTGATATAGGGAAAGTATGTTTGGGATCATTCAGGCACTTCCTGAGAGGTTTGATTGTAACTGCTCAGAAAAAATAACTAGATACCATCAGAAAAAAATTGAAGACACTGTCATGCACAAAACCTGTTAATAAGAGTGTTGAAGGTAAGATATAAAAATATATAATGCCTTCTTATTTGAAGTGGATTTCTATAACTGGATTTCTATAACCATTGTAAAGAAAAGTGCCACTGGGCAATCTTTACTTTGAGTTAATGACTTCCTGGGGAAATTAGAAGCTTATCTGTTAAATGTAAAGCCATAAGTTGCTGGGACAAAGAGTTTAACTGGATTCTATCAAGAAGGGAAAGAATACAATTTGACCCTTTCTAAACAGCTCTCATGACACTTTATATGACTTAGTTGTTATCTAAAAATTTTAAGTAAGTTTCACAAAAAGGGCAGGGAAATAATGGAAGCCATGGAAAGTTTATACCGTTTCTCCTAATGGCAAAGCTTTTATATATACACCAAAAATTTTAGATTAAATGACACCTCGGGGGGGCGGGGAGAAATGCACCACATACACCCCTGGTCCTGTGTTACTGCTCTGCTGGGACACAATGGAGCACTTTTGGGGCGGTGCATGGTGTTTCAGTTCAATCCTGCCTATGCATTTCTGCAGTCTTCATGAAGATTATTGCCCCACTGACTGCAGAGATTGAGCCATTTGTGTGAGTTGAAAGTTTTACAGAGGACTTGTTTTTGTGAGACTATTTCCTGGTTTTCAGTGGTTTGAGAACAGCTGAAGGAAGACATGAGGGAAGTAATCTTAACTTCAGGCTAATGAATTTTTGGGGAAGTGTTTAGCCATGGATTTCAATGCTATGAGGTACCAGGAGAAAGAGTCCAGCTGGCTTCAGTGAAGAAATACTGTGTAAAATACGGGCTTTTGTAGAGAGCTACAGTAATGTCTTCAGAAGAGTTCTCGATCCAAGGACATATATCAGTAAAATACTTTGCTTTGTCTTTCTACAGATTTTTCTTTTTTTGAGGCATATGCACTGTAAAAATATTTTATATGTATATATTCACACTTTATAAGAATTATTTAACCGCATAAGCAATCCTTCCTTGGTGGCAAGGTATTACGATATTCTGTTTCAGTAATTACATATCACAGGTTAAAGTGAACATGGAAAATTATTTGTCTAGTAGATTCATATATTTTCCAAAATCAAGAAGAAACTCCTAACCTGGAAAGGGTCTATTTTCAGTAAAATATTCCCAAAACTACTGGAACTGATTAAACTAACCTGTGAGTAATGGACCTTGCCCTGTCTTGGACATTATAATTCATGCTAGTGATACTGCAAATAATTCCTTGAAAATTCATTTTACTTGAGAATGTGACTTAAAATAATTTTTCAGTCTTTTGTTGTTGCTCCTAATCAGCCATTTTTCAATCTACTTTCTCATCAAAAGCTTGGAAAATCCAGGAGTTCTGGGTAGTCGGTCTTTTAAGGTTTGTAACTCAGCTATTTTTCTTCACTGATTTTTTTCATAACTCTTCAACTTCATGTCCTTTTAAACTGAACCCCTGTAAAATTTCTTAGAAATACATTATTTTGTAGGTTGCTTATTTTCTTTAGTTTTGTTTGTTTGTTTGTTTGTTTAATTCACTTCACGTAAAGGAAATTCAAGAGAATATTAATTAATGCTAATAAAGTTTTAGAGCTGAAATGTAGGTATACACAAGGTGTGGAAGAACTTCTGTTGTTCTATACTGTCAAAATAACATTTTAATTAAGTTTCTTTCTGAAACATGAAGGTTGGGGATTTAATGCGAGTTGTGTCCTGTCTCCCCATGCTTCCTAGCTGTGCAATTGATGTTTCCTTCTCCTGCAAGCACTGCCTTTCTCAAAAGTCTATTTCCTGGAGACTCTTGAGATAGTATCTCCTCTACTGGATAATACTATCTCTTCTCTGGAAAAGGCACAAACCTTGGAAGACATTGTGTAGGTGTTTGGCATCCTTGTGAACTCAGCTCTTTTCAGTCAGCCTCCAAATGCAGGGAGCAAATGATTTGCAGTGCCACTTAATGGAGCTGTGCCAATTTCTGATTGTGTGCAAGTTATTATCAAAAGTGAGCTTTTTTTCTCCTGTCTTTAGATGAGGTAAAAACTTTCATTTTTGCTTATTTTAAAATTATTTGATCGAATCTGAAAACACATTTTAATACAATGTAGTGCTTGCTGCTTACTCTCATGCTGTCTTGAACTGCTGACTTGTTCATTAGATGGGAATTTCAGATGTCTAAAATAGTTAGACTGGGTGATAATCATGGGCTTAAGATCCCTATTTGAGTTCTTATGGTAGGAGCTTTACTTATTTTTATTCCAATTGCTGTTGTAAACAAAAATTGTTAACTCCAAAACAAATTTCAGAGAAATTTTGAGAGGCTGTAAATAACATCAAAGAAATCTGCAATCATCATCTTGAAAGGATGCTACAGCATTAAGAATTGGTTTAGTTTGATTTTTTTGTGGGTTTGGGGGATTTCTTTGGTTTGTGGGGTTGGTTGGTTGTTTGTTTGTTTTGGGGGGGTGTTTGTTTTACATGTGCTCCTCAGCATGTTACACAGTTATCATGAACAGAGACTTCTCAACTATTGCAGCAGAAGCAACAACTAGTGGTAGCAATGAAACCACACAGCTGAGGAGATGCTGCCCAAAGTGCGGTCTGTAAACTTTCATCCCTTATGGTGTCCAGTCCTACGGCACAGGGGATTACCAAGCCTTGCTAAGTTTAAAGTACAGTAATCCTCTTTCATGCAGTAACACGTGTAAATTCTTTATAACAGCTTAGATGGTAATTAGTGGGGGATTTCGGATTCATTGACTGCATACAAATATAGCACAGGGGAGAGGAAGACCCAGGCAGCAGTTCTCAAATGAGGGGTCACTAATGCAATAAGGGCTGTAGCATTTGTGGGGGTGGGGATGAGGCAGCAGAATTTCAAGGAGGGATGAGCTCTACTGGCATTTAGGATTGCAAACATAGGGATGGAGTCTTAATCAGAAACACACAAACACTGTCTAGGCTGGAGAAGTTTCTGTTCAGCTCTGTGTTTTCTCCAACATTTTGTAACCATAGATGTAAATGCTCCGATGCCGATTCTCCAGCTGGCTGTGTCAGCGGTTACTGTTCTGCTTTTGAAGTATTAGTAGAACAGTAGCTGCTGGATCAGCCTTATTACGTTAGTGTATTTTGATATGCCTTATGAGAATGAGCCTGGGATGAAGTGAGAAAGAACAAAGTGAGTTGAGCTTATCTCTTCCTTACCTTCTTTTAGCTGCAGAGACATTACCACTGCAGTTAACTGAAAGGAAAGTTTTTACAAATTTCAGTATTCAACAGATAGATGTAGTCACCACATGAATCTTACTGCAAATGCATTGGCTCTTTCTCCTGACGAGTTTTCTGCATTTTAGCTATTCAACTGGTAATAATGAAATATCACATCATACTTTTGGTCTCACCACCAGCTAGCAAAGTTAAGCAAACACAGAAGGATTTGTAAGATTAAAATTATTTTAAACTTTCTCTTAGTACTTGGTAGGAATGTCATTTTTGTAAGAACAAGACTCATATCATCTCTCAATGCAAACTCAGATCCTAGAAATATAAGCTGAATTCACACCTTTAGGTGACTTAGAATTCATGAGTTCAGCTATTGGTTTATGTATAGGCCATTACATGTTCACTTTCTTGACAAAAGAGCAAGGGGCTGAAGCATATAGCCCTGGGTGAGAGCTGGCTTTGAACAGTGGTTTGAATTAAAGATAAAATATTGTTAAAAATTTATCTGAATTGTTTTTTTTTTTTTTTAAGCAACACTAAGGGCTTTATTTTGACTCGTACTTTTACTTGTAGTGAGCTTATAGGTTTGTTACTGAGAATGGGCTTTGGCAACTGTTTTTTATTTTCTCATCATTCTTTGTTGTTTTATTTTGCTCTTAATTATTTTATTTTTTAAAAAGATATTAAATATATGAAAAGTTCTCTATTCCTTCTCTGTCATTCCCACAAGAAACTAACCAAGTAAAATTTAAAAAAAGTTATATTCAATATATTAAATATTTTACAATTAAAAAATCATCTTGTTTTTCATCCACACTTTTATTTTTCAATAAATGCTGCACGCTTCATTTTGTTCAATCCTCACATTAGTTTCTCCCTCCCCCTCTCTTTCAAAGCAGTGAACAAACAATCCTTCTGCTTGAGGCTGCTTCTTGATGAGCTCTGAAGTCTTGTGTTTTTCATGTTTATATGAAAATATCTTCCCCTGTGCTGTTAGTGGTTTCCATTCCTTTCAGTAGTGACCCTGAAAAAGTGCACCAAGAAATATTTCAATAAATATAAGACTGAAAGTGAAAGGCGGATTATTAAGTCTAGGCACATACTTGCTTTCTGGTTCAGCTGCCAAGATTAAGATGTGGTACACATGGTCAGAAAAAAACACATGGAAACTGGACCCAAACTTTCCTTTTATATCAAAATGACAAGTCGTGTGCTGTCAGCAGAGGCTGGTGGCAGTGGGTTAGGGATCAGGTGCTCCTTCAAATGGGAAGTGCTGGATTTCAACCCATCCTTTCCCACAGGAGATCTGACCATCAGCACTGTGAGGGCTTAGTTTTGGGTTGGGGCTCTGGGCACAGGTAGCAGTAACAAAGCCACAAGTTCCTCTTGTGGGTGCTGAGCTCAGCCTGACTTTGAGCCCCAGGGGTGCAAGCTGACCTGCTCAGGTAGATGTGAAGGTCTCTCCAGCTCCCGGCTCATGGTTGCATAAGGCCCACGGGCAACTGTTTCTCCTCTCTTCCCAAAGTAAGTGTAACCACTACGCGAGGCACTCACAGTCATGCAGCAAAGAACATCTCAGGTTGGGCTTTTTTACTGTAAAAGCTATCTTGTACAACAAATGGGCAATAGAAAATACTTTACTTTGCAGAGAAAGATATAAAATCTCTAGCTCTGTGGTCAAAAGATACACCCAAGAATGGGTCTTTCTCCGGTTTTGTCAACCTTGATCTACTTCAGTTTGTTTATTTAGTTTTCATTCTGCCCAAAATTATTCTGTGTTTTTAAGACCCAATTTCACTGATAGTTTCAAAACATCTGAAGTGGCATTTTTAGATCATGAACTAGTTGCAGAATGTTTTGACCTACTTCTGTAGATGAACCCAAAAAATTGAAAGGAAAATAAATGTTGTCTTCAATGAATCTTAATACTATCTATTTTGGAGGACATAATTTCTGTTTATAGTCTATCTGAGAACTTTGTCAAATCTGTATTGAATATTAATATGAGAGAAAAGTACAGAAAGAAACTTGATTTTGTCAGACTTTATAGAAGAAAAAGACTTGAGTGCAAGGTGTAGCTATTATGTGGATATCTCCTGCATGCTCTTATGTTACCACTTCAGATTTGTATCTGTGCCACTACTCACCACGTACATAGTGCTTATAACTTCATTGGGATTTATTTCTGGGGACCAGAAGGCACACTAGTCTGTTGCACTGACAAGACCTTCTACTATTACCTCATCCCTGATGAAATTCGTAACACCCTTAGTATTTCTTCCTGATGATCAAGAGTCTTAATAGATCACTGAAAACATTCACTTCCATCATGACTGTCATGATTCTCCTGGGATCACTTCTTTTGTCTGCTTTAATCATGATTAGGCATTCTATTTTTCTCAAGTCTTGTTTTCACTTGCTTTTTTTTAAAGAATGTATCCAAATCTGTAAGCAAATAGAGGGGAACAGGACAAACTGTGGGGTAGTAATCTCTTTTGTAGCTGTGCTATTCTATTGTTCTCAGTTCCACGTTAACTCTGGTTCATGTAATCTTTTTTCTTATTCCATATGACTCACAGGCTAAACAGAGCAGATGGGGGAGTGATTTCAGACAGTGACCTCATTTCTGCACATACTATTCTCAAAAAGAGACAGCAATCAACCTGTGTCTTACAAAAGGGAAAAGGTTGTGGGGTTTTTTTTTTTCCTTTTAATTCATTATAGACATGAATAATTTTGAAAAGATAAAAGGGCAAAGGGGAAGAGTCTAAACTTCGAACACCATCAATGCGTTCTGCTGTGCTCAGCTTCTGTAAAAAGCACTGTCAAACCTTTGGGTCCAGCTGCCTTGAAATTTCCTCTCATGCTATGCTTTTAGTTCTTCTCTATGTGTGAATTATCAAACAGACTATTTTATTAGTGAAATAATTTTGAATTTAAACACCTTAACTTCCTTTATGAGAGAGTTATCTGTGTGTTCGAATTTAATCAGGTATTGGTTGCAGTGTTCATGTCTCTGCTGCAGTTTCTATTGCTTTAGAAAAATACCCAATAATGATTGCAAATTTCTATCAAAAAGTATCGGAGTCCTCAAAAAACCACCACTGTTTGCAATGAATAGCTGTTCTTGTTTTTTCCTGTCATCTTTATTGTGATGACTACTCCAAGAGAAAACACAGCTGAATGTAACCTCTAGAACAAAAATTTCCATATTGTTGGAAATTTCTGACAATTTTCATTTTCTGTAAATGCAGTCACAGAATCATAGAATGATTTGTGTTGGAAAGGACCCTAGAGATCATCTAGTTCCAGCTGCCCTGACATGGGCATGGGCATCTTACACCAGACCAGATTCCCAAAGCCCTATCCAACCTGTCTTTGAACATTCCCATGGATGGAACATCCACTACTTTTCTGGGCAACCTGTTCCAGTGTCTCACCACCTTCAGGGTGAGAACTTTTTTCGTACATCTGTTCTAAATCTACCTTTTTTTTCAGTTTAAAGCCATTATTCCTTGTCTTTTCACTACAGATCCTTCTAAAAAGTCCCTGTCCACCTTTCTTGTAGGCTCCCTTTAGACACTGGAAGGCTGCTACAACGTCTCCATGGAGCTTTCTTTTCTCCAGGCTGAACAACCCCAACTCTCTCAGCCTGCTTTCATAGGAGAGATTCTCCAGCACCCTGATCCTTTTGGTGGCCTTCTCTGGCCCCCCTCCAACAGAACCATGTTATGCTGAGGTCCCCAGAGCTGGATGCAGTACTCCAAATAGGGTCTTGTGAGACTGGAGTAGAGGGGAAGAATCACCTCCCTTGACCTGCTGGTCACACTCTTTTTGATGCAGTTCAGGATACAGCTGACTTTCTGGACTGCAGGCACACATTTCTCTGTCACGTTGAGCTTCTCATCAACTTATACTCCCAAGTTCTTCTGCTCGGAGCTGCTTTCAATCCATTCTCCACTCAGCCTGTATTTGTGCTTGGAATTGCCCCAACCCATGTGCAGGACCTTGCAGTTGGCCTTGTTGAACTTCATGAGGTTCATATGGGCCCCCCTCTCAAGCCTCTCAAGGTCCCTCCTGGATGGCATCTCTTGTCTCTAGCACAGGGGTGTCAAACTGATTTCCACTGGGGCCCACATCATCCCGGTGGTTGTCTTCAAAGGTCCAAATATAATTTTAGGACTGTATAAATGTAGGAGTAGTAAAAATGGTGAAAATGAGTTTGCCACCCCTGCTTTAGCATGCCAACCATATCACAGAGTTTGGTGTTGTTGATAAACTTTGTGGGTGTGCTCAATCCTACTGTCCATGTAATTGACTGTGATGTTACACAGCAAGGTCCCAGTATCAGCCACTGAGGAAAGCCACTTGTCACTGGTCTCCACGTGGTCATCAATCTGTTGACTGCAACTCTTTGAGTGTGACCATCCAGCCAATTCTTTTTCCACTAAGTGGTCCATCTGTCAAATCCGTGTCTCTCCAATTTAGAGACAAGGATGTTGTGCAGGACAGCATCACACACAAGTCTGTATATCACCTCCTGTTTCCTTTGTTGTATAATGCTGAAGCTACAATCACCTTATTTTTCTTCTATTTTCTGGGGTGAAGGGCAACTATATTAAAGTCTGGCAAAGGAAATAAGAAAAGGGTAACAAACTCCACCTCCAATACAAGTCAAACCTCAGCAGGGATTAGGAAAGACATGTGCTGAGGATGACTAGCAAGTTCAGAGAGCCTCTGGCCACACAGTCCCAGGCAGCCACAGCTAGGCTTGGCATCGCTCTCTTCTGATCTGGGGCACTGGCTCTCAGACTGTGTGCAGTGTTTCAAGGGCAGGACAGAGGAAAAAGCCACAAATCAGCAGTCCTTTCAGATATTCAGGGTCATTTACATGAAAATCAAGCAAGAAATTAGATTTAATTCTCGGCCTCAGCACTAGTTAGAAGTGGAGCTCAGGCTGTCAGTGCATAAACACATCTCTGTTTGCCTTGGTTAGGATTAAGTCTTACTATCCACCCACATATTCTTCCTGCAGAGAACAATACAAAGATATCAGACAGAAAGAAATATCCTCAGTGGTAAGAGGAAAAACAAAAGGAATGCTAATTTCTCACTGAAATTAGCAAGTCAGTTTTTTTTTCTAAAACAAACTGAGCAGACCTAGAAAATCTACCTCCTCAGTTCAAATTTTAGCAGACATCATCTCTAATACTAAATCCTCAAATATTGTCAGAAGTTACCCTTAAAGGAAGCAATGTAAACTCACAGGTCATAACATCTTCATTTCTTACTGAATCAGGCAATTATTTCACCAGAAATCCAGAACTCCTCACACTCCTGCCAGTGCCTCATAATAATTATTTCTTGTGTTATTATTCCTTACAGTTTCATGCAAGATAATTTACTAGCACTGATGTCATGCTTTCCAGATTTTTTTTATTAAAAAAAAAATCAATATTATTTGAAAAAAAATTGTATAAGTATTTGCAATTATAATGCAGAAAATCACTGGGTTTACCACGCTGCTTGCTCTTTAAGCAAATCAGAAAATAAAATTCACTAATATTTGTATCCTTAAGTAACTGCATGGAGAAAAAAAATCTTTACATAAATTAAAATACAGAACTCCTTTGTGTTACAGCTTATTCATATTGGTGACACTTTAGATGTATGACATCATACCTCTTCCCAAACTCAGAAGACTAGTTCAATATATATTTACATTTAAAATATTGTTATTTTTTAAATGCAGGCATTTATTTACTTAATTTCTTAAGTTTCAGGATATCTTCACTCTAAAACTTAAAGATTTCCTCTGAATATAGTAATATTCCTCTCATTGGGTTGGAGATTTGAAGAAAATACAGAAGCATTGTAAGCTTTAAGGACATATTCCCTACAGCCAGTTTAATCCCACAGTGAGATTGGAGCACTGTCTTCTTAATGATGCAAATACTGCTAGAGCAAAAGTAAATATCAAATCTGAGGTGCTACTGAAGTTGTATTGCTGTCTTGCAGTTTTATATTTCATTCTGATTTCAAGGCTGACCATTGCTCTGTATATATGTATATATCAGTAGTACAGTAGTCTAGAGTGCATCCATCCTCCTGATCAAATAGAAGGGGTTTGAAAGGGCCAGTTGAAGATGGCAAATCAACAAATGGTTACAGGACTGGTGCCACAGCCAGGAATTTGGCTACTTAGACCATGGGATTTGCTTTGAGAAACCTGGTCTGCTGGGGGCTAATGTCAGAGAAAGGGAAGAGCGCCTTCAGCCATAGGATTGCCAGGCTGGTGAAGAGGGCTCTAAACTATAGCTGCTGGGGGAGGTAAACAATCCATCCCTCTCCTACTAGTTTGATGCCAGTGACAGCAGTAGGTGTCCAGAGCTTGGAGAGTGATCACACGTCAGCAGGAAAGCACCTGAAGAGGAACACAAACGAATTCCAGCCCCTCCAGCCATTAAGGCAGCTTGATTTGGGGCCCAACTTAAACACCTCTATGCCAAAACAGGGGCAATAAAGGAGGAGTTGGAGAAGTGTGAACGTCTGCAGGAACATGATCTTATTGACATCATGGAGACCTGGTGGGATGGCTCCTATGACTGGAGTGCTGGGAGGAAAGGATACAGACACTTTAGGAAGGACGGAAGAGGAGAACAGGATGAGATGACACCCTGTATGCCACAGGCCGGGTAGAATGCATGGAGTTCCATCTGGGGATGGATGAGGAGACAACCAGGATCTGATGGATCAGGATTAAAGGGAGGGTGGGGACAGGTGACATTATAGTGGGGAGCTGCTACAGGTTATCTGACCAGGAAAACCGAACAGTCAGAAACAGCTGTTGTACAAGCTTCACGAACACTTGGCCTAACATGAAGACTGTGTTAAAGAGGGGATTTATTCCTCAGTTGAGGGTTCATCAAAACATCTGCAATTCTTCAACATGAAGCCCAGGAGTAAGCTAGTTGAACGTGGAAGATTCTGAGACTGGTCACTGGGAAACAGGAAATCACGTGCCCGACTGTGCTGTGGTAGCATCAGATCTGACAAGTGTGTGCATTACCAAAAGGTAGTAAACTATCACCTGGACTGCTTTGCTCACTTATCTAGTTGTAAGCTCCAGTTCCCACAGAGATGTAATCTCATCTCTAATGCTTTTCCACTGTTTTTCTCTATGACAGTGTGGTTCTTGATAGCTCTATATGCCAAAAGGTTATCAGGGGAAGAAACGGCTTTCAAACAAATTTGCTGCTTGCTGATGAACTAGCTTTGAGGCAGGGTGTCTCCCCTCACTCACTGCCTTTCTACAAGAAAATAAGATACTCATAGGTGAACTGGGTGTCTGCTCACTAATGGAAGATTGAGTGCAGCTTCTGGCTGCTTTCTCCTAAGTGTATCTGGTTACAGGGACTCACCTATGGGCACACAGAGGAAAAGGTGGCCATTACGTGTGAGAGCTGCTTATCTGTACACATGCATCCATTTGAATGGATTTATTCAGCATTTGTACTAACCAAGTATATGTACTTGCTAAAAAATGATACTTGCTGATGCCAATAACATAAGGTCAAATCCTCACTTTGGAAAGTTCTGGGAGTCAGAGCACGACAAGGCAGCCTATTCCCTCCCTGCTCTGCACTCACTCCCTTGGGCCAACCTTATGGGACTCAATTTCCTGGTTTTGTAAAGCCACTTGAAGATCATCTGCTTAGACTTGTATAAACACATGCACATGGATATTGGTAATGACCATATAGTCCACAAGGTTGAGCATCGAAAATAATCATGCAAAACAAAAGAGAGAGTCCTGTGACAAATAAAAATTACACTACAGAAAAATCAATTTTATAATCCCCAGGCACTAAATTATGAGAATTGTCTGAAATACTAGCTGTAATGAAGGGAATCATATTTTTCTGATTACTGAAATGTTTTTTACAACTTCCAGCTACAAGGCAGAGATTCACAATGCTTTTGACTACAAAAAATAGCCTTTTGCGTCACAATGTCCCTTCTTTGGGCATAAGAGATTAATAAGCTTTTTGTGAGTAATAAGTTTCTTTCATCCAGGAACGTGTGGATTAGTAACAGCTTACATTATAATTAAAGAGTCATTTAGATTCATTGACTGTACAGAATTATGATTTTCCCTTGTCTGATTTCTCTGACCTGTGCTTTAGATTGTACCTTACAATGCACCTCCTACATTAAGCATCTTTATAATTCCCACTGACTGATGTATTTTCCATGGTATTTAAGAGATTTCTCAAGGGAACACCGCAAATTCTGTAAGTAAAAAATACCACAGTGCAATAAATAGCTATTTTTAATGACATCCATTATTTCCTCAAGATGTAATTTCTTAGGGGGCCTGAGTCCAGCAGAGACTCTGATTAGCCCTGAGTCCTTTATAAATCTGCCTCCACTGGTTACGTATCACTTCTTCCTTCACAAGCATTTGAGGTTGTTCCTCACTTAGCAAAGCAGCTTCACACAAAAGTTCCTTCCATTTGTTTTTCTCTTGAAGTCCTGGGAGAGTTTCCTGATTGATGGTAGTGTGCTCAGACAGTGGACATTAGTGGGCTGAATTATCGCTACTAGTGTGTTAGCTTTCAGAAAAGTTTAGGTTAACACTTGTCTTTGGCTGTGATAATATTTCTTTTTATTGTAATCGGTTCTTCTAACCTTATGTTATTTCTATAAAAACTGAGATTAATGATACAGTCCTCTTTTGTGTTCTACTATTGCCAAGTAGGAACTCTGACAAATATTGCTCTAGAAAACTTCCAAGCGGTAGCTAACTTTTGTTACCATAGTTAGAAGGGGCAAACACACTGATTGCATGGGGAAATCTTATGAGTCATTTATGAGAAGATAGTTTTAAAAGTGCTCAAAAAGTTGGAGATCATTGAGGTAATAAAGATATCCAACTCCAGTTTTTGTATCAGCCAAAGAACATCATAGTTGTGTTATAAAGTTACATGTCATAAATGTATTGCTGGATACAGAATAACTGGAGAGCTCCAGTCATAGCAAGAGAGAAAGCAGAACTGAGGACGTTAACACATCACTCAGTGCTGTTCCGTGACTCATTTTCCACCCCATGATACTTAATCACAATGAAATGCCACAATGATACACTGAAAAAAGTGGGATGATAGCTGACTTCCAGCTATTTTTCAGGTAGCTTTTAATGGAAGAAAAACCTAAATATTGCAGAAAAATTAATTAAAAAAAAAAATCCAAGTTTCTTTAGAGAGACTGCTAAAACCATACATAAAATCAAATAATGCTTTCAGACTTCAAAGTCTGCATCTCCAGTGAAATACTTTTGCACACCCGAACAAAATTCTTGAGTACAAACTCTGTCTTGTTTCTTGGTTCCTTCTCAAAATGTCACTCTGTGTGTTCCCAATAGATCATCAGAATACGGGGGTCTACAGTGGAGTGAAGGGTCAAGAGAAGCAATGTGAATGTTTAATCTTCCTGTGATCATTAGTCAATATGCAGTCAAAATTATTTATAAAAGGCAGAAGCCTATCACCGAACACTAATGTAGTTAGACCATGAGACCAAAAGAGAGCACAAAAGGAAAATGACAATGAGGTGGGAATTGTAAGAGGAGAAGACCACTTTTTCTATTCCTTAGAGAAAAAAAGAAATTCTGATTACAAAGAAGCTTTTTCTGCACAGAAGACAAAAAGTTCCTGCAGTTTCATAGAAAGGAAGAGAATTTATGTATTTATCATCACTTGCATAACCACTACAAGAAATGATCATGGAACTGGCCCAGAAACCTAACCTATTTCATTTTAAAAGTGATGGATTGGATAGCAAGTGTATCAATAGTGTTTTTAAAGTTATTTAGAAGAGTAGAGAAGAAGAGGAAATCTCCTTTCTGCTTCCCTCAGAAATGATAGCAAAGTAAAGCTGTTGAGGGAACAGTTTAAGCTTTTAAAGGAACTGAATTAGTATTTCAATGGTATTTCTACACTTCAAAGAGTTTTGATCTTACTGACTGTCACTGCACTTCCAGGATTCTCTTTTTTCATATATTTAATCTTTTAGGTAAGATGGGTAACTTGGCAAATAAAAAGGGACAGTTTAAATTAATATCATGACAGGTGCACTTGTATTAATTACAATGCTTGGTAGATAACATAGATGCTAGAGGACAAACTAGAAATGGATGGTAAAGAATCAAGGTAGAAGTCTTACAAATGTTTCAGCTAGTGCTTGTTTTCGCACATGAGCAATGTAACTACTGATAGTAAAAACATTTTCATTGACTAAGGCAGTACGTGTTTGCAAAGCTGTACTTTCCATGGTCTTAGGAAGGTAGAGAAAAAAAAAAATCCCTTCAGAAAACTTGAAAAGTAATCATGTCATGAGATTAAATAAGAAAACTGATCCATCTAGATGGATTTTTTTTTTTTTCTTAATTGGTAGAATTCAGTTTTGGAAACTACCATTTTGCTTATAAAATGCTAAGTCCATTGATTGCTTTGAAAAATAAAGTAAGCTAAATGAATAAGTGTACAAAACTCCAAACTTTGAATTACTTACTATACACAGATAGAAAATCCCCAGGAGGGACTGGAACAGTTGTTGTCTGAAGGTTCAGTTCACTCAGTTAATAAGAGCTTCTGGTGATTTGGTGGATATTTGGAGGAAAATAGATTTGGCAACAAGCCTGAAGACATTTCTGTAGCTCCAGGCTGCAAGAAATGTGGCACATTTATTTACAAAAGAGGGAGGGAAAATGAGAGTGTTTCAAAAAACAACAAGAAAAAGTAGATAAACTAATGCTCCATTTTAAGCATCTCTCAGCTTGAAATATATCAAAGCACATAATGTCCCTGTAGCTACAGCAGGCTTCCTCATAAATACTGGTGACATGCTGAATCCTTTAAGAAAAGGAATGGAAGTCATTAGGCTTCTCATTAATGGCATAGCTCTTGGGTAAGAGTCCTAACAACTGCCGAAGCATGAAAAGACACCTTGGCAACTGCTGATCTGCCAAAAGATTTCTTCCTTCCCTGCTATTTCCATTGGATCTTTTCTTTATAAACAGATAAGAACTTGAAATGTAAGATGTGAACCATGATGTGAAAGATGCAAGACCTAAGTATGTATTTTAAGCAAAGGCTTCATGAATGCAGGAGCTTCTTTGCTGTTACCTTTCAATTCTCATTCAGTAACATAGTGTTTTTTGTCCTAGTCATATGTGCAGGCCTACAGAAACTGTAAAGTATGAAAGTGAGAATGCTCTAAAAATTGTTTTTACGATCTTTGATTTAAGCCATTTTTTTCTGATGTCTATGACAGATGGCGAAAACTAAGATAACACCACAACTGTGTGAGGCAGAAGTAAATGCAGATCTAAAATGACTGAAAGTGCTTGCAAAGATTAATTACAGTAGAGGGATATGCATGCCATAGCCAGCGCAGTTTCTCTATATCATGCGTAAGTATATTTGATTATATAAGTTCAAAAATAGCTTTTGTGCGGTGACTCAGATGCCTTTTTATTTTTGATATGCATTAACTTTCATAAATTCCTTTGATGTAAACCAAGCTGCACATTCTCTGCATCATCAGTATGACTTCTTTGGATATTTTGTTGTAAAATATAAGAAAGAGAATATGCTCCCCCAGCTGCACTTTGACAAACTGGATCATTCTTTGCATGTTTGCTTACAAACAACATCCATGCCACAGCAGGGTGAAAAACTAGTACATTTTAACAAGAATCAGGGACACCATTCTCCCACCTTCTGCATCAGAAAAGCAGGTAGGTTGCCTAGGAGAAGCATGTGGGTACAAAATATTCTATGTTAATGAAGGGTATGAATTTGTAACAAATCAGATCTTCTAGGATTACTATTTATTCATGTTCTGCCTCCTATACGTAATGCAACTTATTCATTTGGAAGGAGGGATGAACAGATAAATTTGCATTTATGATAGGGTTATAGCATAGACATTGGAAGTAATTTTAGAATAGATTATGGGAAAATAAAATAAATACCATTTGTAACTGATTAATAGCTTCCTATTTGGAAGGAAAACATCCGTTTTGGAGATACCAGGTAAGTAAATACAAAGAACAGTTTGACGCAGTAAGAGAACATAAAATGTTTTGGACTAGCCAGGATGTTAACTTTAAAAAGCAAATCCATCACTCAGAATTTTTGTATTTTCTTTTGCCCCTACATGGTCAGCTTTTTGTTTCCCTCAACTCTAGGAAATATGCCAGAGGGTGGCTTTATCTAAATTGCAGTGAAAGCACCTTGTAGAGCTGACAATGAACTACTCCTGCTTGGCCAGGGCTCCTTTGCCTTGTCAACAGCATTAGCCAGCTGGAGAACAAGCGTCTGACATTTCTGGTCCTTTGCTCTTGGGTGAGAAAGGTGAAAAGGGGGTTGTTCTACTCTATCAATTGTTGGTCTAATACATGAGAGAAAACGGGTCTGTTCTCCAAGATCTGGCCTAGTGCTACATTTTTTGAGATGTGCAAACATCTGCTGTTGCCCCAGATTATGCCCGGTCAGATGCTGTTCTGGTCAGGATTTCAAAGAACGTAGGGTCAGTGCCCTCACAGGCGAAGCCAGAACTTGAGTAAGCTGCACCTTTGAATTTTTTTTCTTCTGACGTTGTTGCTAAAATACAAGACTCTTTGATATTTTTGGAGTGGGATGAGGAAAAATTGGTAGAATTACAGAGGTTGCAGAAAGACTGCTTTCCAGTCAGTACCTGCCTGACTGCATGGGAAGTTGCTTTTCTTCTTCCTGTACATATGATACTTCTCATCTTACTTTCCTTCCAGAAAGAGAAAAAGGTATTTGTATCTTGATGTATCAGATATCAGCACAATCTCTTTTTCTTCCATATGGAAGATTAATCACTGTTTTTGAAGAACACGTGATTAAAGTTGCAGATAAAATTATTGCACTAAACTGATCTACTGTTTCATACAAAATTCCTTTTTATTGCTAATAGATTTTATTTACCTCAAAGTTGAAGGCTGCACACTCTCTTGCATACAGTTGCATGCACTCTTATTTTTTCTTCATCTTTTCTTTGCTCGCTAGTATAGTGCAGAAAGAATCAAATCTTTCTTCCTTTTGCAGACTGATGATTAAAGATCCCTACCTTGGATGTTTGGGCATGCAGTTATTTGAACATAACCATGGTTGCCAAACAAGAATGCAGGAAGTACATTAACTCTGTTTTGTTATTAAAGGAAAAGTGTTGTTGACTCAGGGAACAGAAACCTATTTAGTATTCCTCTAACATGCTGTACAGTGTACATCTTAAGGATGGTTTGTTATCAGGTACAAGTAAGTTAACTCCTACCAGAATCACAGAATAGTTGAGTCCAAAAGGCATTTCTGGAGATGACCTAGTCCAGCACTCCAGCTCAATGCAGGGTCATCTAGAGCAGGTTGCTCAGGACTGTTGCCACTTGGATTTTTAATATCTCCAGAGACAGAGACTCCACAGCGTCCATACAAAATCTGTTCTGGTGATCTGGTGATCAACCATCCTTATAGTAAAAAATTATTTTTTTTCTTGCATTTAAACAGAACTTCCTGTATTTCAGTTTATTCTCACTGACTCTTGTCCTATCAACAGGCACTACAGAGAAGAGTCTGGGTCTATATTCTTTAGTTCCCCCATCAGGTATTTATACACATTGATAATATCCCTCCTGAGTCTTCTCTTTCCTAGGCTGAACAGACCCAGCTCTCTCAGCCTCTCCCCATATGTCAGATACTTCCACATCTTTAGCACCTTTGTAGTCCTTTGTTGGACTCACTCCAATATTCCTATGTCTTTCTTACACTAAGGAGTCCAGAACTAAGCCTAGAGTTGACCCTGTGACATGTGCACCACATACAACCTAAATTTTGCATTAATTTAAATCAACCAGACAAGCTTCCCCCTGCTCTGTCAAAGTAACTGTTCTGAGGGGAAAGCAGCCCTTTCTTTCCCAGTGGGATCTTGTATTGATACTGACGACTGGACTCTGAATCAGAAAGCAAACCTATCTGAAAGCAAAATACTACCTTTGACAATGGCTAAAAAATGCCTGGTCTCCTGGTCTGGAAGACTGGGAGATATAATAGTGAAAGATTGGTCTAAAAAACAATGAAGGTAAACTCAAAATTTTGCCTTATATCTTTGCTCATTAGAAGTCAAACTGTTAAGGAAAATAATTAGATAGAATGGGGTGGGCTAGACAGAACAGATAATTTTGATATCCCAGAATCATTTTGCTGAACAGTGAGTTGCTGGAAGTGAGTCATTTTTCTCACTATGACTCAAAGACGTTTCATATAAAATCAAGGTCTGTAATCTCTCTGCCTAGTGTAAATTATATTTGAAAGGCAATAGGAAGACAAATGCTATTTAAAGATGAGTGAAATCAGTTACTATGCTGATTGGATAGTAAAAAAAATTCAAAGATGGAGATTAATCTCTTCAAATTTACACAGCTTAGAACAGCTTAGAAGAAATGTCTTTCAGTTTAATGTCATGGAATAACATGTACCAATAGAACGAGCTACAGATAACATAAGTCTCTTTACCTTTTGCCTTGTACCTGCAAGAGAAATGTACATGTCTGGAAGATGCTAGCCTGCTGCTAAACTACAAAAGTAGTTTTGACTCGTTTTCCATTGAGCAAGTTAAAGAATTCATGGATGTGCCCATTGATTCACATGGCAGGAATTTTCAAGCAGACAAAAATATCATGCAGTGAAGTTGTCTTTTCCCAGTAAAGTGAAAAAAGTGTTGCATAGATCTACAGTAGAGACATTATTTCTTCTTATTGCTGTGCTGGTAGTAATGCGTGCCATTACTCTTAGGTTGTTTGTAGGACTGCAATTAGATTCTTGCACCTTGATTTTGACATTGCGTTTAGGCTTTCTAAGTATGAGTTTAAAGGAATTGTGCCTGAGTGCACAAGTCTCATTTCCTCCTTACTGTCACTGCTGTTTTTTCCCAAAGTGCATGGGTAAGAAAGACATATTTCATTATGAATTGAGGCAACACAATGAGCAGAGGACTATCTGGCTATTGCTTTAAGCCTTTGGCTGGACTTTCAGTACAATGCTTTCCTCTCAGATGCTTCAGGTTTTCCCAAAACAATCTTGTTTTGTTTTTCTCTGTCTGAAACTTTCAACCTCAACAAGCCCTCTAAGAGGAGAAAGATTTTTCTAGTTCCTTGTGTTGTCCTCTGCCTTTCCTCTCCTTTGCTTGAAAAGCTTTTTTTTTTTTCATACAACAGGAACCCGGTGATGAGAGCCAAGAGGTAGGTGGTCCAAAGTTCTGCTTCCCTACTAGTACAAATGGGAAGAAAATTTTCAGGAAGTAAATATGATGGAATTTTATTTCTCTTATTTTTCCCACACTGAGCTGTCCCACAGGAGAGTATGATTTTGTCTGAATCACCTGTTATGTATGCACAACAACACCCATGTTCATCAGTTTTTGGGATATGGTCAAGAGTAGATGAATTGGTATTAATCTTCAAATTAAGTATATTAAATTTGTAAGTTTACAACTTTAAGCTAGTTAAGGAAATATCAAAATTCATTCTTTAACATCAGCATATGAAGTGATAAAAAATACAAGTGAAATCCAATTGTGCTCATCAGTTATTCTTTCCCCCATAGGCATAAAAGCACAACCAGATCACACCAAAGATCTTTCTTCTAGCTGTGAACATCTAGGGATCAGAACGAAACAATTGTGCTACTTCCACCAAACACTCCTTGACTTCAGTAATATCCTTCAGGAACTTTTTTTTCCACCTCTCCTATGTGACTGTCATATTTACCTACATAAATGCTGAAACGATATTTTTGTTCTTTTGCTATAGTTCATTAAAGAGTGAAAGGGACTGTGCATGGTTAAGTCTCTAAGGATTAGCAACCTAATTAAGCATATACTATGCTGGAGTCGGAACTTTTCCATTGTATAATCAATGCAATTACTTCCTTTAAAAAAAAAAAAAAAAAGTGACACAAGAGCTAAACAATACAAGTAAATTCTTTTAATCTGGTTTACCTGCTTACCTGCTTTTTGTCATTGCCACTCATCCTTTCATTCTTCCATAATACCTCGTGCTTTGGAAGGTGGTGGGACCCTCCCTTCCTCCTTTCCTCCCTCTTTCCTTCCTTCCTCCCTTCCTCTCTCTTTCCTTCCTTCCTCCCTCCCTCCCTTCCTTCCTCTCTCTCTTCCTCTCCCCCTTCCTCCTTTCCTTTCTTCGCAAAGATTTGATAGATCTGCTGTAATAGCATGGTCTTAAAACACAATAGGTCTTGACATTGTATTGTTGTTCAGACAGGACTGCTTGTGGATTAATTCCATTGCTCTCCAGCTTAAGTGAGACTAACTCTGGAATAAAGTGGTAAATTTTGCTTGCAAAGATTTATACAGAATTTTCTTTTAAATTTAGAATTATTCAATTTACATGTTTGTACTCTGGCAAAAACCATTCCATTTCAAGTGAAATAATTCAAATACATGTCACCAGATGTTCTGTTTTAAGCAGCTGTGAATTATTAAATCATGTATATGCTATACCATTTTTTTGATAAAATCCCACAGCAGATATTCCTTATTTTGATGCAGAGAAATACTTGGTAAAAATTGTGAAAGCAAATCAGGTTTGGTTAGTAAAGCATTTATTTTATTTTTTTTCTTAATTGAAAAGTCTCTACTCTTCTGGAGACCGTATATAATACACTCTATAATCATCTTGTGGCACTTAGGAACATTGTTTAGTGGGACTTGGCAGTGTTAGGTTTACAGCTGGACTTGATCATCTTAAATGTTTTTTCCATCCTAAAGGATTCTGTGATGCTCTTATCTTTAACAAAGAGAATGTTGTGTTTTTTTTTTTTTTTTTCTGTAATATCCAGAATGAGTTGCTATGTTAGACTCAAGACTGGAAAATTATACTGCTCTACTATATAGAGTAAGTTACCACTAGAATCACCATATATTGCAAAAAAATGTCTGCCCTGCCAAGATGGCATCATTAAACTTCTGTTGAAATTCCTGGAAAATCTCACAGGAGTCTAGGAAGCTCACAAGGAAGCCTAGCATATAGTCATAAAATACAGCAGCAGCAAATTGAGAACGCAATGTCTTAACAGTGGAGGTGCCATATTCTGTTTGACCTCATAGTTACAGTCCAGCTCCTGTTGTTCCAAGTACTTCATGTCTAGTGATCACTTCATTTCCCAGTTCTGATCAGCAAGGATTAAATTACTGCCATCTGAGTACTGCTCAGAGTCTGTGGTGAGAGTTAATAGAAAAGTGAATTAGATTGATGGGCAAGTGCTCCCTATCGAACTGCAATTAATCTGTTGGTTTTCCTTAACAGAGACAAGTAGGAATGGAAGACAAGCCTGTAGCATCAGCATGCTACCAGCCCTTATTTGTTAATTCTGGCTTGGTGAGAACCACTGCTAAACCAGCAGCCCTGCCACTGTACTTCGATGTTGTTCACCCAAGGGGAGTTTTTGATACAGTACTTCCCTTTCACTTTGGTAGTTTATCTCACTGTTTACTATTGTCTTATTTGTTTTAAACCACTTTAAGTTTGTCAACAATTTATCTTCAATTTTGTGCAATGTCCAACTGATTTACATGTTTTCCTTGATAGTTTTACCTCTGGCCAGGGCTCCATACCTGAACTGAGTGACCTCATCTTGATTACAGATAATTACTTGTGTATAATCCCATGGTAAGAGCTCAACCTAATGAAACCTTGTTTTATCACCTACCTGTTTGGCCACACTCCTATATTGTAGCTATATTAGTGATACTGACATAATGATTGCAGACTGGCAGCCTGGGTAGGGGAAGAAAATGTTGATCCCAGAACTGAAGGAGGGTTCATGCAGGTGTCCTCTCGCTGGAAGATAGTAGGCGTTTCTGCTTTGGCCTGATCTGGAAATGAACAGATACCTTCCAGCATATGGCCCATGGTTGTGTATCCAGCTGTTTCCTCCCTCTCTTTGTACACACATGTGCACATGTACATGTACACAGTTGAGTGTTAAAGATCACTGACTTATAAATCACAATAATTAGGAACCGAGGGAATTAGTTACTGCTGCAGTGGTTGGAGACGTCTGTTGTTTTTCAGGAATTTTATAAACCTAGGATAGTGTAAGTTTATTTTTGTTCCAGCTCTTTGTGCATCCTGTAGGAAAGCTGGAATTCCAGCAATGAATCAAACCAAAGACTGACCCAGTTCACCGCTTTGTGTATCTAACAGTTTCAAATAATAGGTGCTTCAGAGAAATGTGCTGAAGGAGATCAGTGTGCTGAGTGATTTAGGATCTCTTTAAGCCTTGTACCCAGAGTTTCATTTCCAGCCTCTGGAAGACCACTTCTGCATGCCCCCAGCTACTAGACCCCTTTTTTTCAGCTGCTTCCCATCCTTCAGGAATGGTGAACACTAGAGCTGAAAGCAGTATCCTGGAAATGAGTCAATCCATTACAATGTATGGAAAGACCATTTTCTTCCTTTCTCTTGGTTTTCCTCTATGAACAGCACTTGATGGTTTGGTATTTCAGTCAGTCTTTAGATGGTGTGTGTAAAGACATTTAACTAAAATTTCTTATAAATAATGTATTTGAAATTTGTCGTAATCTTTATGTTTATATTTGAATTTTTAGTTAGTTCATCAGTGTTCTGAAACTGGTTTTGTACCTATTTTTCAGAGCAGTTTTATCCTCAATGAATGTATTAACTGAACTGTCCATGGCAACAGCTTCCCCCTCCACTGGCTAGAAAAGCTAGGATATAAAATTAAACCCAACTGAAAAAGCTGATGCATTATTGTTTGGATGCCTTTGAGAAGCTGTGATAAGATTGCAGTGAAATTAAAAAAAAAACAAAACAAAACAAAACCCTGCTGTGGTCTGTTCTATTTCTAATCATTATTCTTTAACGTTTTGAGCACCGATTATCGCTGGTTTGCTTCTACAAGAATGGATGCATTTGAGAGAGGCAAAGTGAGGATATCTTAACAGTACATCAGCACAGTGTTATGCTGCTGCCTGATACAGCAGAAGTGAGTGCAGTGGCACAGTTTGACCCCATGTTTTGGGTCTCACTGGAGTCACGCTTTTCACCCATTCTGGGTTGTCACCATTGGATCCTTAGGACAGAGAGAGAACAATTTTTACACAAGTGTCACATTCCCCAGGGCTAGAGCAACAGGTAAAGGCTTTTATTCCTAAGGTCTTGGTTTGTAACAAAATATTTGTGCAACTTTCTGAGAGTTTGAAGGAAAAATTAGTTCCGAAAAAATCCTGTCCCTCATTAGCACAATGCAGAGTTGTCTGTACAAACATTTGGTCTGGGTACTAGCATTGACAAAGAGGATTAAAAAGTAAACCAAACCTTCTCAGTGGGTATCTCCAGACATCACAAGCAAAGAAGTGGATATCCTTATCAGAAGAGCAGCCAGCACCCCAAAGGAGATATTGAGCAAAGAGGAAAACTAGACTTGTTTGGAAAAAAACTGTTTCTGGAGGGAACAGATTTTCTCTTCCAGTAGATTTCCAGCTGGTAGGCTAACTTTTCTTTACATAAAGAAGGTAACACCCCTCAACTGGATAAGGTTTAGCCATTGTGTTATGACCAGATGTAGAATTTCATGTTGAGATATCCATAAACAACCTGACACTACCGCAGCTTTTGCTCTGCTTATAAGAAAATAAAAATGCACAGAGTGAGAGCTAATTAATTTTAAAAGAGAGCTAATTAATTTAAGGCTTAATTAAAAATTAACCTGCTTTGAGACCTACTGAGAAAATTACTGCAAACCGTGATTCAGCCTAGTAGTGGCATATCTACATTGTACACTCACTTAATACAAGCATGTTTCAGATTGAAGTAGGTGGGAGTCTTCCCCCAGGGATGGCAGTGAACTCATGTTCTCGAAGGCTGGGTTACTTCACATCCTAAACCTGTACTTTTCCTTCACCTAAGTTATATTATATTATATTATATTATATTATATTATATTATATTATATTATATTATATTATATTATATTATATTATATTATATTATATTATATTATATTATATTATATTATATTATATTATATTATATTATATTATATTATATTATATATGCCCTCTCAGTAGGCATCTGTTTACCCTCATTCTGTGCATCACCCAAACTGTTGGTCTCATTAATATTTCACACACAGAGAGGGATAGACTGATTCTCTTTAGCCTACTCATTAGAGTTCTCACCTCAAGGTGTGGGAGAATCTAGGGGCAGACATGTCTGTCAATGGGTTTTTTTTGTAATGTTGAAGATCCAAGGGAGCGTATTGAGGGAAGTCAGGGCTGTCTCCCACATTCCTCATGTGTAGCCTAACCACTGAACTTTCTGTGGTCTTTCTGTGTCTATTTTTATAGTTTAAAGTACCAAAAAATGACCCCTGAAATGTTTTAATCGTGTCCTAAGAGGAGAGAGATTTTTTTCAAATTCCTAATCTTTGAGGATTCTGGAAAGATGTCCCTAACTGAAGCCTTCTGTATTTTCTTGCTCACTGTTTATCAGGAACACAAACTTGGTTCTTTTCTAAAGAGAGAATAATATGAACATTTTAAATCTTCAGGATCTTCAGAGATTTCTAAGTATCTCAAGGAATTTGGTTTAAAAATAGAAGTTCCCCAGTAATCCCTAGACCTAAAGCCTAAAGCCACACTAATGCAACAATTTTTACCCAGGAAACCTTGTGCTTTTTGATAGCAGCAGCTAGCAGTTGTGTTTTTTTCCTTATCAAACAGTAAATTCACAATTACATGCAGTTCTAAAGAGATTGTATTGGCAAACTACCTTCTGCCAAAAAAAAGTGGAAAAGAAGGTATTGAAAAATGTTAAAATGCCCTAATACCTGAACACTTGAAATACTTTTGACATTTTTTAAAAGAAATAGTTCAGCTTCTCATGTTGAAATGCCCTTTTTTTTTTTTAATCAAGTAATCGAAAAAGAGTAGGAGCTAACAAAAGATTAAGTAATCTTAAAACAAAACCAGACACTTGTCTTCCAACAAACTTCAAACTTGAGCTGAATTGTTTTTTCTTCCTTGCACAGTTTTCATTTTCCTCGAAATCTCTTTTTCTTCTCCTCTTCTCTGACCCCTCTTCCAATTCAATCTAACAAAAAAGTTCTGCTGGCAATCAACCAGATTGCTTTACTGTGAATACAAAATGACGAAATCAGATCAATTATTCCACAAGCATATTCCAAGTTCAGCCAATTGTGAGCTCTGTTCGTGGGGGAAATGAATGATTTGGAGGTATAGGACTGGAGAAAAAAAACCTATTTTGTTCCAGCTTTAAACTCCTTTCACACAAAATTTGTCCTAATACTGCTTAAAATAACTCCTTTCCCCTTCCCTTTTCTTCTTCTGATCTGACTGTGAAGGTTTAGGCCACACCAAACCCCGAAGGGAGTATAGGAAAGGTGTTGCTTCCTATGGCTCCTCAGGGTGTTCTCTGCCTGTCGCTGGAGTACCCTAATGGCTTCTGAAAACGTTATTCTAGTTGAATGCTCCAGCACTAATTTAAAATTATGTTAAATTGAACCTGAAATATGCTTCCAGTTCTGCCATCCCCTCCCTGCTCTCCTTCTCCTTGGCTTCAGCATGTCACTGCACTTTATATTCCTTCTGTATATTGGGTTGTGCCTGAGAATTAGCAAGTGAGCTACAAAGGTCTTCCAAAATGTTTCAGTGCTGGAACCTGTATCATTGGGTTCTGAACATTTTTTTGTAGTTTCAATAAATAAAATGTTCTTCACAAAGTGAACTTGAAGGTAATAATAAGGAATATAGTAAAAGATACTAATATATCATATGATTAATCTTTATTTCATGAATATATAATGAGAGATTATAGTTATTTAGATATTGTATCATATTTCAAAACTAATTTGCTTGTTTTCATGTCTTGCCTTTATGCATTTGAGTTGTATATCAAAATTATTATATATATTGGCAGTATATCTGAGTATATATATCTTGCTGGTCTAAATGTCTACTAAAATGGATTAAACTTATGTCCTAAACATTTACTTATTTATGAAGTCAGTAAATTAAAATATAGTGAATAAATCATAGAATAGTTTGGGTTGGAAGGGACCTTCAACAGTCATCTAGTCCAAAACCCCTGCAATGAGCAGGGACATCTTCAACTAGATCTGGTTGCTCAGAGCCCTGTCCAGCCTGGCCTGGAATGTTCCCAGGGATGAGGCATCTACCACCTCTCTGGGCAACCTGGGACAGTGTTTCACCACCCTCATTGTAAAAAATTTCTTCCACATGTCTAGCCTGAACCTCCGTTCTTTGAGTTTAAAACCATTATCCCTTTTCCAACCACAACATGCCCTGCTAAAAAGTCTGTCCCCATCTTTCTTACAGGCCATTTTTAAATACTGAGAGGCTGTAACAAGGTATCCATGGCACTTTCTCCAGGCTGAGCTAACCCAACTCTCTCAACCTGTCCTCACAACAGAGCTGTTCCAGCCCTCTGATCATTTTTGTAGCCTACTCTGGCCTCTCTCCAACAGGTCCATGTCTTTCCTGTGCTGAGGGCTCCAGAGCTGGATGCAGGACTCCAGGTGGGGTCTCACCAGAGCAGAGCAGAGGGGTAGAATCACTTCCCTCAACCTGCTGGCCACACTGCTTTTGATGCAGCCCAAGATACTGATAAATAACTAATCTGAGATATCCAACATGTCTGATAGGTAATTACTGCAAAAGAACAACTTCAATTCAGTCTTTTTAGTTAAAGAATAAAAGACTGTCACAAAGTAATTTATCTCATAGTGATACATAAAGAAGGAATTACAGGAAATAACAATCTATTGCCAATAGATTATCATAAACAGAAAGCAGCTTAACTGTACTGATCCCTCCCCCATCACTTCTGGCATTTTATTAAGGGACACATGACTGTGATGTTTAGAGATATACATATATATATAATCAGCTGAGTTACTGAAACATTGGCATGCATATCTACTATATCCTTAAATTTAGTTAAACTAACAAGGATTGTAATTAACAGAGAAAATGTAGCAGGAGAACTTTCATCTCTAATTAGTAGTCGGAACAGGTACCTGGGGTTTCTGGCAGTCTTGTTTTACTTGCACTACAGCCTGGCTGGTCTGTGTTCACTGTCAGATTAAGGACAGGTCAGATATGAATGTCTCTGTTGTCTACACTATGACTGCATTGCGCAACCAGAGAGGTTGGTTTTGGAGGTAAGTCTTGCAACAATAAAACTGGTTAAAATTATATGGGTTATCTTACAGATTTATTCCGTAAAGATGTTATATCAGACTTCAAAACCTTTGTGATCTGCCTACAAGGACCACTTTCAAGGTACATGGGGAGTAGAACTCAACCTACAGAATAGGAAAAATATGGTTTGTAGGGTAATATGGCAAGATAGCTCTTGTCACATGAGTTTGGCCTGATTAACTTTATCCTAGAAGATTCCAGAGCACTTTCAGAACAATTACAGTGAAAAACAGAAGACTAAATTCATACATACACACAGAAGAAAATTTGTATTTTTTAATTTATTTTTTTTTAGTAGAGATCTGGGAAATTATAGGTCAGGCATCTGAAATTCAATCCCATGAAAACAACAACTAGAATGAATAATGGTATCAAACATTTGTAAGCATCTAGAAGATAAGAAAAATATGAGTAGCAGCCAACTGGATTCACCTTAGCAAGTCAGATCAAACCAATCTGGTTTCCTTCTATAACAAACCCTGTGTTCTGTTCTGTATCTTAGGTCTAGTAAGGCTCTTAACAAAGTCTCCTACAATATTCTTATAGGGAAGGTGAAGAAATACGGTCTGCAGTGAAGAACTAATTAGATAATAGTACCTGAAGAACAGATACCAGTGGGTTTACTGTTAAACTGGAAGGAAGCATCTAGTTAAATCCAGCAGACACACCACAGGTGATGTCTTTTATGTTCAGTGTTTTTATTAATGATGTGGAGAATAAAAGGAAAAACATTAAATTTACCAACAACCCAAATCTTGGAAGTTAAAGCTTGTTTTACAATACAAAATTATATTTGCAGATGGTTTGAAAAAATATTTGACATTAAAAAGAAGTTCAGTGAAAGACGTAGGAGTAATGAGGTTCCCAAGAACAGATATGAAACAACTGGGTAGGTAGTTACTCTGAAGAGAGACTCTTGGAATTACTGTGGATCACAAGCCAAATGAACCTTCTGATGCCATGCAGGTACAGAGAAGATCGTTGTACTGGGGTATGTTTGCCAGACCAGTAGAATAATTTAGTAATATTTCTCATTGGTGAGACCTCATCCCATTTGATGTTTCAAGAAACACCTCAGGAAGATGTAGACCAGCTGGAGTGCACTAAGAAAAGCAACACTCGTTTGTCTAGAGATCTAGAACGCATTATTTAGGGGAAAAGAGAAAGAGCTGCATCTGCTTAGTTAAAAAGACAAATCTGAGGGAAGTGTAACAACAGGCTTCAAATATGAGAAAGCTGTTTCAATTAAAATTAAATAATCTATTGTTCATGTTCAAATTGGGTTGACATCATATTTAATAGGTTTAAGTTGCATCAAGAAAGATCCATGTTAAACGTGAGGAAAACCTTTCACTTTTTGAGTGAGGCAGTGAAACTCTTCAGTAAGCCTGAAGGGTGTCCAGCACTGAAGGTTTGTGAGAGCAGGTAATGAGAGACTTAGGGATGGCTGATCCTTTCTTAGGGACTCAGGATGAACTAAAGGACTTCTGGAAGACTCTTCCATCTTTATAAAGCCCTCCCCCCCCTTTTTTTTTTATGAGCCACTGAGGATTCTTCATTTTGTTTTTCAAAAGCAAGGAGCACATTCATCATGTAAGTATTTACAGCTTATGGTTTTCTTTTAGGGAGGAAGGTGTTAGCTGAGGTTCTGACATTGTCTCATATCTATTGTTATAAAAAATTGTGATGATTTGATATCGTCTCTTCCACAGAGATGCTGGGACACCTTCACCTATGAGTATGAGCTTAGAACTCTCTGCTGACCTAGACTACTAGATTTCATTAGAACTCTATGAACAGTATCATTTCCATGGGAGATTTCAAATCTATTTTTGAGTTTTTGATTGGATAGAGTTCTGTGCTAAATTACTAATTAAAAATGCTTGCTTCCATATGCCTTTATATGTATCTAGATCCATATGTAAAAGTAAAACTACAGTAGACATAGCATACCTTGGTTCTATGATTGCTTTTGCAAATGCAGTCTCATATTGCAGCCTGCAATATAAGAGGGTAAGAGTACATCTGATTTTTAGGTATGCTCAGTGTCAATAGAGACAACGGGGTCCATTTGTAGCTGGATTAAAATTAGTATCCTATAAGCCCAAACAGCCTTCAAATAAAGATCACTGGATGAAAAATTTTGGTAAAGGATGAAATAATCATCACTTACAAACTGATGTAAGGTTACTCAGATTTGAAACCAAGGCTCAGCTCTTCATGTATTGTTGTACTCTCAAGTACTACATCTTTTTTTATATATCTTGCTGCTCCATTTATTTAATTTTGTGATTCTTTTGTGACTTTCATTTAACAGACAATACCTGGAGAAAAAATTCATGGTATATACAAGGAAATCCTTAGTGTTCTTAAGGTGCAGCATTTACTACCAACTTTCTAATGTAATTAAATAGAAGCCAATGGATAATTACTTGACTTTATCTTATTAAGATAAAGTTCTGCACAGTATTACAGCTGGCAATAAATGTCCTCTTTTTATTGTTTAGTGTTTATGTATAATTGAAGAAAAGGTCCAACACACTGCAGTCAAGATTAGTGATTAATTTGGGTGGGAAGGAAAGGAAAGGAAAGGAAAGGAAAGGGGAAAGGGGAAAGGGGAAAGGGAAAAGGGGAAAGGGGAAAGGGGAAAGGGGAAAGGGGAAAGGGGAAAGGGGAAAGGGGAAAGGGGAAAGGGGAAAGGGGAAAGGGGAAAGGGGAAAGGAAAGGAAAGGAAAGGAAAGGAAAGGAAAGGAAAGGAAAGGAAAGGAAAGGAAAGGAAAGGAAAGGAAAGGAAAAAAGAGGAGGTGGGAGGAAGAACTATTATTTCTCAGAACTAGTCATAAAAAAATCTCACCCAGCAATTTCAAGTAGTAGATACAATTTTGCTTTTCTGTTACAGCATAAAGTGTTCTAGCTATACAAAAGCAGCTTTCAGGTGCTCTTGTACAGTGACACATAATTACTGCTATTGGATCACAGGGCCAAGCTGATACCCAAGGATTCTGAGGGTGCTTGAATTTGCAGCTACCAGTGCTGTCTGACTCATGGAAAATAGTTAAAGGGAGATAAATATATACTTAGAGTATTTTGACAGGCAGGTTCTTCTTGTACAATCCTCTGTGCCCCCTCTATTTTCTTCAGCCAGTTAATTGCCACTTGGCTTCCTTTCTCCCAAATCCCTGGCTAATCTCTTCTATATAGGCTCTTCTGCCACCCTTTTCATGGTAGCATCAAAGCAGCTCCCAGTGGTACATTAAGCTATTCAGTAAGATGTCACATGAGTCTCACAGTGTCTTTCATCTGCTTTTCAGAGGAAAAAGAAACTTCTGTGGACAACAGGGTGTTTTAGTAGGGGATATTTTTGTTTCCTTTTAATAGGTATCCTGTAATGTTTGAGAAATCTTGGCAGAAGGAGCACGCCTTGCATTTGAGGAGGAAGTGGGAACAGTCACATACGCTAATGAGTTGGTGCAGCTAGTTGCTTCAGGACTGGCCACATCCAGGTATTCAGAAGTGAAAATTTAATCTACCAAATATGAAACTTTAAATTGTGGTTTTATTTTTTTCCTTCAAAGTGAGGTTTTTTTAGGCTTCCCAAATACACCATAGTCACTGTTATTTTTTATAATTGCAACACCAAGGAAAATATTTCTTAGAAAACAGAAGCAGAAAACATCACATAACTATTGAATGTGAGGAATTTGAACTGTTGTGAGAACAGCTGTCATGCCATGAAAACACTACATGTATTTTTGTACCCCAATGCGTTATATTTCTCTGTGAGTCAACCTCTGGGGACTCCAGAGTGGTAGAGTGAAGCTAAGCAGTATCTCCACCTCAGGCTGCAGTTCCAGACCTCATCCCTCAGCTCATGACTGCCTGCCGCATTTAGAGATCTCCTCCCTGTGCAAAAGAGCCGTCTCAGGGCTTTGTTTGTTATTCTGGGTCTATGTCTGCTTTCAGAAATTATGAGATTTAACTGATGGAAGAGACTGTGGATCTATCCACCACTCTACCTGAGAGATAGAAAACTTGTAGCAGTCTTAGGGCTGAAGTAGTAGCTTACTTGTGATTAATACCCTGAAAAGGTTCTGCAGTGATTACTAGTTGACAGCCTGCTGCTTAAAAAAACCCAAAAAAAACCAAACCAAAACAAACAAACAAAAAACACAAAAAACACCCTATAAAAAAGATACCTTTGTTGTGTCTGTGGATTAGCATCTGTCATAATTAAGCTTATAGCCTAACACCTTAGCAGACACTGAAATTGCCTTCATTACATTTATTTATGTCAATGCATGGTGAGTCAAGCTTATGCTTAAGGTAGGACAACCCTCTTTCATAGATTTGTGGAATTTAATTTTAAAGTTTTAGACACAGGGGCATTGGCCCAATGATGAACAACACCAAAGTGTGTTTTTTAATGGCTATCACATCTTGTTTAAAAGGGAAAAGCTACCACTTCTACCATCATTCATAGGTGATAAAGCTACATCATCACATAGTCACTGATCTGTTTTTATTTATTTTTTTAAATAAACAATAGCACTTCCGAAGTACAGGTAGTGCTCCAACAATATTTGGTGTCTTTAACAGACTTCTAAGAAGAGTAATTGCACAATTTCCTTTTTCCATGCATCATTCCCACTAAGCAAATGAAGAAAAAGACTCTTTTCTAACTATGATTCTCTTAGGGATCTGTTTTACCCAGAAGGATTTCTGGAAGAAACATTCTCTTCAGTGAAAAATAGTTGTGTTATTAACATATTCCAATTCACTTGCAACCAGATTTGCATTCATCTTTAGGATTACTGTTAATGACTAGAAGTAGGGAATAGCAAACTGTGAAATTTACTGGGTGGCAATATAAAGCTGCTGTCTCTAGAAAAAGCTTAGCTGAATATGAAGTGTCTCTTTGCCATTTAATAGCTCATACAAATATATGTAGTCTTTAATAGAAGAACCTCTCAAGACACAGAAACCAACAAAGATCTGAGTTTGTCCTTATCTATGAGTTGAATAATGCTGCCACATGTGATTAATACTTCCTAACAAAGGTGATTGAACAACAGTTCATGTGCATTAAAATTCTGTTCCATCTGTTTCAGTTTCTCAGGTTAATATGATCAAGTGTGTTGAAGATCCCAGTTTCTTGTAATAAAAAGTCTAACACACTCTGATGAAAATGGAGTACTATGAAGTATTTGGGTCATGCAAACATAGAAAGGTAAGATATGTCACAGGGCTGACTTTTCCAAAAGATCAAATACATTCTTTTACTGTCTAAGAATAAAGTAACCACACACACACACACACACACAAAATTAAAGGAACCTGGAGATAAAATTAAATCACTGTTGTTCAAAAACTGGGTGCAACAGCAACAAGGTTACTCTGCAGAATTCCTAACCCCAAAAAGATAGAAAGAATGATAAACCAAAACTAATGTAGAAGAAAAGTATGCTAGAAAAACTAATGGCAATCACTGGCCAAGTCAGATAAAAAGTAATTCTCTGTCAAGTCGTATTTTTTCATGTCCAGAAGTAAGGCATTTGTAATCCCTTTTTGTAAAATGATTGTTGTTAAACAAACGTGAGCCTAAGTGAAGGCACTTCTATGTCTGGTAAGTTACAGAATGATATTTTTAACCTTCGTCTAAGTTTTATGTCATGTTGTATTAATTTTTTATGTGTGTCAAAATCTAATATTGGATATTTTCTGATTTTTAATGTGTATGTTAGCATCACTGCATCAATCAAGCTTTTTTGGTTTGCCAAATAGTGGAATTTTCCATATTGTAGTGCTTTAGCATTTTTAGTGTAGGTTTGCACCATAAAATTAGAGGCTCCTTTAAGTTTTACTTTGGAGTTGAACATTTTAATGCTGTTGAGCATAATCATTCTACTGTGGTATTTCATGGGGAACTGAAACAGAATATATCAATGGCCATCACAGGTAGTTCTATTCTTACATTTGGGATACCTTAGTGAGCTTTATATTTAAGATAGCAGTGCTGCTTCTGGGTTTCGCTACGGTAGCTAATACATTTACACGGTGAATTTTACACTTACAGGACATAATTACTGGTCTGCAGTTCAGTGTAACCAGATAAAATTCATTAAACAACAACATCAACTTAGGAAGAATGTTTTTTTACAAGAAACTAAAGAAATCAAAGTATTTCCTTAAATATATTTTTTAAAAGAAATGGCTTTCCTGAAGTAGCAGTGTTTTCTTGAGAAACTCATCTTCGGCTTCCTTTTTCACCACCTTAATTAGAATATCTCAGAATGAAATCTGCTGAAATGAACTAATTAAGCATGTTGACACCTTTGCTTTCATGTGTCAAATTGAAGGTTGTCTTGCCCTTGCCTTTCCTAGTCAGGAGGTTCTTTATCATACTTTTCAACTATGAAATATTATTCTTACTATTTTTATTTCTTCAAGGCTTTGTAGATGCTATTGTCAGTTATCCACATGTAGTTAACAAAACATAAATTGATTTTTTGTCTTTTTTTAAATTATAATTTTCTTTTTTGTTAATCAGCAAGTCAGTGTTTTGTATGGGCCAAGACTACTACTGCTCTTTTGCATTCCCCACTCACCTGTTGTTGGTGAGTTTTTAGGCTTTCAAGAATACATGAGAGACTCGATCAGCTGGGCTGGTACTTCTAATCTACCAAACTGCACCTACCCCTTGTCTTCAGCTTAATATTACCAAAACCCATTTACACTTAAACCAGCTTTATGTTTATTCTGGGTTATCCAGTCAGGTGTCAGCACCTTCCAAATATTTATAAACTCTAAAGAAGGGCATGTAAAGTACTCTGGTGACATAGTTTGTTGAGTCAGCGTGGAAAACAGTTTCATAATGGAGGTCTTAATCCAAAGGGCTTCACTGACTATTGCATAGCAACCTCTTACAAGAATAGTTTAAGTAGAAAAGGTAATACTAAAAATACTGAGAAAATACCTATTTCTGAGCCTTTAAGTTATCTTCTCATGCTTTTAGCCCAGGCTCCTGTTGGCTATGAACCCTCTTCACTTCTGCCTCCATTCCCCCTTCTGTTGACTCCTAAACTCTTTCCATCAACCTAGATCATTTAATCTAATCTACACACCTTTTCTAAATCCATTCTTGTTCCCACCTATTGACACATGGCTCTAAATTCCAAGAGATTATTGACAGTTGTTTCTTCAAATACCTCTCTCCTAAGCCCACTCTTGATACCATTAGGTTTTGCACCTTTCCTTCACATCATTGGAAATCCCTTCCTTCTACACAGAAGAATGCACAGATCATCAGTTGTCACCCCCTTAGACCTGCCTCTCATTTTTTGTTTGTCTAAGTGAGCACTGTAACGAAACTCTATTCTTTTCTGGAGTTTTTCAGCCTCCACTAATATGGGATTTTTTTCTGAATTTCATGTTATAAAGTGCCAGAAAGATTTGTCCCATCAACTTTACACAAAACTTTGTCACAAAATGCCCTTGTCTAGGGAAACCACATGGGTTGAGGATTTTGGCAACTGATGGGTTCCACTATGCTTTGCATGACTTTCAGGTTACAAAAGTTTTCCAGAATTATCACCTAGACAGGGTGAGAAGGAGTTTTTTGGTGAAATTTTCTGTCTGAGATGCGGTGAACAACCAGAAGCCTGCATAAAAATTAATGGAAGTGACAGAGCTTCAAGTGGCAGTATTTCTGTATTTGCCCTAGCTCCACTGCTCTTTTCTTCTTTAGAAAATGCACTGTATGAATCACTAGAAATGTTAATGACTACAGGATTTACCCTACAGGGAAGATACTTTTTCTCTTTTATGATATTATGACTTGGAGTCTACACAGAGAACATTTTTGTTATATTCAATATTAAAAAACAAACAAACAAAACCTAAACAAAACCCAACCAACCAACCCCTCCCCCCCCATTTTAAAAGGTATTCCAAAGCTGGACATAATATCACATCTTTAATATGTCTCATTATTTTTAATTTTTATATTTTACCAATAATTTAAAATCTGCTAACAAAGTTATCTTTTTCAACTAGCTGATTAAGCTTAGTAAAATTAATTTTAAATATTTCCCTCTACCTTTCCTAACATATGCTCCCTAAGATAAATGTATTCACAGGTTTCTATTTTTCATATTTTCTTTGCTTATTTTTTTTTTTTTTTACCTTTTAATGCATCATTTTACTTTGAAAGTACCTGTAACTCAAGGAGTTTCCACTCTCAGGTCCTGCTTCTAAGATTAACTTCCCAAACAAATACAACACAACTTAGTTTTGTATAGTGAGAGTCTCCATTAATCTGCTTAGTCATTCAGAGCATCTAATCTTAGCCAGAACTCTGCAATATCACATTTAAGAAGAAGAAAGAATTATTTGGCTTGTGAATGACAAGTATTAGTAGGAATAACGAAGAGATTCACTGCAGAGATTAAGGGATGTCCATTCCAAGCCTCAAATCTATTTTACAGATGAACCCTAATTCTTTTCCTGACCCTAACATTTATCAGAAGTGTTCAGAAGATAATATTAAGAAAATTGAAGATGAATTTAAGCACATTTCCTTTGCTGGAAAATACAAAGAATGTGCATTGTTAGGTACATCTTTCATCTCTAATAAAAGGCCAAGATAATACTGGGCTTTTTTTTTTCTTTCTGCCTTTTTTTTTGGTAGATATTTTGCTTCAGAAAATTCAATAATGTCTTTAATTTCACTCTTGAGCAAAAGATCGTATTATAGCTAGTTTTCCCATTAGCAAAGTATTCAAACCAGAAAAGGAATTGTAGCCCAAGAAACAATACTTGCTATTTATAGTGTTCAGAAGATGCGCTTTAAGATAGCAGCCATAGCATTTGGATAAAGCACTTGAACGGAATTTGAGTCAGCTGCACGGTTTAATATTTAAGTAATACCTGACAGTATCAGCATAGAAAAGAGAAGAAAATATCCTATTATCTCTACTCATGTAACTTGAACGAATTTCTAATTGTCTCTGATTAGGTATAAAAGAAATTAAGATTATTGTCAAATAACAGAGACCCTATGCAGCTCATATCTACTTCCATGGGATTTTCAGCACTGATGTCCCAAGGTTTTGCTCCCCACAGAAGAAATCCCAAATGTAATTCTAGATATCAGGTTCCTTTTGAAAAATAGTGGGCAGTCTGGAGGGGGATAATCTCAGCAGTTTGTGCTTAGATAACGTAAATTAGTCCAGCATGAATGGACCAAAACATCTGAAATCATAAGTAAGCTGATGTTTTCAGAATCCAGCTTAAAATTATAATGGGTAGAACCAAAATCCTTGCTACAAAACTCCTAAACTTAAGCATTACAGATCCAAATTGTTATGAGATTTATCATGTATAAACCTGAAAATAGCAAGGGAAACTTCACTGAGTTCGAAAGACCTTTGGCAGTGGGATTTTCCATGGTGCCCAAAGGAAGCCCATGGAAACTGTCGCTCATCACTAGAAGTCACCTGCCTCATTTCAAAGCTTATACTGATTTAAGTCAGCTGCTCTTTTTGTGAAGCCATTCTAAGAAACAGACTGGGCAGCATACTTCCCACAGAAGGTGGATCCTAGCTGAAACATGGCTTTTAACCACATTTATGTGGGTTCTCATCAGAAAACATCTCAAAGAAATTTTTGTCTGGAAAACATATTCATTAGACTATTATAATTACTTCCCTCTGTCTTCCACTATTTTCCCTGTTGCCAAAATTCAGAAAGGAGTTCTCTATGGACAGACACATGCAAACAATTCAGGCATCCAAGTCAAATGTATACTTATCCCAGAGTATGGATAAAAAAGTAAGTATTTAAGTAAGGTACAGATTTAAGGCAGGCAGCCTTGCCCCTGCTGCTCCAGTCACTTCTGCTGCTGCCTTCAGCAGAGCCAGCAGCACCAAGTGGCATCAGAGGTGGCAGGAGTCAGTGAAAGAGGATCTGCAGCTCTGAGAAATGAGCATCCCAAAGGTATGTGACTGTTTCTGCAGGGGACTCTCAGACCTGGGCACAGCTCACAGCTACCAGCCAGTGCTGTGTGCAAATGAGACTCTTATGGTACCTTTAGGGAAGAGGAAACACTCAGAACTTTTTGATATTTAAAAGGAAAACCAGTGAGTAATTAAGAACATACTTAGCTTTCAATACACAAATAACTTTGATTAATTTTTTTAAAAGTGAATAATCTAATCACATGTGTGTTTGTAACAATATGTTGTTTTTAAATAGAAAGAGACTATGTATTACTTCTACTTTTGAACACTGGCATGATATTTATAGTTGCCTTTTAAAATAGACACTCTCTAAGAATTAATGGGTATTAATAGTTAAATATATAATTAATCTTAAATTGATGTATGGAACAATACCATCAAGCAGGAAAAGAAACTTTAAATCAAATGATGAATTACACAATATGCAAGGGACCAATTTAAGTCTAATTTTACCAGTTCACAGGCAAACTGAGTAAATGTGAAACTAAACAGGGTGAGGAAGATTTGTACTTCTCAATAAGCAGTTTGCTTGCAACTAAGGATTTAAAAAGTTGGGGAAAAAATTTACTTTCTGAACCACGTATGGCATTACCTCTCTAAATAGATTTTTGAACTGTGCCATTTAATGTTTCTGTTAATGACACAAAAGAAAACATAAGAAGTCATTAGTGAAGGAGAGGGAAATCATGATAAGGACAGATTACTAATACAAAACAGTATGGGTAACCTAATTCATAGATACAGTAAATCACTATGTGCCTCAATAGGGGGTGGATGGTTTTACATCTAAAGTCAAGGTGCAGACAATTGTATATGACTGGAGACTACTTCAGGGAGGAAGGACTCTAAATAAGGTATTAAAGTCGTGGTGATAGCTAATTGTAATTCCAGTGAGAAACTTGGATTATGTTGTCCTTCAGGATGTAACTATAATGCTCCTGATGTGAATATTTCTGAAATATGTTTTCTAATTTCAGGAAGGAACTTGAGAAAATAAACCAGTTGTGGAAAAGAGCCCATGCATCATTAAAGAGGTGGAAACTATACCTTACAGGTAGAGATTCTCCTTCTCTGGAGACATTCAAAACACACCAGGACACCTTCCTGTGTAACCTCATCTAGGTATTCCTGCTCCAGCAGGGGGATTGGACTAGGTGATATTTTGAGGTCCTTTCCAATCCCTAACATTCTGTGTGATTCTGCGTGTGATTCAAAGACCTCAATCAATTTAGTTTATCAAACAGAAGATTAAGATTAAGATTAATACTATCAACCCATAAGTGCTACAAATCAGATAAAGGATAGTTCTGTCTAGAAAACAAAGAGTAATTATACAAAGTATCTCGAAGTGAACTTAAACATGAGGCTGACATCAAACTAACGTGCCAATTTGAATGGGATAGATGTTATTTACTGAGACTTATGACTGAGACTTGTGATAGACCCTGTACAAACGGTAGTTCTAAAATCAACATTAGGAGCTATTCTGGAAGGTGTGCTTAACTTCAGCTTCATGTATTAATTAATGAACACAAATGATGTTTGGAGAAGATCAACTGCACTCTCTCAGCTGGCCTTAAAATCAGTGAAAACTGTCGTCTTCATTGCTAGTGAGTTGAATGACCCAAACAAAACAATAAAATAAAGAGCTAGAAAAAAGGTGAAATGTAAATTGAAAAGATGCCCCTTTAAAAGAAAATTCAATTTCCTTTCCGACAAATATAGCACGCTAGTTGAATTCTGATTCCTCAGAGGGATGATTCATCAGTGTTCTTCAATTTCTACGGGGGGGGGGGGTGAGAAAATCTTTACCAAGAAATGTTTCATGTCTTTCTATTTGGGTAGAAAACTAGATATAACCTTCGGATAGAAATTCTTCTTGGTTTTAGTGAAAATTGATTACTGAAAGTTAAATGAAATTACTAAATCAGTCTATATGTCTGAAATTAAATTCCTCTGTCCTATTTATAAATCATTAAACAGAAAAAAACAGTTGGACTATCTTTTACTGTATTATGAAAGCCTATTGTTTTAGATTAATTTTATTTGCAATCAAGCTGCTTTCTTTAAACTACTGCATTTTAGAATGGAAGTATTCTTAATATAAATATAAAACAGTATGCCAAAAACTATTTTAGATATATGGAGTTTAATTCTTGATTTCTTGTGTTCTAGCTCCACTGTTCTTTCTCTATTTATTAAATTCCTTCTCCACTTATAAAATGGTAAGTGAAGTAAAGGAAATGGGTTGACCTTTAAAATGGAAATTCTGTAGTGATTAGTTTCATGCTTCCGTGCATTCCTGTGTTGTTTGATTTTGTTTCAGCTAACTGTAAACAACTAAAAATACTTGTTAAAAACAAACAAACAAAAAACCAAACCCCAACTTTTTATGCTTGTTTTTATTGAAAAGTCCGAAGTCAAACAATTCTCTTCTCTGACTCATTTTGGAAAGCAAAATCTAACACATCAGTTCTGTGTCCATAGACCAAAATTATCTCTGGAAATTCGTAGATGTTGATCATGTAGTGACACAGGACAAAGGTTTAAAATCTAGGATTTTTCTCCCTGATACCTGGGAGACCATAAGTGCCCACAGAAGCAGTTCCATGTTTAAAATGGCTGGAAACCTAAAGATTACAATAGGCTGAGCTTAGAAATGTCCTGGGGCTTCATATTCAATGTTTACAATGGACTTGTTAACTTGCAAAGAACTGGTAGTGAAAACACGAATTTTCAGAGAGGAACTGAGATTAGATTTTAAAAACTGCATGTGTAACTTAATCACGTGGAAATCTCTTGTCCACAGAGATTAACTGGGAGGACTTCAAACACTAATTCTTCAGCCTTCCACCTTTTTCAGAAAGTTATAACCAGATATTTTCTAATTTCACCTTTCTCAGAAGAGCAGAGGAATGCTCCAGCTGGCCTAATTGGCTTATATTGTAAAGGTCAGCTCCTGGAAAATCCCATGGAACTGTAGTACAATTAATGTTATAGTCCTAAGATATAGAAGCATACTGAAGAATTTCAAATACTGTTTATGAAGTAATACCTATGAATAAATAATTTAATTTAAAAATCTATTTGTAGCTAGAAGCTAGCCAAAAAATATGCAAATCAAACAGAAATTATGCTATCAGTCTGTGGTAGGATGTCTTAGATCCTACTGAAGAAAAAAGGAACTGACAATCTGAACTTCTGTGAAAGCATTGCAGGCTAACTCATTCATAACAGATCTCATATAATTAGGTAGTATAACAGAGCAACAAAGACATGCATTGTCACTGAGCAAAACGAAACAGAAAAAGAAGCAGACAGTTCTCAGCAAATAAGGTAAAGTTAATACCCATTAAATCAATGTTGAATAAGGCCCAATTTCTTTATTTTACTTTTCTTCTCATAATGACCAGCAACAAAATGCTATTGGTCATAATAATATTCATTATATAGGATATTATCCGGCATACCCTTCCCCCATTACTCTTACAATTTCTAGTCAAAGACAGCTTTAGCCCTGTATCTGAATATCAGGACATAGAAACTCAGTAGAAAGCTATATATATTCATTAGTGACATAACCAGCGTAAGGTTATCTCTACAGCTTGCACTTAAGCGCTTAACTTGGACTTGCCACAAGTATTTTGATTCACTCAACTCCTATATGATGACCTAGACAGCAGACTTAGCATATAAATGTTCACAGCAGAAGGTGAAGGCAATTCCTTTTGCCACTGGCACCCAAGGACTTAGAGGTGACATGTCACAGCTATTCCACCTATCAACCTACTGGCACGTTTCTTCTTCCATAAATGTCCACATTTTTTGTGCCTCAAATATCTTCTTTTGCATGGATGCAGAAGAGGTCAGAGCCTTTTTTTATACAGGGAGAATAATTGTTTGTGCTCTTTCTCAAAACACACTGATGGTGTTTACTTCTCCAGAAATAAGGCTACCTCTGTGTGAAACTAACTATAGCACATGTCCATCATGAAATCATGCCTTATCAGCATATCAATTCAAATTTGGAAAAACTTATTTATGATTATTATGATAATCTATTATTATTACTACTACTATTATTACAAAGACCCCTAATCCAGCAAACTTTGTTGATTTGTTTGTTTGTTTGCACTCATATTATAGATTTTGGGATGTTAATAGATGTTGAAATCAGAAAATAGTGCAAGTTCTCTCCTTTGAGCATTCTTACCCCCCAGAAAAAAATAAATAATAAAAAGTCAGGATTTTTCAACCAAGATGAGATACAGGGGATGCTGTAGGAATATGAAATGATATATGTTTTAAGGAATTCAGTCAGCTGATCAGAGCCAGCCCAGCGAGAGCCGGAGCCGGCGGGGTTCAGCCGACCACGAGGTTCAGCCGAGATTAGGAAGCTCAGAGGGAAACGCACAGGAACAGCGTGATTCCCGGCGAGTCCCGATCCCTGCAGCCCCGGCAGCCATTGTGAGAGAGCGGCTGACGTGGTGGGGGGCGTTCCCACGGTGACCACACCCCCTCCCCTTGCCTTGAAAAAGCCTTTGGGAGGGCAGCCACTAGTCGCTGCCCACCAGGTGTAGGGAGGAGCAAGCAGCTTGTGGAGCAGGTGAGTCCCACCCACACTGTGCTGCAGCAGCAGGTGTGGTAGCTTGTGTAGCAGGGTGCAGAGAACACTTGTCAGCCCCTCTAACTTATTGCCAGCATCCCAGACTGCTGACGACCATGGTCGCCTCCAGGAGGAGAGCTTGTCTGAAACAGACCGTGCCAACGCAGACTGAGGAGGTTCCGTCCCGAACGGTGGCTGTTCAGGTCTCCAGCTGCAGGGAGTGCCAGAGCCTGCTGCTGCCAGGGGAGGGAGGCCAGCATTCCACCTGTGTGAGGTGTGAGCAGGTGCAAGACCTGCTCAACATGGTTGTGAAACTTAAGGAGGAGGTTGAGAGGCTGAGGACCAACAGAGAGTGCGAAAAGGAGATCGACTGGTGGAGTAACACCCTGATATGCCAGTCGGAAAGGTCCCAGGGAGGTACCCCCCAAAAGGAGATGGACCTCCTGCCCTCTCGGACAGAGGCGGAAGTCCTGAGACGGACCCACCCTTGTCGCTGTCGGGCAGAGGTAGGGGACCTAAAAGATGACGAGAGTTGGAAGCGTATTCCGATTCGGCGTCACAGGCAGCCCTCCTCCCTGCCTGCTTTGTCTCCCCAGGTGCCCCTCCGTAATAGGTTTGAGGCCCTGGATCTTGAAGAAGAGGTAGGTGAGGAGGTAGTGCCAAGCCTGCCTACAAGATCACATAGGAAGAGGAGGTTGACTTCACAACTTAAGACTGCCTCTGATAAGAAAGAAAGAAGGGTGATTGTAATAGGAAATTCCCTTCTGAAAAGAACAGAGGGCCCAATATGCAGAGTTGACCCTCATCTTAGGGAAGTTTGTAGTCTACCTGGAGCCCGGATCAAGGATATTGCTAGAGAGCTCCCCAAACTGGTGCACCCGACAGACTACTACCCGCTGCTGGTCTTCCAGACAGATGGGGAGGAAGCTGCTTCCCGTAGTCTGAGGGGAATGAAGAATGATTGCAAGGTCTTGGGAAGGATGGTGAAAGACTCAGGGGCTCAAGTGATCTTCTCTTCACTCCTTCCATCTTCAAGTGACGATGTGGGATGGAATAGGAAAATTCAGTCTCTTAATGGTTGGCTCCAAGACTGGTGCTACAGGCAGGGCTTTGGATTTTTTGATAATGGTTGGTTTTATAAGACACCAGTCCGGACAGTGTCATGCGGGAAAGGTTTATCTCCCAGGGGCAAGAGGATGCTGGGGCAGGAATCAGCTGGGCTCATTTGGAGAGCTTTAAACTAGGCTCGAAGGGGGATGGGGTTGTAGCTGGGCTTGTCCCAGTGGGGCAGCATTCTAAAACTGATGAGGACCGGGTGGCCTCCTATGCCCCTAGGGAGAAATTTGTGTGCTCTGCTCGCTCCCTGAAATGTCTGTACATCAATACGCGCAGCATGGGGAATAAGCAGGAGGAGTTAGAATCCTGTGTTCGGTTGGGAGATTATGATCTGGTGGCAATTACAGAAACATGGCGGGACAGTTCACATGACTGGAATGTGGTCATGGATGGCTATGACCTTTTCAGGAAAGACAGGCCAGCCAGGCGTGGTGGTGGAGTTGCTCTCTATGTGAGAGAGCAACTACAATGTACTAAATTCTGCCCAGGAGTGGATGAGGAGCGAGTTGAGAGTGTATGGGTCAGGATCAAGGGGCAGGCTGGCAGGGGTGACACTGTTGTGGGCGTCTGTTACAGGCCACCAGATCAGGCTGAGGAAGTTGATGAGGCCTTCTATGGGCAGTTGAGAGTGGCCTCACAGTCACAGGCCCTGGTTGTTGTGGGGGATTTTAACTTCCCTGATGTTTGCTGGAAGGACCATTCAGCCAGACAGCCACAGTCCAGGAGATTCCTCCAGTGCATTGATGATAACTTCCTCATGCAGATGGTGGAGGAGCCAACTAGGAGAGGTGCACTGCTGGATCTCATCCTCACTAACAAGGAGGGTCTGGTCGAAGCAGTAAAGGTTGAGGGCTGCCTGGGTTGCAGTGACCACGAGATGGTGGAGTTCAGCATCTTGGGTGGCAGGAACAGAATAGCAAGTAGAATTGCAACCCTGGACTTTAGCGGGGCTAACTTTGGCCTTTTCAAGCAATTGCTGGGGGAAATCCCATGGGCAAGACTGCTTGAAGGAAAAGGGGCCCAAGATAGCTGGATTGCATTCAGAGATTGCTTCTTCCATGCTCAGGATCAGAGCATCCCCACACGAAGGAAGTCAAGGAAGGGAGCCAGGAGGCCTGCGTGGTTGAATAGGGATCTGTTGGGTATGCTCAAGCAGAAGAGGAGAGTTTACAGGTCGTGGAAGCAGGGGCTGGCCACTTGGGAAGAATATAAGGCTGCTGTTAGAGGATGTAGGAAGGCAGCTAGGATAGCCAAGGCCTCCTTAGAATTACAGCTGGCGAGAGGGGTCAAGGACAGCAAAAAGAACTTTTTCAAATACATAGCAGATAAAACTAATACCAGAGGCAATGTAGGCCCACTGATGAATGGGGTGGGTGCTCTGGTGGCAGAAGATACAGAGAAGGCAGAATTACTGAACGCCTTCTTTGTTTCTGTCTACTCTGCCAGAGGCTGTCCTGGGGAGCCCTGTACCCCTGAGACCCCGGATGAAGCCAGGTCAATGGAGGAGTTTGCTTTAGTCGATGAGGACTGGGTTAGGGAGCAATTAAATAGTCTGGACATCCGTAAATCCATGGGTCCAGATGGAATGCATCCACGAGTGCTGAGGGAGCTGGTTGAAGTCATTGCTAGACCGCTCTCCATCATCTTTGCCAGTTCTTGGGAAACGGGGGAGGTGCCTGAGGATTGGAGGAAAGCAAATGTCACTCCAGTCTTCAAAAAGGGCAAGAAGGAGGACCTGGGTAATTATAGACCGGTCAGCCTCACCTCTGTCCCTAGGAAAGTAATGGAACAGCTTATGCTTGGTGACATCTCAAGGCATATCAAGGATAAGAGGGTTATTAGGGGCAGTCAGCATGGCTTTACCAAGGGTAAGTCATGCTTGACCAACCTCATAGCCTTTTATGAGAATGTAACAAGGTGGATGGATGATGGCAGAGAGGTGGATGCGGTCTACCTTGACTTCAGTAAAGCCTTTGACACAGTCTCCCACAGCATCCTCACAGCTAAGTTGAGGAGATGTGGTCTAGACAATAGAGTAGTGAGGTGGGTTGCAAACTGGCTTAAGGAGAGAAGCCAGAGAGTGGTAGTCAATGGTGCGGAGTCTAGTTGGAGGCCAGTATCTAGTGGAGTGCCTCAGGGGTCAGTACTGGGGCCAATATTATTCAATATATTCATTAACGATTTAGACGAGGGAATAGAGTGTACTAACACCAAGTTTGCTGTTGACACTAAGCTGGGAGGTGTGGCTGACACACCAGAAGGCTGTGCTGCCATCCAGCGGGACCTGGACAGGCTGGAGAGTTGGGCGGGGAATAACCTGATGAAATTTAACAAGGGAAAGTGTAGAGTCCTGCATCTGGGCAGGAACAACCCCAGGTTCCAGTATAGGTTGGGAAATTACATATTAGAGAGCAGTGTAGGGGAAAGGGACCTGGGGGTCCTGGTGGACAACAGGATGACCATGAGCCAGCACTGTGCCCTTGTGGCCAAGAAGGCCAATGGCATCCTGGGGTGTATTAGAAGGGGGGTGGTTAGTAGATTGAGAGAGGTCCTCCTTCCCCTCTACTCCGCCCTGGTGAGACCACATCTGGAATATTATGTCCAGTTCTGGGCCCCTAAGTTCCAGAAGAACAGGGAACTGCTGGAGAGGGTCCAGCGTAGGGCAACGAAGATGATTAAGGGAGTGGAGCACCTCCTTTATGAAGAAAGGCTGAGGGAGCTGGGCCTCTTTAGTTTGGAGAAGAGGAGACTAAGGGGGGACCTTATCAATTTTTATAAATATATAAAGGGTGAGTACCATGAGGATGGAGCCAGGCTCTTCTCGGTGGCAAACAATGATAGGACAAGGGGTAATGGGATCAAGCTGGAACACAAGAGGTTCCGCTTAAATTTGAGAAAAAACTTCTTCTCAGTGAGGGTGACAGAGCACTGGAACAGGCTGCCCAGGGAGGTTGTGGAGTCTCCTTCTCTGGAGACATTCAAAACCCGCCTGGACATGTTCCTGTGCGACTTTACCTAGGCGTTCCTGCTCCAGCAGGGGGGTTGGACTAGACGATCTTTTGAGGTCCCTTCCAATCCCAAACATACTGTGATACTGTGTGATACTGTGAATTAGCTGTAGTTGAATATTCAACATTTGTACTAAAAGTACATTTATTTCAAATGTGAATGTTATGTCAAAATGTATTTTAAATAACTTCATTGTGTCAGGAAACTCTAATTTGTTATTCTTTGCCATGAGGTATGTCTGCTCCCATCTTTTTCAGATTAGAGTTCTTCAGTACTTTCTAACTAGGCAAAGACCACCTGGAAAACTTACTTACTTTGGTTCTCTAAGCAAGACGTCAGATCCCAGATAGGCTGATGGTTTCATTGTACTCAGAGTCAGATGATGCTATTAAAAGTTGAATTCTTCTCAGAATACTTTACCCTGAACATCTTTTTTGCCCATAACTCTCATCCCATCTGGACTCATATTTCATGCTATAGTTAATACTATCAATGTTGAAATTGCTTAAGTTCATAGCCAGTACACTGGGGAAATCTGCACTTACAAAATTTTCTCCTGGTGGCAAAACAGCCATCATTAGTTCAACTCCTCTTGTAGACAGAAAGGTTGTACACAGAATACTATATAGTTGCATATGTCGGAGAAATTAGGTAGAGGAATTGCACACCTTAAAACCAAGAATAGCATGAAAATAAGTCCATCTTCATTTTTTTGAGGGGTGCGAATAACATCCTTATTTATGATCAGACAAATGAGTGAATGTATATTGGCATTTAAATCACTGCAGTGTGCAAGAAAATTCCACCTCTCCATTTTTTGTCATAAAGCATAATGTAGTTCTTCTATTATTCCTATATTTATTAGATAACAATTTCTCTTTTACCCACATCCTTTCAAATATACTCCTATTGTTCAAATCCCCAAAAAGTCTATTAAAAGCTAAACATAAATTCAAATACGTTCTGCTACCACCTTGAGATATATTAATAAAACACTTTGGTCTAGTAAGTTTACAAGCTGATAAAAATTAAGTTCCCATTTATCGTATATTTATTTTCCAGTTTAGTTTTTAATACCACATAAATTTTATTTTTTCCGTTAACTATTAGTAAACCTCCTGGGCAATTAATCTTTTCGAAGACACCCTCACATGATTAGTACTAATTCACGTCTTTTCAATGTGAAAATGCACTTCTAAAATATGTACGTCTGTAGATGTACTGAAACAAAAAACTGAGGTGGAATGGACAATTATATTAACAAGGGTCAATTCTGTAGATTTTTCATCTTCTTTCATTGCTAGCTATCTTTATTTCTGGTTTTAATATGTTTTTTGTAAATAGTGTGCAGTTAAACTTTTATTTCCTTTCATTGCACAGTTCGTTTTCCCCATCTAGTCACTGCTGAATATTCTAATGGTAAAACTGAGAACAGTAACTTCACATTTGATTGTAGTGGAAATGCAGTGCACAGAGGCAATTGAACATTTCAGCTTTCCCCTGCAGAGCAGGAAGGTTCTAATATACTCTGTTGTTCAGTTGTGGGTTGCTTGGTGTTCTGTTTTTTTTGGTTTTGTTTTTCAAATTTAGCATGAATGCTAATGATGTTTTGCAACTGTATCTTTGTATTTAAATGATACAGTTAGAAAAATCATCCCTTTGAGACACCATTAGCTGAAACATTTCTGCAGAGTCGTAAAACTTGCTTCCTGTGCTTGACAAAAAAAAAAAAAAAAAGGAGGAGATTACATGCCTTTTTGTAGCTATTTAGAGGATCAGAGAACACTATTAGCTTCTGAATGATAGAAACTGTTGATTTTAACCTATTGCATTTCTGTACCTGCTGAATATGCATCACTTACCTATCTCGGACACAGAAGTCCCAATAAATGACATAAATGAGCTTTATGACCCTTCTAAATTATCACTGATTGCTCTTATTTCTGTTTGCGTGGATCTACTACATTTGCTTTCAAACACAGTGTACCAGGGTATATACTACTGGCTGAATGGCAAAACTGTTTCAGAGAAAATGCTTTTTTGACATCAGCAGTGTGAATTTCTCAACTTACAAGCCAATCATACAGCTACATCTTTGATTACATAAACACAAAGACATGTTTAACATACACTCTTCTTATGTGTTTATTGAATACCACTTTAATTATTGAGTAATTATTACCTGTATATTTTCACACACTGCAAATACCATTATAATGATTTAGCACTCTTCTATCAGTAGAAGAAGGAATTGCAGAAAAATCACACAGGATGTTTTGTTAAATAATTTTACAATAGGACTCCCATTTTTATCCTCTATGCCCCTGTTTATAAAAAAAAAAAAAATTGTGCAAGGTCACTGCTATTAGTAACCATGTCTTTCAAAAGAGTGAAAAAATAAACCTCTTTCTGAGGAACTGTATTCATGCCACCGTTTCTCTTTCTCTCTATATCACCCTTTCTTAATTTCAATTGTAACTCCTTTTTTTTCTTAACAGAGTATTTGTGACATACATAAATCCAAGCATTGTTATCTGCATCTCGATCATGCAGAACTATTCCCTATCTTAGCTGCTCCAGCACATGCAGTAGAGTGAATGACCCAGAGTTTGACAGAGATTGAGATTTGGGTAAGAGCTAGTTGGTAGAACTAAAACTGAAAAAAGTAAAACAGACCCTGAAGTTGAAGAAGGCCACTGAAAGAAGTGGTGTAACATTACCTTTTTGTGAACACAAATTCTTTCTTTATAAAACAGCTGAAGAGGTCAGGACTTTTAAATTTAATATCAAAGTGCTCTGTTTCAGAGGAAGGCATGGGCTTTGGCTGGGAACTTAATGTAATTTAGGGCTTTAAAGTGCTTTAGTGTTGCAGGATTTAGTACTTCAGTACTGAGGGCTTAGAAAGTCATCTACAGTCTAAGCAAATGGAATATGAAATATTTTGCCTGATTTCAAAGCAGAAATCATTAATTTCTCCTCTTTCAGTATTGGCTTACTGCTAGAAAGGCCACTTCAAGGCTTTTCTTGGCTCTGGTGGTGTTCATAGGGGTATGGAGGAGCAGACCTTGCAGTCTTGAAATGGCAGTGAGTCACTTATTGTCAGTAAAAAGAACAGCAATTCTTCTTCTCTGGCCAATCCAGCATCTTCTGATGGCTCCCTGGATCAAACAGCTACATGCCTGGTCATATTGGCACCTTGTTGCTGTGGAGGTGGCAGCTTCCATCACCTGCTGGAGTGAGAGGCCCTGCAATGCAGCAGGATGCAGCCCTGGCCATAGACAGAAGGTTGTGGAGGCTCAAAAGTACATATTGAGCTTTATGGATAAGCTGCTTAGGTGGGGAGAGGAATTTAATTTAATGTTAAGTTAGCTAAGCACCAAGAAACTGTAGATATGAACTAGTAGCCTAGAGCATTAGCCATTGTCTAAACATGGTGAAAAGACTGTCCTATTTTATTTTGTCAAGTATGTACATGTGTCCAGAATGACCTAGGAAATATGTATTTATTAACTTTTGCGGTAAATGCACCCCACCCCACCCTAAAGCATCAGCCAATGGACCACTATGGTCATGCACATACCCCTTTGTCAACAGAGAGGACCCTTGCCTAATGAAATACCTTGGTTGAGAGAAGTTTCTGGACTAGTGCCATAAATGACCACAGCTCAGATTCAACTAGGGTATGAAGGGAGCCCACCAGAAACCCTCATTGAGATGGTGTTCCTTGGAGCAATGGATCTGCAGTCGAAGACCCTCCTCCTTAGACTGGCCATCTAAGGAGAGTTCCTTGAGGACTGAGATACCTTGCCTTATTCGTAAATGATCTTCTGGGTAACACTGAGAGTCCTCACCTTGTATGAGTGGAAAGACGAGCATTTGGAGTCATCACTCCAGAGTTCTGGGATCTGATCCCTTAGTCTCAATAGTCTGTGTAGTAATTGAACTAACCGGTACCTGAATCTGTGTTTTATAATGTTGCCGGAATGCCGAATAATTTTTTATAAACCCCATTTCTAGTTGTTTTTCTGATAAACAATTCTGGTTAGAATAACGTCTGTTCGGAGCTTATTGCATGCCTAAATTGATTTTTTGAGATGCCTCTGTGCCAACTTTCTACTTCCATTTTATTTCATCTTTTGGTTCCACATGAACGTTGATTAAGTCCACAGAAATTATTTCAACAGTGTTTGAAGCTTGAGGTTTAGCACTTAAGAGAGTATTTATTCCCTTCTTTTGATACAATCTCTTGATACAAGGGTAGGCATTCTTGTTTAAGAGAAAATGTAGCTAACAAAGCACCAACGAAGCCAACTAGGGAATAGCAAATTGATGAACTGCGCTTTCAGCAACAGTACAAGGAGCTTCTCAGAGGGCAATAGTTAAAACTGCAAGTACTAAATTGAGAGCATATGCTCCAGGATAGAGGCCAAAACATACTTCTATAAATGTTTACATGCATGTTCCACCTTATCCTTACAAGTAACCTCGATGGCTATCACTGAACTCAGAACCTGTATCTGGAACTTGCTGTGAACCGGGTGCTCAGAGCTTCAAACTCTCAGAGAAATAATGGGACCTTATGGGTTGTACTCCATTTGTGCCAAACTAGGAGTGAGATCTGTATGTGCTTCAGTGTATAAAGAAAACATTTTTGCATATTAAAATGCTTTTATAATTTTTCTAAGGGTGTGAAGAAAGCACCTCAGCCTACGGCAATAAGGTTACTTTGAGAATCTTACACAACTTTTCTCCCTGTTCTACTACATCCTGCTTAACAGTCCTGCTGTTGAAAACTCTACCACTGTGTACATTTTTCACCATCATACATGCTACATATTACTTAAACGTTTGAAGATGTAGACAGTTCCATCACAAAATATGTGAGCCCCTGTGTGAAGTCCTTTCTGGATAAGGGTAAATTGGGCCATACGTACCACTTTACACTTGATTAATGTGATGCTTGCAATAACAAATGCAGGCATTAATTCTGATTAACTTTTACTGCACTGCTAGCACATCCTTAACTTTAAAACTAATTGGCCTTGTTCTTGTGTTTAGATCTGTTGTATAAAGTGTAGTTGTCCATGACTCTAGCTGAAACCATTGCAGACACATAGATGATGTAAAAATTTTAGAGCAATCAGCTGGTTGAACTTTTACCCAATCACTTACCCAGATCAAACTCTTGTTCAATATAGAGAAAATTCTGAGATGCAGAAGTTTTTGACACATTTCCATACAATGCATTTTGAAAATGCATTTTTAACTGAATTCTGGATGTTTTCACCTATATTTAGAAACTGGAATGGATGCCCTGAGCCCAGTTAACAAATTCTCAATGATAATATTAATAACATGGCTGATATTAAAAAACTCTTCTATTAGCTGAATGAGTAAGTTGGCTTTAAGCCTGCAGTCTTTCCACTTTGGTATACAGTTAGTTGCAGAGCTCAGCTTTTGTTACCTTGGCTAGTTTCAACCTCATTCTTTCCTTGCAGTCTCCTGTTTTTCTGTGTGCATCTTCTGTCTCTAGTCTTGTTCTCACTTTACTAGCTCTCTGACAGATATGCTTTACCTCTGTCTTTGCAAACCACTTGGTACAGGAGAACTGGTCATCCTGAGCATGGTCCTTAGGCATTAAAACAATATGAATAAACAATCTCTTTTCTTGAAAGCAAACTACTATATTGGGGTGTAGTTTTTTGTGTGCAGAAAGCTGTTTTGATTACATGGGATGCAGAGGGATTAAATTTGCAATATATAGTCCCTATTACGTTCACAGAAATGTTAGAAAATAAACAGGCACAGCATCACAAGCAATTGAGAATATATTTCTCAGGATTCATGCTACGTTTAAGTGGCACTTTTTATCTTATCTTCTGGTGTGTAATTCCAGGGGGATGAGAATGTATGTCTTCCTACTGTCTGCTGACAGCAGGAGATAATTCATCATCCAGTAAATCTCTTTCCATCCTCGGTCTTGGCCTAAATCCAGATTGTCCTGGGTCCAGAATACACTGGCTTTAGCTAGATCAGCTTGTAATTGGCCTTTGGCTAACACCTCTATGAGCCCAGTCTGATACTGGGTTGTAACTATTCAAAGCTGGTTTATTTGATGCTTGCTAGATTAGTTTGTTTTCATGGAAAAGGAAAAGAATAATTCATTTTCTGAGTACCTTTCAGGCCAGGTTGATTTTAAAAAAAAAAAAAAAAAAGTAAATCAAATTCTAAGACCTTGTATAATAATAAAAAAAAAAAAAAGGTGATAAATAGGAGACAACCTTAGCAGCTCTTTTGACCTTAAACTCTATGATTTGCATCCCTGAATGAAACTCTGTCTCCTTCAAATAAGCACCACTTTCTTCTGTCAGTGAAGATGAGGAAATAGCTGCTGGTCTTGTGTTCAAAGTCACCCAGGGGGTGTAGAACAGTTCATCTATGATGAAAAGTTTAAAGACGGTCTGTTGTTGGTTCCTATAGTCTGCTACATTCCACTTAAGAATACTGGATGATAATCAGACTGTAGAGAGAAAATAAAGTACAGGACACCACACTCATCTGTCACAGAGACACTGATAATAGCATTTAGCAGTCTCTAGGATTTACTCCTTACTTTAAGGCTGAAAAATTATCAATTTAAATATGTATGTAAATCAACACCAAAAAAAATCTTTGAATAGGCCTATTTAGGCTTCCTCCAAACAAGTATTTAAGGATGAAGAAATGGGACTTTCACAGCTTCCCTTAGGAGTATGTTCCAGAGACTAATAGAAACCCAGTAGAGATGAAGTAATAGGTCAGATTGGTAACTTTAAGGAAACTGTAAGGCATTGAAATTTTCTCCCTTCCATTCTCAGGTCTGTTTTCCACGGCTTTTATGGTAGAAAATGGAATATGATACAATTAAAACAATGGCAATTTTTAACATAAGAATCCTTTCTTCAAAACTACAACTATTAGTCTTTTTAAAGACAAAAAGCATATGTTACCACTTTTTATTCTTGTTAACCCTGAAGAAGCAATGTATCGATGCAAGACAGAACTGTTTTTTATGTGGCTTAAAGAGCAACATTATGAAGTACTAAGTCTTACTCCTGAGTCTTTGCATCCTTCAGTGATGCAGAAAGAAGAACATATGGTTTTCAATCCCAGCTTGAGACAGCAGTTTAAAAAAGTTTGAATAAAGAAATTGAGGAAGTACTGAGAAGAAATTAACACAGTACCCTGCAATGTCTTTTGACATTTGACCTGTGCTTAAAATATTCTGTCCCCTTTGTTGATCTCTGGTCAGCCCATTTGGCTTTTGGATCCTCTTGATTACAACAGTACACTTAATTATCAAATATTACATTATGTGATTCCTTTATAAAAAATATCAAAATGGAACTTTTTCTTGCCTTCAGCTGCCCTCCATGGTAGTCAATTATACCAGTTTTATGGCCTCTCTGTGTCACTAAAGCAGCGGTGAAAAGCTATAGAGCAGAAGGTCTTCCCCAACGTGTAAATAATCACCGAATTGCTGACTAATTTGTACTGTGGCACTCTTCATAAATTGGGGAATCTGATAGCTTGTTGTTGGTCAAACTCTTTCCTAACACCACAGTGTTGGGCAATGTGCAATTTGCTAGTCTTGCTTTTGCCAAAGGTTTCTGCCTTCAGAGACACCGTATTGTATATACACGGTGATTTATTTGCAGGAATTTTCTGTCCTTTACTGAAAGCCATTTTATCACTAAAATAAAATTTAATGGATATTAAAAAAGGAACAAATTGGAGGTTTTATTTTTATTTACAAGCTTCTAGGAACGAAAAGTTACCAGGTCAGATCAAAGCTTTGGGTGTTGGAGCTTTGTTGTGCAGGAATGATTTATATAAGAATGCTGTCAGGTGTATTTTATTGTGGCCTCCAAACAACTTTATAAAATATGCTGAGCTGCACAGCACTTTGTAAAGATTGCACTTGCAGATTTCCAAGACTGTGCTAGCTCAACTGAAGACTAATTACAGATTAGCTTGCTCATCAAAAGAAAACAAAAATTTCTGGATAGCTGGTAGCTAGGACACTGAAATGGAAGAAGCTCATAAAGATTTCCTCTTATAGGAGTTATAAACCTTGTATCTTCCCCTCACATATTAAAAATCTGGAGGTTTTTCTGTGAATTCAGAAGTCTGCTTCAGCTGTTTGAAACAAGCCTACAATAGCAGGAGTACACTGACCAAAGTAACATTGGCTGGCTGCTAGGAATGGGAAAGGATGCTGTCAGAATGGATGCTGTCCACTGGTCATGTGGACAAGGGCAATGCCATTCAACAGCTGCTGGCTTTCTGGTGATAAACCAAGCATGTGGAATAAACTATACCCCTTGCTTTTGAGGGGTAAACACAATCACCACCACCCCAGATACCTGGCAGAGGCTGCCATAAAGAATGCAGGAGAGAGTCGCTTGTTTTCAACGCACACTTTTTTCCATACTCATTAACAGAGAACTTTTGAAACGTGTATGATTTTTTGTAACTTCTGTAACAACATGAATTATATCTGCATGTTTTAACAGTGAAGGATTTATCTGGAATAGTGCAGGTACAATTCAGTTGATGAAATGCAAAAGTCTGGGGATTTCAAGAGATCTGAGGAGACATTACTTCCTAAATTCCTAATATTAATACAAAACTTTTAGCATGGCCTTCCACTCTAGGATCCTGTTTTGTGAACAAATGTATAATTGTACCACTACCTGAAAGCTTTTTTCTACTTGAGACAAAAGTATGTTGGAATATGTTCTCATATATTTTTTTAAATATCATAAGTAGCTTCTTCCTGTGTTGTCTTTGGTTTGTCTTTATTTAACTACAGACCCTCCAAGAAAGATTATTCTTAATTATATTTTTAATAATATGTTATATGCAGGTCAGTTTTAGGTACTTTACATATCATTAATGGAAAATAGGAAATAATATTTCCTATAATCTGATAAGATACTTTATTATCCTACTCTGCTGCTATCTTAATTGTAAAACTCCTGCTGACTTCCACGGCAGGAGAAAAAAGTCTGAAATATTCATGTATGCTACCTCCATTGATGTTATCAGCTCTTTATTGTGCCTTAAAATAATTCCTTCCTCATACTTGACTAACACAATTATTGATGTAAGTCTTAATTATTAGACTTTCTCAGTCTAGCTCTGTTAGAAGTTCCTGTTGAAAACTCTCCTCAGAAACACCCTCTGAGGTATCAGCATATCTTCCAGGCACAAAGTGGCAAATAATTGAGCATGTTGGAAAAATACAGATTTAATCTTGAATTTTGGGACCTTTAGACAGTTGTGTAGTGCTTGTTACTTGATTTTTTGGGATTCACAAGAAAGGATGGTGAAAAATTATTAACAAACTAAATTGTTGCTTCCTTTTCCCATAACGTCAAACAAAACCAAAACCAAACAAACAAAACTCTGAGAAATGAACAATTTCATTTCTAAAGTTGGGATGTCTTTCCTTCTCCTATAATGTACATTTTATGCTCAATTCCTCTTATTCTGGGATTGGCTTAATCAGAAGGCAGAAAACTGCTATCTCCCTGCCCTCTTTTCTGTGTAAATGACAAGGTTATTGAACAACATTGAATCTGGACAAATCCAGTTATCACTCTCTTATGTCCAGCCATTTATGGAGAGGGAGGGAGTTGAGTTGTCACATCAGAAAGCACTGTTGAATGTTCTCAGGACTTCTCTCCAGGACACCAGTGATTTGTATGAAGCCCTTCATTTAAAAAATCTACTGGTGGCTGAAACAGACCAAGCTAGAGACAAATGATAACCTACTGTTAAAATCTAAAACCAGAATATAGGAGGCCAGCTCTTGTTTCTGCTTCTACTTCTACTGATACTCAACTTTCTACCTGCAAAATGGAATAATAAGTTTTCTTTTTCCCATTATGATTCATGCTGTATATCATTAAATTATTAATTATTTATGAAAAAAAAAAATTGCTTTCAACAGTAATTTGTCTTCAGGAGCTTTTGAATTTATAGCATCACTAGGAAAATGAAGCCATGGTCTCAGGTTGTATCTCAGGTGACTATTGTGGGCTCTTTGATGTGCAGTTGGTCTGTGTAGAGAATAAGTGTCTTCCACTGCTACCTGTTGTAAGAAAGGAGTAATCCTAGCTCACATGGTAGAGACGGATGGTTTCTGTACAAACTAGTCCCCGTAGTTTTCAGCTAGCTCTGGTTGCTCTGTGCTATTTGTGCTGCCTGTTCAGGAATTAATGCAGACATAAAGTATCATTTTTATCTAAAAATACCTCAGTTAAAATCCTAAGTGAGAGATAATTTTCTACATTATTACTAGTCTTTCCATTCATCTAAAATCCTTATAAAGCTTTCCCAATTTCCCCACATTTCTGTCAAAAGTAACAAAAATACTCCTATGGTTGTATTGCACTCCACTTTAGAGTTATTGCTCATACTTAAAACCCATGATATTGTAAGTTATTATAGCGCTCCTTAATTAAGAAATTGAATACACCTCCTTGATGCAGATGTTTACAAACTGATTTGCACTTTGCCATTCTTTCAGGGCTTTGCTATACCTCAGTATCTGAAAAGTATTCTAATTCTACCGAGGGAATTCCACGGGCTTATTGGTTTGAACTAATTTTTCCTCCTCTGTGCTTATTCAAAATATAGATGTTGATAGCACTGAAATACATCCTGATACCTGAAAATCACAGCAGCTTTCTTGTTTTTAATACCAAACAAAAATTTGGGGGGGGGTGGAAGGGAAGATGTTCTGAAATCTTCTGTTTTACAACTTCCAAAACAGAGACCCTGCTGAGAAGCTACTCAAGACAACTTCTGACTTATTTCCTTAGAGAGGTTGAAAGTCACAGATTCTATGGAATTTTGTGTCTGACAGCCTAAAGGTCACAAGAATAATACCTTTTTAAAAGTACTTGTTTTACTTCTAAATCATTAAAGAATATGTATAAATTGTAAACCCATGCTAATCTTGAAGTTTTTTTTTTTCTCTGTAGTAAGCAGTTATGCTGAACTGACACAGTATTTGGATTCCTTACTACTCTTCCATTTTTTCTGGATGAGTAACCAGGCCTTTTACTGGTGAGTAACCAGTAACGATAATAACCAGGCCTTCTTATCACCCATCTTTGACCAGTCAATAGTCAATGTGGTTGTACAGGGTGAACTGAGGTCTGCTTACATTTTCCTTGGAGGGCACCTGTCATTTAGGAGTCACCCACTGGGACCAACCACTCTAATCCATGCCCTATTAATTCCTCCATGTTATCTGTTAGGCCAGGGAAAGGAATTTGCTGCAGCGTTTTTTATAGCAAATAATTAAGTAACATGAAATGAGGCAACCCACACAATTCATCCACCTAGGACATTGCTGCCCTCAGTGTAACCCAATAAGATATGACATACCTGCAATGGGTGTGGTGGATACTAACTCTTTTCAGTAGAAGACATTTATAGTAGTTAGGAAAGTGAAAGTATTTTGCATAACATTTTCTAGGCAAACATCTGCATTGGAGTACTCAAAGCGGGAGAAGAAAGCAGAGTTTCAGGTTAAATGACTCTGCCATTAATCAGACTAGGGGTAGAAGCCACCAAAGTTATTTTGCCCACATTGAAGACACCCTTACAGCCACCCTCAGAATGCCTTCTTGCCTTGGAGCAATAGCTGATGCCAGAAGGGAATGAGAAGAGCACACATGTGATCTTCATCTTTGTAAATCTGACCTAGATTGGGTGAAGGTAAAAGTGAACAAAGAAATTGCTAGCATCTACTGTGTAGAAGATATATTTTGAGTTTGATAGTAAAACTTTCTTTACTGTACGCTCTGAGCAGGCCTCATCCTGCCCAGCTTTCATGGTGCCCCAGTGATGTGTGTGCCTGCTCAGCTGGAAAATTTAGCATGTTCCAACAGAAACTGCTCCCAATGTGCATGAGCTGTTGTGGTGATAGGTGGAAGAAGTGAGACAGAGGGGAACTGGGAGAATGCTGTATGCTCCATATTTTGGTTGTTCTGCTAATGCCCACTCTGTGAGGAAAATGAAAATAAAATATGATAAAAATGTGGTACTCTGTCAGTATTGCTATTGACAGTGAAAGGTAAGTATAGAGGCATGAAAGGGTACAGTCAAAAAAGGATGGAGGGTAATCTTTTTGTAATGCACTGGAAACTGACCCAAAGGATTTAGATATGAAAGGTGATGAGGCTATCTACATAGCTACAGGCAAACACCATCAAAGCAGCACTGCTCAAGATTTTCAGCATCTCTGTGATTAATTTAGATGCCTCTTCCCAAGAAGTTAATGGAAGACATCTATCTTAAAATCTCAACCGTTGCTTAGTCACCATTTTGCATGTGTCAACAAACTGCAGACAGCAAATTGTGCAATCAATTATTTGAAGTTACAGGGAAAAAGAAATTTTCTTGCAGACAGTGGCCATCCAGACCTTCATGCTTGTAAGCCTTGGTCAGCGAAAAGTGTTTCACCGACAAACGAGGCCCACCAACAGCTGCAGTTGCTCTAGGGCTTCGTAGCGGTTCTGACCTTCTCTCCAGTAGAGGGCAGTGACAGACAAAAACTAACCGTATTTTCAAACTCTTAAAAAATTGTAAGATGGTAAATACCAGCATTTGGAAGAAGCTCATGTAAGAATGCATATAGTTTAATTAGGTAGTAATGACAGTTGATACGATGACCTTTTTCACCATCAGTCAAACTAAAGAGAACTTCCTCCAACAAGAAAGTGTGAGTATACTATATAATAAGCACATTTGCATTTAGAGTTATTTGATAAAGTACAGATGCTCAAAAATACTAATACTGAACTATTTCATCTCACCAGGCTGTTTAAAATATTTCCTTTCTAATTCCTCCTTTTCCAAACTGAAAACTATTTTGGAACATTTTTCTTCCAAGCTTTGCTTTTTTATTTGTTTCTTGTTCATCAAGATTTATTTACTGTCCTTACTGAAACCCTCTGCTTCACAGCTTCCTCTCAGTTTTTTTCACGTGTGCCATCTCTCACACAGCCCAGAGAAGTTTCTTTGCTCCTGTCTTGGAAATCTCCCCTCCAAGCTGCATGTCCTCTGACAGACCCATGAGTACTACCAGTACAGGCAAGTGTTGTGCCTAAAATCAAAAGAATTAATGGCCCTCAAAGACCATCTACATCACTATGTAAAGCAGCTTGAATTTCTTATTTCCTCCAAGACGCAGATTCCTCTAGACCAGTTCAAGAGAGAATTAACAAGACTTGCCTCTCTCCCCCCTTGGCCCAGCCAGGCTGAAGTCAGGCAGACAAGGAGCATCCAGAAAATTGATTAAATGATTTAGATTGACAATATGGAGGGCAAGTAAAAAAAGAACAAAATCTCTGTGATGGCTTTTATTTTGAAGTCAGATAATTGTATGCAAAAAAACCCTCCTCTTTACTCCTTATTCTATGATCTTCAAAGGAAATTGGATCTACTTCATTTTCAGCAAGTTCGAAGCACGAAAACATTTGTTTTCACCACTATCTAGTTCTACTAATTAATGTAATCAACCCATTTGGTATAAATATTTTCACAGAACTATCATACATAACATGACTAAATCTACTTCATAACTTCACAGGACTATTGATGGCAGGTTGAATCTTCACATAATTACATAGGAAAGATTACATAAATTCTACTATGAGATTTTCACAGAATGTCATATTTTAAATAACAGATTATGCCAGATTTGAAAGCAGCCTGACAACTGAGTTCATGATGACAAGTCAAAAAATGATTGCTAAGAGGTAAACTACTATACTGCATAAGATACTGCTGTGCGTGTAAATACCAACCAAAACAACAAACTCTGTACTATTTAGCTTATTTACCTGAATTGGCTCAGATTCAGCTTTGTGTTTTGGTTTAAGAACTAAGAGGGCATGTATGTGTTTATATAAACAAATGATACAGCTTCAGGGGGCAATTTGTTTTTTAATGATGTCATACTGACATGATTTATATAACTTTAGTAACAACAAATTTGGTCTTTTTTTTATTTTTATTGCAGGACTTCAGGGAAGTCTCAAAATATTTTATTTGGAACAGCTAAATCTTAAAATGATAGACAATCTTTTCAGTGATTTCCTCTCAATACAACCTTTTATGTCTACAAGTAAAGAACCTCACAAGAACTATTTTTAAATACTTTGGCCATATTTTTGTCATTCAATTGTTTGATAGCTTGCTAATTAACGTAATTATCAGTCATCAGGATTTCCTAGCCTGCCTAGCCTGTAGACCTACATTTGTAATTAAAAATGTCAATAACACTTCTTCCTTTCCTCCCTTTTTCACCTGAGACTTTAGATCTGCATTGTCCACTACAAAGAAACAAAAAATTAGTATAAAATTATACCTAATATCCCCACCATTTTTTTTTCATCCATGTCATTTAATAAACCTTTTTCTATTGCTAAGATTAACTTCTAGTCCATACATATTACCTGTTTTATGCAAATAATAAAACATTACAGGCATTTCTTACAAACTTTTCCTCATTTTGGGCTTAAAGAAATCACATCTTGAAACTTGCTGGCATGACCTACAGTAGATTTAGGACTATAGAATAATTTGTTCATTCTATTTTAGGTCGTTCATGAATTTTATGTCAAAATCTCATTTATATGTATGTATGTGGCTATATATCCAAAAGACTGATATAATATTTACTATTTAGCAAATACTTTATTTGAACGTATTATCAGGGTTCAAATACCTTTTAGTAGGTCACATACCATGGCTGAAATTTGAGTGTACCTGATTGGACATGCGAGTCTCAGGGTGTCTGCACAGTGGCGTCGACTGGCACAGCCTTTCATTGTGAAATTAGTTTCAATACAAGCAAAAATACAAATTTATAGGTACATCAACAGTTCTCACAAACGCCCAACCCGCACTTAGCGCCGCCACCCCCTGCATCCCCTCGGCACCCAGCCGTGCCTCTGGTCGCCGCAAGCACGGAAAACGGGCGACCCGCACTCTTTGGGGTGGTGTCCCTGATCTGTCTCTGGCTGCAGCTGCCCCCCGGAAAAACGCCGCGTCCCCCGGATATCAACCCCGCGTTGCGCGGGGCGCAACGCTGAGGGCAGCCCCTTGCCCTCCCCGGGGCGGCCGTGGCCGGTCCCGGGGCGCACGATTCGGTGCGGCTCGGTCTGCCTCCTCCTCGGTATGCGCCGCAGCCCCGTCCCCCGCGGAGGCTGCTCGGCAGCCGCTCAGCGCGGCGCATCCCCGCGGTCCGGGGACGCTTCCCGAGCGGAATTTTGGGGGCAGAAACGTGGGGGTATTTTTTATTTTTCTTTCAGCTGCTTCCCGCCAGACTCCAGCAGCCCGGGGTGCAGCGGGGTCCCCGGGAACAGGGGCCCTGCGGGGTCTTTCCCAAAGGCGCGTCCTTGGGAGCGGCAGGGGAAGGGCGGGCGTGCGGAGCCGACGCGGCGGGCCAGCACGCCGGAGGCTTGCGGTGCCCGGCCGCCGTAGTAGCGAGCTGCTCCTCCGGTGGTTGGGCTGGGGAGCGTTGGGCTCCTCCTCCTCTCCCCCCGCAAGCAGTGCACAGCCGGGCGTGTGACTGCCTAGTCTCTCCCTGTCTTTTTTTTTTTTGGTCTTTTTTTTTTTTTATAGTCTTTTTTTTTTTTTTTTTTTTTTTTTTTTTTCCCTCCATGGGTACACACACCGAGATACGCACATGACAGTTACTTCGGTGCAAGAGCCGGTGCATCGCCAGGAGGGCTGTGCTTCCACTCCGGGCACACACACACACACACACACATACACACACACACATGCTGCTGATGCTGCTGCTGCTGGAAGTCTTTCTACACGGGGATTAGCAGCCGCCTCTCGTTCTCAGTCTGTCTCTCCTCCTTTCCTTTCCCTTCCTTTCTCCCTCAAATGCTTGACTGACGGACACCGGGCATAAAAAGGTAAATGCTTGTGTGCTGTTTGCTGACAATACAGATGGGTGATGGTGTTTTGGCAGCGTGCTGCGCCGTACGCCCTCCGCTCGCTAGGCAGGCAGCCTGCCCTCCTGCCGCGCTGGCGGCTGCCGCTGCTGCCGCTCCCCGCGGCTCCCCGGGTCTCTCCTCTTGGGGTTTTGCTGGGAGAGGTTTGGCTTCTCCCCCAGCCCCCCCTCCCGGTCTATGAGACAGAGAGGTTCCCGCTAGTATGCTCCTAGCAGTTGCCACCGCGGGCTGCGAGCGTGTGGGAGTGCTTAGTGAAGGTTTCGCGGGATGAACGTTGCGATTAATTGCTGTGTGCGCGGAAGAGAGCGAGCTTTTCGCTTCGGCGGGGAACCTGTGTATTATTAATCAGGGCTGGAGAGTGGCAACGGGAGGACCAACCTCTCCCCCGCCTTCGTTTGCTGCATCATTCAAATGAGTAATTCTAGGTGGCCTTGCGTTGCGGGGCTTTCGTGCCCCCCCTCCGCAGCTGCTGAAGGTTACCATCCTCCTTCTTCTGCTCCGGGGGCGCCTCCTTGTCCGGGGAGCGAGCGAGAGGCCGGGGCAGCCGCCGCCCCTCCGCCCCGGGCCCCTCGCCTCTTCGGACCGGCGAGTCACGGACCCGCGTCCCGCAGCGGGCTCCACAACTAGTTGTCGCCTGCTGTTCGGGCCGGCATTGTCCCATGTCCCTCCTTGGCAGGACAAGAGAAGCAGGGTGAATTTTTCCCTCCCTCCCTCAGCAAAGCCCGTGTGGTGCGGGGATCCCGTGGAACCGAGGTCCCGCACCGAACAGCCCCGCCAAAGGAGCCGCATGCCGCGGAGCTCCGCGGACCCCATCCAGACTTTTATTCCCCGGAGACACGGCTGCCTCGGCAAGCGTTTCAGGCCGACAGTACAAGGGAGGGAGGCGGTGTCAAGGAGTCTGCGCTGCCGGGCCGCTCAGCAAGGGAAGCCCCACTACCGACTCGGGGGCAAGATCGGGCGGGGCAGGGAGCTCCGGGCAGGCGCAGACCCCCTTCCCCGGTCCCGTCGTGGCACAGGTGTCCGTATTTAGCGGCGAAGAGCTGCGGTAACCGCCTGGGCAGTCCCGAGGGCGGGGGAGAGGAGGGTTAAAATGCGCCCCCCCCACCTGGAAGTGTGGGCTTCTTTTCATCGTGCTGGTGTGTGTCGTGTCCCGGGCGCGGTACCGCGCTCTCTGTCCTGCAGGTGCTGGGACCGGGGCGGCCGGTGCCGCCGTCTTCCCTCCGCTGAGGAATCGAGGCGTTTAGCGAGGTCCGTTATGTAATTATGGCCTTTTTTTTTTTTTTTTTTTCCTCCCCCCCGCCTTCTTCTTGTTGCTGTTACTAAACCCGACTCGGGATGCCAGCAAGGAAGCTGTTACACCGTGCTTGGCTCTAAAGGAGGTTCATGGTCTTATTTGATCTTGGAGGAAATTTATTGAGTAATTAATATTTAACAGGGAGCACTTCGGTTTCCTATGAGATTGATTTTTGGGTGATCTCGTTTCATTCATGTTGTTTTCTACACCTGTCAGAAATATGTAAATACACTGTTAAAGACAGGAAGGAAAAATGAAATAGTAACAGGAGTAAAAATGTTGATAAATGTAGCAGACAGCATATTGAGTTAGTTATTAAAAAAAAAAAGAAAAAAGTAGATGTTTAACCTGGTAGCTTACTTTAAAAGCTAGATGTGCTTGCCGGCATGGTGTATGCACAGCTGGTTATGTTGGATTGGATTTCAACGCTACTACACTACTTTTAAAAGGCAGTACTAATTTCTGCTGGGTTGTGGGTCCACTTCAAGTATTTCCCCTCATTTAAAAGATGTTGTGAGTTTGATCACTGTTCACTTATCAAAAAGGTCCAAAAGTCCAAAGGATATACATGTAAAGGTTAATCTACTGCTGATCGTAATGATTACAGGAAAATTTGGAATTTTTAATGGTCACAATGTATGTCATTCTTGTCTTCTACAGAGTTTACTTGCCTGTCTGGTAATGTGTATTTCAGAACTATTAGAATTAGATAGTGTAAATTAATGAAAACATATGGGACCAAAATTTGCTGTTTATTAGAGAGTTAGTCAAGTAGCTTCAAACTAAAGAGGACAAATCCTCTTGAATTAAAGGTGTTGGTTGTAGGGGGGGTTATTTATTTATTTATTTTTCTCACCAGAACTGTATGTTAAATATACTTCTTTAATTCGAGGCTCATTCTGGTTTGTCTCTTGTGGGATTAATGCTTGCAAGCATATCGATCTAATCTGTTTGTGTTAGTCTTTGCAATGTTGTCCTTCATGTAAAGGTGGTGAATCTCAGTGCAACCCTGGCTAGCTGTGTTGCCACCTGGAAATACAAAAAGAACTGCATGAATAATTAATGAAAAAAATATAAAAAATAAAGGCAGTCCTATTCCAAGGAACAGTAGTAAGAAGCCTCCACACAACTTTGTGTAGTAATTTTCATTCCAGTCTCATATATTTCAGTAACTCAAGTTTTCACCCAAATTGTCATAGGTGAAATTCCCTCAAAATGGCATTGCCATTTTAAGAACATAGAGCTCAAGGCACTTTAACATGAGATTGATAGTTTATTCAGGCCTTAATCTCTGTAACCAAACTTGATTTTTACAGCCTTCTTTGTATTATCTCTCAAGATTTAAGAAGGCTATTTTTAACAGGGGCACATAATTGATACTTGTTCTCCTCTTATGCCAATTTTTGCACTCATGCACAAAGCTCATCCAAAGAAACCTGAAAAGGGGATCTCCATGGTAACGAGAGAGAGAGTATTTTCTCCGTCACTATAGGTCAAGACTAGACGCCTACTCATTCCTTAACTTGTAGCAGCATTCATTGGCACCTTCCCCTTTGTGGTTATTTTGTCTACTGTGGTATGCGCTTAATGTTGTCTCATGCTTCCAGAGAGCTGCTCATGAGAACGATGCTACACTGGATGAGCGCAGTCTCTGTGTCTCTCCCTGCTCTCCTCCTCCTTTCCACTTGCATCTTATTTCAGGATTTCTCTACCTATATGATTCGACTATAGGATTTCAGGAAATAACTTGTTTCCCCCATCAGGCTTTTGATTTTAGGACTTGTGGCTTTAGGTGTGTCTAAGACCTGACAACCTTACTCTTTTTCAGACAGTAGCTTTCTCTTTCTTTCATTTCACTGTACTCTTTTTGGACAGAGTTTCCCTGTGATGTCCCAGAGGTTTCGTAGCAGTCGACCTCTTCTTACCAGCAAGCAGGGCTTAATTTTATCTTTTGAGTCAGTGTATGATATATGATACCAGGATTACTGTTTGGAGATGTTAATGATAACGAGAGTTTATTTTGCCCTGACTCTTGTCATCACAGAGCAGTAATATGAAGCACTGCTTTTTCTCTGGGGTAATTGTTGTATGTTGTGGATTTTTAAAAATTTTTGGTTTTAACCTCTCTTCTTTGAAGGACTGTCTGCCTAGGCTGTGTCTCTGTCCAAGCACTTTTTATTCTGGATGATCCTGTAGTCAGATACTTTAAACTTTCACTGAGGAATAGAATGTATTTTCTAGTCCCCTGTTCTTTTCTGTATTCAGTTTTAGTAGCTAAGATCTCATGAGAGGATACCAAATGGCTTTTTAAATGGCTCCCTTAGGCTGCTGGTGCACCAGGTCTCTCTGGGCATATTTCCAGTTCTTTTGCCTTTCCCTGTGATATAGCTCAGGATAATCTGAAAACATCTGCTAGAGCAACCATCTTAATGTAAGACAGCAGTCATCATTTGTCACGGGGCAATATGTCATTTGTGACTCTCTAATTGGAAGACAGATGCTAATGCTGACTTTGGCCTTCTTAACTTGTCTTGTTGGCAGATTGTCTATAGAAACGCTTTGTAGTGCTTAGAAATAATGCAGTATATTTCTACCTTTCTGTATCTCTATCTTTCTGAAAGAATTGCCTGTGTCATTTGAAAATCTGCTCAAGAAACCGTAAAGGTAGCAGGTAGTACATTTGTAATCTGGTTTGCCAAGTAAGCTTGATTTTGTGCATATCTTCAGTGTCTTCTGCTAGATGAGAACCATTTTTGAAGAGCTGCTTATGAGGCTTTTCCTTTTATTTTTGTATATGATAAGTTTCTGATCTCTTTCCATGTGATTCCTTGTCCCTGTACTGGTAGTATTTCAATGAATGTCCCTCATCCCAGTAGCTTCCCTCCCTTTGAAAATTTCACCATCACCTTCAACTAACTGAAGAGGTTCTTAATCTTCTGATTTCTCATACTAAAGAAACTACAGATTTGAGAAATGGGTTTCTGATTGTTTGAAGGAAATGTACACTTCTGGATATCTAGATCCAAGTTTTGAACCTCAGTTGCCATGGTTCAGATAGCAAAAGTGTGTGGTACAAACTCATAACCAAATATCTCAATAGTTACAGGTGATGTCTTGTATCTAGAAGGTTCTCTTTTTAAGCTTTGTGGGCCCAATTTGAAGGTAGGTTGGCAGTAGCTTGGGTTGACTTGCAACAGCCTAAAGGTTTCAGCTTCGTAATACCCTGATGTGCTGATGTGGTGCCTGTGCTGGAACCAGTCAAGGATTCCTTTTTTTCTTTCTTTTGGGAAAAGGGAAGTTAAGGGCATGGGGGATCTCCCATTTATGATGATGATGTTTATTATTGGAAACATGCTTGAAAGTCAATTTGATGTTCTGGTCATAAGTCGTCACTGAAGATAATACAAGGGGCATGCTGATAGCATGGCAGCTGAGTTACTTTTTCAAATGAAAGGGAGTGTTCTTTTCCAGCCTGTTTCCCAAGTGTGACTTCTGTTGCTAATTCTGTGCTTGTACACACTTTCTTCCCATGTGTCTGTTTAGTTTTGCAAATGGAACAGGATAATATCTGTCTGATTGGAATTCAGTAAGAGACAATAATTAGCAGTCTTACTTACCTTCATCATGGTGACTTCAGTTTTAGTGGTGTGCATCCAACATTGAAAATCAGCACTATTTGTCTTTCACTACTGTCCTGTGCTTTTCTTTTGTCTCGTCATCAGAAAAAGGAAAAAATAAAGACATGGAGATGAAATCTAGGCTTCTGGGGTTTGGTTGTGGTCTCAACAGCATCTGTTAATGCATAACCAGACAACAGGCAGTGTGCAGCTGCCTTTGTGCAGCATAGGAGTCATAGAATGTCCTGTGTTGGAAGGGACCCACAAGAATCATTCAGTCCAACTCCTGCCCCTTCATATGACAACCCCACAGTTCACACCATGTGTCTGAGGGTGTTGTCTGAACTGAGAGTCAACATGCTTCATGGACATACAGTGTCTCACAGATGTCCCAGGTGCACAAGAATCTCCATTATATTTCTGTCCTGCAGCTGAATGTCAGACTCCGTGCAGTATACCACTCACATAGGGTGAACTTGGTTTAGTGGACTATAGGAGAACACAGCTTCTGGTTTTGTGGCTCTGGAACTGCATTGGTGTGAATGGTTTGCAAGGATATCACAGAACATTCTTACTTCTCTTCAATTTATGTCTTCTGGCTATCTATTAATCAGGTATAACTCTCAGGCATCATTCGGTCCTTTAAAGTTGTCAACAGCTCTACAGCTGGTTAACCATATTTTTGGTGGGGTTTTTTTGTGACTGTCTTTTAGAACATCAGTAAAATCTGTTATTGGATCCCATTTTGTAAGAACATGGCATAGGAAACCATCCAGCTAGCTGTTCCCTCTAACAGATCTTTGCAGAGAAGTGCTTACTGTCAAATTTATATACAGTTTTGTAAATATTATTGATGTATATCCAAATGTGTCTTTTTAGTGGCAAGGGGATGGTAAAGTAGAATATAATCAGGGTGGGGGGGTGGAAATCACTGCAGCAAGGAATGAAGGAGGTAGAATCAGTAGGATTCATTTGAATTCATTTTTATCTTGTAGAAGTGAAGTATTGCAGGCATTGTGATGTCAAAACAATCTAGTCTAAAAATAAACGGTGATTCTGTAGTTTTCTTCATGGAAGAACTTAGCAACTATAAAATGTGTTATTTGGCAAGATTATTCAAATGGATTTCTGAGGAAGATCATCACAAATACCTAGGTGTAGGTGACCATCCTAATCTATTGGCTTATAGAACTCATAATAATGTTCATGGTATATGTCATTTAATAGCAACAGTGAAATAGTGATAGAAATTGCTAGATTAGTGGTACTTTGTGAAGTATGATATGTGTGTCACTGTATGAAATCAAAGGCTCTAGAAGAAGAGACAAAATGTGTATTTGGGAAGCACTGTAATTTTTAAACAAAAATATGGATTTCTTAAGAAAATGTAATGTGGATATCTAAATAATAAACTCAAGAGGAATTAAACTGTAGATGAAACCTTTTTATTATATGTTTGGATCTTGGCTTTGTAAAAAGGGCCAATGAGTTGTGTGTTTGCTTGCTTTGTTTGGGTTTGTTTGTTTGGTTTGGTTTTTTTAAGGAAAAAAATATAAGCTGCTTGTATTGCACTTAGGAAAAGCTACTGAATGATGTTCAAGCAAGCTGGCTTTCCTCCTATCTCAGCAAGTAATATTTATGCTTTTTAATTCCTGAGATATTACATATGGTTACCTCTTCTACTTAGGGGTTGTTGGTTTGTGTTTGTTTCATTAGTTCATAAAAACTACTTCAAAGATAATATTCTTGGTAGAGCTGTTACAATATCTGTGTAATGTCATTTACAGAACTGAAGTGGTGTGGTAGTCGAAGCACATTCATTTCACCTTGGGTAGAAGTGTGAGCTGATTTTTGATGTACAAATTAACAGTTTTCTTTTTTTTTTTTTTTTTTTTTTTTTTAAACCTTCAGATCTTTGAGGTGTTTTTTACCATACTGTGATGGTGTGTGGTCTGACTTGTAGAATACTTGTGTGGTGTGTTGCATCTCTATAGCTAATGGATTATATAAATGTACCTGTTTTGAATCTTCATGCTGTATAGTTGTACAGCAGAATTATATATGAACAAAGGTATTTATGCATGAAAAAGACATTTGTTTGCTGTGTCATATATAATCACTAATGTCACTAATAATTTCTCAGTCAAGGAGCAAAACCAACAGCGTGAAACCACGTGTACATCTCCAACATTCTAATTAGCTCAGTAAAAAGAACATTTACTATTCTGTAGATGTGGTGAAGTTCTTGTGTATTGTTTGTCAAATAAAACGTATTTTCAGAAAAAGTGTTATCTTTAGTTATCAGGATCAGGGCAGATAGATAGGAAAGGAATAATAATTTGCACATTTCGAAAACCAAATTTTAATTATTATCAGTGCTAGATTTACAGAAAATAAAAGAAAAATGCCATTCCCATTTTTATATATTTCTGTGGGAAAAAAACAACCACAACAAACTTGCACAATTAGCAATGAAATCATAAATATACAAAAAGCTAAACCCAAGGAAGTTCTGAAGTATTCAAGTACTTTGGTCATTTACAAAGCAGAAATTATGTAATGTGCTTCTAAAATCAGTGCAGCGTGCTGCAAAATAATTAATCTCTTATGTTAAATTACCTTCCAGAGGACATTTCTGACAGTGAAGTCAAAATATGAGAGTACACCCAAGTTCTTGACCTGATCCTTTGCTCTTCATGCTGACTGGCATTTTGAACATGAACTGTAGGAGCAGTTTGCTTGCCCTGTAAAAAGCTCTATGAGGTTTCTAATCCTGAGCATCAGTTGGTCAGGGTCATATTAGAGATTTTATTTTGCATACAAAGAAATGCTGAAATGTAACAGGAGTGTTTTTGGGTGTTCTGAAGAGAGAAGTACTTGTTGAGAGATTACATACGGGTCACTGTATTTCTACAGGACCTAGGAGAAATTAATTACCTCATCTTTCTTTATTCTCCGTTTCTGGTGCCTCCACGACAACACACAGCAGAGCATGGCAAGAGAAAGATGAATCACAGAATCATTTTGGTTGGAAGAGACCCTTAAGATCGAGTCCAACCATAACCTAACTCTAGTACTAAACCATGTCCCTAAGAACCTCATCTATGTCTTTTCAACAATTCCAGGGATGGTAACTCTACCACTTCCCTGGGCAGCCTGTTCCAATGCCTGACAACCCTTTCCATGAAGAAATTTTTCCTAATATCTGATTGGAACTTTCCCTGATGCAACTTGAGGCCATTTCCTCTTGTCTTATCATTTGCTACTTAGGAGAAGAGACCAATGTCCTCCATGCTACAACCTCCTTTCGGGTAGTTGTACAGAGTGAGAAAGTCTCCCCTCAGCCTCCTTTTCTCCACACTAAATAGCCCCAGTTCCCTCAGCTGCTCCTCATCAGACTTGTGTTCCAGACCCTTCACCAGCCTCGTCGTTCTTTTCTGAACTCTCTCCAGCACCTCACTGTCTTTCTTGTAGTGAGGGGACCAAAACTGAAAAAAGGATTCAAGGTGTGGCCTCAAGAGCGCCAAGAACTGTGGCACAATCACTTTCCTAGTCCTGCTGGCCACACTATTCCTGATACAAGCCAGGATGCTGTTGGCCTTTTTGGCCACCTGGGCATGCTTCTGGCCCGTATTCAGCTGACTGTCGGTCAACAGCCTCAGATCTCTTTCTGCCAGGCAGCTTTCTAGCCACTCTTCCCTGAGCCTGTAGCTCTGCCTGGGGTTGTTGTGACCCAAGTGCAGGACCTGGAACTTGGCCTTGTTGAACCTCATATAATTGGCCTCAGGCCATCAATCGAGCTTGTCTAGATCTCTCTGTATGGCCATCCTACCCTCAAGCAGATCAACACTCCCAGCTAGCTTGGTGTCATCTGCAAACTTGCTAAGGGTGCACTCAATCCCCTCATCCAGATCATTGATAAAGAAAGAAACAGAACTGGCCCCTGTACTGAGCCTTGGGGAATACCACTTGTGACCAGATGCCAACTGGGTTTGACACCATTCACTAAAACTCTTTGGGCACGGCCCTCCAGCCAATTCTTTATCCATCACAGAGTACACCCATCCAGACCATGAGCTACCAGCTTCTCCAGGAGAATGGTGTGGGAAACAGTGTCAAAGGCCTTACTGAAGTCTAAGTACACAACATCCACAGCTTTTCCCTCATCTATTAGGTGGGTCACCTTGTCATAGAAAATCAGGTTGGCCAAGCAGGACCTGCCTTTCATAAACCCGTGCTGACTGGGCCTGATCATCTCTGTGCCCATGTCAATTTGTTTTGGAACTAAAAGGAAAAATTTTATGTACAATGAGAAGAAAATTGAGGTCTTCAGTTCTGTGTGTTCAGTAATCAATTTTCCAGCAGACTTTGCACACCTATAGAATCTATAACTTGCTTTTTGCTGTTCAGCTTATCTGTAGGTTGCTACCTGAACTGCTATAGGACCGAAAATAATTGGACCATTTTACCAAGGACTTAGTCTTGCTAGTAACAGAAGTACATGAAAATAATACATAATAAACCCCACAAACGTAAATCCAATTTGTTAAAATTTTCAACAGTATTAATCTATGACAGTATCATGCTAAAGTTCATTTTGGTGTTTAATACAGTACATCCTTTAGAATAAATCTTCCCAGTGTTCTGTGTGCAGCTTCCAGTGATCATAGTGCAAGATATGTCCTTGATGTAAGAAACAATGCTTAAATCTGAGGCTACTGCAGAAAAGCCCGGTTTTGTTTTTTTTTTTTTCATTTTACTGCAAACTAAGAGGTACTGATTACTAAATTGCATGTGGATGTTGACTTGGTTCAACTGGGATTTTCTGTTTGTTTTTTTTACAGAACTGGGATCATTAATTATTTGTGGCATAATTAATTAATAATTTTATGAGTCCGTTTGATCTATTTTAGCCTTTCTGGCATCTCTTGTCCTATGGGGGTTAGCACACAGAGTCCTTGCAGCTGATTTAGGTATCAGTTTGACCACTTGCTGAACAAAGCAGTGTCTTGATTTTGAGCATTTGAGTTTGGTTTGGTTGTTTTCTGCTTTGTATTAAAAAATGAATACAATGTTGACCCCAGTATTGTGTGTACATGAGAGCCTCGTGCTATTGTAGAATATAAATTATTTCAGATGTATCTGTTGATTTAGCCTTGATGTTTATTCTAACCATAAACTGCTGCCGTACTCATCTTTTCTTCCATATTGTTTATGGCAGCTACTGGCCACGGTTTGGCAATATACTTGATTAATGTGGAGTACCTCTTCAGGCTTACATATGCTTTAAATTTAGGTTTAAGTCAGGATTGATCTTTTGGTGGGGATTTTTTTTTCCTTAACCACAGGAAGAATAAAAGCAAGAGAGCAAGTTGTTCTCTTTAAACTCCCTTATTCTTGATGTTAACCTCTCCCAGCTCTTTGATGTTATAGAGGAGGCTGAAATGAAGCTGAGATTAAAGTGTCCCATGTGCCTGAGCAGCTAAAGAGTTTTTCTTCTATTTCTGGTGAAAGCAATGAGGACCTTGAAGAGTAATTGTGAATTCCTTTCTAGAAGGTCTTAAAGGCAGCAAGCGCACACCTCACTCACACCTCAGGGCTGAAACTACCCCATCAGTTATTGCCATCAGGTGGCCTTAAGAACATGAGTTTATAGACCTGCTACCCCAAATAAGTAGTGGGCTCCACAGAGCCTTGGTCAGGCCAGTGGTGCTCACTTACTGAGCTGCATGCGTGTGGTCGACCCAACTGGTCACACATCTCGAGAATAATTTTCTCAGTGGGTCTATTATTAGACAATTTTTCTGGGTAGTCACAGTGACTGTCCAGAATTTTTGGATACCAGTAGCACAGTTACACTGTACTTATATTTTGATTGTAGTAAACACCCCTTCTCTATGGTAAAGGAAGTAGTATTTTTAAACAATTTGATATAGACAGATATGTGCCCTCTACAGATTGTAAATAGCCTGTATCTTATTTAGTATACCATGATGTATGGCTGAATAAATACATAGAAGATTACTATAATAGAGCATTACTGTGCAAATCTAATATGATAAAACTTTTTCCACCACTAGCGGAGCTCAGTAATTTATTACTACAACTTGGTATCATGGATCTGATTCATTCTATTTCAGTGGATGCAAACAAATTTCTTTATATTTGTGTAGCAAGTTACTACTCAAAGCCAAATGCATACTTGGTATGATACTGAGATACTTGAAATTTTACAGAATAAGACCTATTTATTTGTATGTATTTGAGGGGAAGAAAAGTAAATCTTTCAGCACATACTAGTTCAACATTCATCAGCTAACATTTAATTCAGTAATCAAGAGAACATTTCTTGATCCAACTGAATTTCAAAGGAAAATCATCCTGGAACCAAAGTGGGCCCTCCTGACATTAGATGCTGAAACTTGTTTGTAACCCAAATGCTCAGTCACAGTTTGTTCACCTCTAATATGATTTTTTTCTAAGGTAAGCTGCCTGCTGTGTGTTTTGTGGAAGACAAAGTTAAGCCACAGTATTAAAAAGAAAATGTTTAAATACATTGATCAGTATGTGTGCTGCACACCTTATCTGTTTAAAATAGATAAATAAAGAAAAAAATCCATTTTGCTTCCCCCTTTGAATTTGCAGATTAGTCATGGATTGTTGCCTGCAATTTTATGAAACCTAATTATGTAGTCCTTTCTTAATAGATTCCATTATTATCTTTACATTATACCAGCTAAAGTAAGTAAATTAATTCAGTAGAGTCTCTGTAGAGCTAAGTTTGTGTATGTACTGGAAAATTAAGTGTGGCAAATGTAGTATTAATGGTTATTTTGTTAAGCATTTTTTTAGAGTTTACATGGAGATATTTTAAGAACTAGGATTAATTTTGTTATTTTTATTGCTAGGTCAAATGCTTTTTGAATGTAGGATGAAATTAGTTATGCTTTATCTAATAACTACTTTTAACTAACTCTTGTTGTGCCTAATAAATATGAAATTAAACTAAAGATACACCAAAGAAAATACTCTGTAAAAACTACTTAAATCTGTATGTTTTATCAAAATAGACCAGGGCTTATTCCCTTCTGTGTGCCGACTGGATAACATTAGCAGGAAGCAGAAATGTATTTGCAGTGAAGTTTATCTCAGTAAATGAAAAATGCAGGTGACTGGGTTTGTGGCTGGTGTGTTTACAGGGAGGTAAGTGGAATGAAAGCAGCAAAGTATTTCACTTAGTGCTAGATACAAGTAGGTATAAATGTAAATACATAAAGCCAAATTAAAAACTGGGTTTTGTTATGTAATTACCATTTTTTAGCTTCTAGTATTTAGAGATTTTGTATTTTGCCTTGTCCCATGGTGTGGGTTTTGGTTTGGCTTTTGGTTTTTGTTGTTTGTTTGTTTTAGCAAGAGAGAGGTTTGAGTTTGTCATTTGGATAGTAGAATATACTACAACTGTAAAGAAAATAAAAGGGGGGAAAAAAAGGTCAAATTCACCAATTCCAATAGCTTTCATAGCCAATTAAGGAACAAATTTGAATTTTGGGACCTTAATGGTTAGTGTATATGATGTTAAGTCTCAGCGTAGTCTATGGGTAAAGCAAGGACAGAACGTGTGGAAGAAACATCTTATGCAATAAATATCACAACTGGCAAATTGGTTGTGTAGTACTGGCCACAGTAATAAATAAGATGTGTTCATTATCTCCTCAGCAACTAATACAATATTGTCATCCCTCCTGTGGTAAAAACATCGTCACTATTTATTTGGTAGGATGTTGTTGTCAAGGTAATGAATTTGAAATTATTTTGTGTTTAGCAAGAAGAGTTCATACAAAAATTATTGTTTTGAACAACATAAAACCACAACAAAGTGAAATAGCACAGGTGATTTCCAAGTTTTCTTTGCAGGCTTGTTACAAATGAACATGTAGTTTGAATGACTTTTATAACATAAAATAATGAAGATGTATAACAAAGGAAACATTAAACAATTTAAAGTGATGCTTTTAGAGTTTAATTTATTGCATCAGTTACAAATTAATTTCCATTTTCAGAGGTGATAAATAGACCTTTTCTATACTTTCAGACCATGTCTGATAATGTAAGTGAAAATAACAGTCATTTGAAATGATAATATAAAGAAATTGCACTGCTAAACAAATCATGACACTCTTCGTATTGTTGAAGTCAAGACAGATTAAAATATTCTCTTAGTTCCAAATTATAATTAATTCTCTATTATATTCTGTCAATATTTGAAATTTAAATTTATTTATATTAACTTTACCAAGTATCCTGTAAGGTCAAAGAGTATTACAAGTTTTTTAATAGTGGGGTGGTATCTTTTCTTCCTGTGAGAGTTAAGGAACATCTGGACAATGGTCTTAGTCATATGGTTTAGTTTTAGGTAGGCCTGTGAGGAGCAGGGAGTTGGATTTGTAGATCTTTATGGGTCCCTTCCAACTTAAGATATTCTGTGATTTTACATTAGGTGAAATCAGAACACCCTTTGAAATAAATAGCATAAGTTATTGTGATTTAAATAGGGCCAGATTTCAAGATTTTCAGGAAGGTGTATAAAAAGAAGCATGTCTGTAAGACAGCATAGCCTGGTGGACCCTTTAATGTATACACATATTTTTATTGCTGAAGGAAGGTCTCACGGTTTAGCATAGCTAGGATAATCCGTAAGAGCCTGATCTGATACTTGCTGAAATCTGTGGCTCACACTGTGAGTATAACGTCTATCATTGCCTTAAGCAGGCATTGGATTGTGTCAGTACATTTGCACAAAAAAATGGTTTGTTTTTAATGTTCTAACCTGCTGAGTTATTGGCTTTTCTTTGTATATGGTTAATATTTGTAGGTTTCTTGACATTGTATGTGCACAAAAATGACACTTTTCAAGGGATAAGAAAAGTTATATAGGTTCAAAAGTATGCATGTACCCATGGGTAACCGTAATTACAGTTCAAGCTTGACTTTCTACATTATAGACAGATATTCCAGGATTCTTTCAAAGAAAAAGTTAATCCCCACCCGGTAAGCCTGCACATAGCCGATGTATTATTATTATTGGCTCATGTTAGATATATGTTTAGTACCTAACAGAGTTTGAAAAAGTGCATGAGACCATCTAAGCTGACTTGAATTTTGCCCAGAGTAGAGACTGGCTGTTAGCTGAATGCTGGAAGATTAAGACACTGTTTCACCACTAAGGATTTATAGTCATTAAGGCTGTCAAATTAATTTGTGTGGCAGTTACAGTTCCAGAGGTGAAAAGTCAGACTGCCTTTCAAGACAAGTTTTTCTAATTAAAGTAATGAATGTTTGATTAATATTCCATTAGTAATATATGATAATTGTACACTGATGGGCTGTCACTTTCAGCCACATACGGATTAAGATCACAGATGCATTTTTATGTTGTTATGCCTCTGTCAGATTTGGTTCCCATCAACAGTCAGCTTTATGCAGATGCATGCTGTAATATTTCTGAAATACATTTTGTCCATAAGCCTGTTAAATGGTGCTACATGTCTGCTCTGTGGGTCAATGCCTGTCTCTCGCTTTGTTTAACATTTTGTCAGTGTTCCACACAGTGACATTCACTAGATTGTACTTGCAGGGAGTTCACTTTACTGTTCAGGATATATAATGCATGGGCAAAATCCTTATTTACTAACAGTGAATAAAGACAACTCAGTAGTCATAGAACAATAACTCCATAGAACTACAGTGGAAAATATGCATATTTTGACATCTGCAGGTTAAAAACTTTTCCTTAGGATAATAGGTGCTGTAGAGATATGTACGCTTAATATTTGGAATCTCTGAGTTACTGTAATATGTCTCTCCAAGGATGGTGGCTGCATTGAGCTTCGCTTTGTGATTTGAGACATTGCAGTTCTTTCCAGCGAACCTCATGGTCTTCACCTTCTAAAGCAGTTCTGGAACTCACTGTTGATTGTGGACATCCTGGTAAATGAAGGAATGTTAAGAAGGTAGGGAAAATGGTGTAAGGATTGCATGCTACAAATTGCATAGCGGAATGTTGAAGCAGTAGATGGGCTGCTTGGATGCACATCCGACCAAACTCTCCTTTTATTTTTTTTTTCCCCGTCTTCCTCTTTGCATTGTTTCCTATTCACACTAACTGAGAAGACCATTTTCTTTGTATTTCAGCCTTTACATATGGCTGAAACCATGTGTCAGAGAGCAAGCAAGAAGTTTTGTTTCAAAGTTAAATAAAGGAAAACTAATTGATGTTGGTATACATGTTTATGTGCGCCATGTGTTAATTACCCATGGTTGCAAAGGAAGAGAGATGTGTGCTAGTTGTGTGTGTGCATGCTACAGTTTGTACAGCACAATGTCATGTTTAATTCTGTGCTGAATTATTTTTTTTTAATAACTCCTAACTATGGAACATTTTTAGAGTATTAAGTATTGTGCTTTTAAACAAAACATGTTTAGTTTTCTGTTTAATAGTATCATACAGTTATCCAGGGAAGTTAAGAACTATAATGCAAAGCTCTCTGCCTCTTGTAATAGCAAAGGGACAAGTAGCTGTGGAGGACTGTTACCCTTTCTGTGTCCAGCTGCAAATCTGAGAGAAGAGCTTTGCAATTAGCTTTTGTAAATACTAGCTGACAGCAGAGGAGGGTTTTGAGACTTCAGTTTTCTGGGCTCCACTCCAAGTTCCGGAATGAAATATAGTTCAGTGACTGCATATCTCCCTGGCCCTGGCTCATCTGTCTCCCTCAGCCTGACTACTTTGTCTCCTCATCCTGACTCATGTCCTTTCTATGTGCACTACGCTTCTTTTTCCCCTGGTTCTGTGTTGTGGTGAATGCTACCTCTGCCTTCTCTTCACGCTTTCTGTAACATCTGGATGGTGGAGAGAAGGTACTAGAAGCAGAGTATCTTTTTATCTCATTTTTAACATTCATGCCACTGTGTCCCACTCAACAGCAATAAGCAATGTCAGAAAGGCTCTTACTCGCAGACCGAGGCGTGTTTGGTGGCTGATGCTGGGGGAGTGTGTTCTGTGGGACTAGGGTACAAAGAAGAGTTTTCTTACAGCTTCTAATATACTCCTGTTGGGTGAGATAAAATGGCAGTTTTCTAAGGCCACCTTTTGATGATTTTCATAGCTCTCAAGAATAACCCTGTTGCCCTATTTAAGAATGGGAGCAATAGTTTTCAGTGAGGTATTTTTAGGTATTTAACTTTTTTAAACCCTCATGCTCAGAAGTATGTGACCTGCTCTTCTCAAAAAGTTTAAAACTTTGAACAACTCCAGCATTTTCACAGTTCATTTTGTAACTCAGATTATTTCATATTTTCTTTTGAACAATGTTAGTTGAATAATTAAATCAGATATAAGATCCAGGGTGTCTGCGTCAGTAGCTGGGACTGAAGAGATACAGGCAATTGCAATTTAAGTTTTATTTGGTGTTGGCTGGAGACTGGTTTACCAGGAGCCAGTTGGTGGGGTATGATGCATGATGACATGATGCAGTGCTGTGCGAAGTGTCTTTGCTACTCATGTGGAGCTGCTCTCAAGGACAGTCTACAGCTTCCATAAATCAGGACAGGATGGTGGCTCGCTGCTCATTGGAACCTTGAGTCAAGAGCTACCGCTGAAAAAGTACTTTGACAGATACAGCAGGAGGAGGAACTTGTCCAGTGAGGAGCAAATGTTTTCAGGTTCTTATTAACAGGAGTTATCAGGATTTTTGATACCAGAACTTCTTGTGGCAAAAGGACCAAGAGACTCAAAAGCAATTAAGATTGTTTTGGGAAAAGGTCACACAGCTGTTTTGAAAAGGGCTGTCAGTCAGGAAGATGAAGATGACCTGACCTGAGAAATCTGCTAACCTCAGTTGCATATCCCAGTAAGTATTCCTGACAACAAAGGAGATGTTACTTCAGACATAAGTACAATGTGTACTTCATCATATAGCAGGAGGAAACTGCACTACATATTGCCACACTGTTAAGGGTAAACTGACCTTGTGACCAGAAGCATTTGTAATTCAAGGGAGACCTAAGTGGATGGATTCTCTCTTTAAAAGAGAGAGGATAAATTTTATTAAGTACTGACATTTCCTGGTGATATTATATTGGAGAGATTGTAATAGTGCCTAAAATCGTAAAGAAGCAACTAAACTGCTTCCAGGTGTTGTGATGTACGCTAGACTTGAATATGGTGAATACACTCATAATGAGGTGATATTGTAGCTTCCAGGTTTTAGTTTTTGATGTAGAAGGGTAAGGTGTTTGTTTTAATTCTCACTAAAACTGTAGTACTTTTAAAACAATGCTTTCTTAAGGATCTAGCAGTAGTTTCAACTCCAGACATATTTCCTCATTTTTTCAGTGCAAACCTTAGTTTACAATATTTATTTAATCCTCAGTATTTTTGTTTTAATATATGTACTTGTAATCTGCTTCAAATGGTTTTAAAGAATTTAAAGTTCTCCTTTAATCATCATTAGTAGTTGAACAGAATCATTCATTAACTTGATTTGATCGGATATTTTCTCCTTAGTGCAATGCAATCAAACATAATATAACATCAGCTTCTTTATATAGGGTGAGTAATGATATACAGAGATTGTTTTCACCCAAACAGAATGTAATTAAAAAAAAAAAAAAAATTTAGCTTCTATTTTTCCATTAGAATTCTTTGTAAAATATGTGTTGCTTGCATTTTAGAGGCCTCTTGGAGTGCAGTTTATTCTGTTGCTAATAATAAACTCTCTTTTCCTTCCCACTTGCACTATAAAATTGTTATTAATCTTCAGTATACAGTATTTCTCAAATCATGTTCACAATTAGAGTACTATTGTAACAGTGAAACCAAATAGTCTTTGTATTTTAGTGTCTGAGATAATATTAGTGCCATCTGTAAGATAATATTTCCCATGTTCTCTGTTGACTGTAGCTCTGCAACCTTGTGTGTTGTGTGAGGGAAACTATTTGTGCTCATGGATATTTTTTAATGTGTATCTTTATGGAGCATTAGTACTGCGTCTTAGAGGAAATAGCTTCAGAAGGAATGCTTCTGCCCAGCTGACAGTTCAGGAGTTGTTGCCGTCCCTCAGAGAGAAAATTGAATTAGGTCTATTTGTATAGGCTCTACTTGTATTTCTGTTTTCTTTGGTGCAGAAGAGGATGTGGGTATTTTGCTCTTGTGGCAGACAAGCCACTGAGCACACCTGATACAATTGAAATAGGTGTTCCAAAGAGCAGCCAGTTCTTGTCCAGTTAATTACAGCTTTGTGATGTGTCATTTCTTGTAGTGTCTTACTACAGCTTCCTTTTTTCTACAGAGCTCAGAGGTTACCTCTTAATTTATCTATTTTTATTAACTGTGGGTGTGACATTAGTTCACCATTGCAACAGAGGGAAATCAGTTAGCTTTGTTTTCTTTCCTTCATGTTAAAATTGTTGCATTAACAAGCTCATGTTTTAACAGTATTGTTTGGCTATGAACTGATTTTCCAGAGGATTAAACTACACTCTTGCTGAGAATAAACAGATTTTATACTTCAGCAATTAATAAAAACTAATGTAATTTGACAGAGTTTAACATGGGTTTCAAACAGACCCAAATCAAGTACCTTGGTGATAATTTTGGTGCTTCCTTTGTGACATTGAAACTATTATTTCATAATCACATCTTGTTAAGGGCCATAAATAGGTTAACATTAATAATTTTATGTAAAAACAAACTTTTAATATTTAACACTCCTGTGTCTCACATGTAGTTACGGGAGACTTCTGCAAAAACATTGGGTGAAAATTCCTGCATATTAAACAACTGCATGGAAATTATGACCCATTTTCAGATCCTTTTTAGACAACTGATAAGAAGGGGAAAATGCACTTGGAACTAGTGTAGTAAAAAGGTTTATTTCAGTTTGTCATTACAGTAGCTGTTTAATGATAAGGCTTCAGGAAAAATTGGTGTATGAAAACTTCAGAGATTTGCTGAAATTCAATGGATCCCAACTTGTCGGCCATTTGAAGTGATTATATCTTCTATTTGTTCCTGTAGACCTTTTTCCAGGAATGCTTCAAAAATAATGGCTTGGGTTTTAGATCTACTGTGTGCAGAATCACATCAAGAAAATACATTTATTTTTTTTTTTTCTGCAAATGTTTGTTACAATTATGTGGCAGTACTGTTTCTTGTATAAAGTATTTTTGACTCCTGGAAATGATTTTTGTGTTGTTTATGTGGTTTGCATTTGATAACTTTTTAGACTTGGTAACACAGAATTGTTGGTTTGGCTGTGACCTAGATTAAAGCACAACAGAAAAATATTGCTATTATTGTGGGCCACTGCAGCCAGAGGATGCTGCATTGGCAACATGGTATTTGGTAGCCAGCAGTTCATTAGTTCTCTTCTTTCTCTTACTCAGAGTGTGAAGATTTTGGTTTCTCACACTTCTGAGGCATAGTTCTGAGAGGTTTTCTCCTCAGAGTTAGCAAGAGGAGCTCAGTCTATCTTGTGAATTAGTGGATGAAATGTCAGAAGGGGAGTTGGTCTCATATAAAATGTTCATTTGAGAAAGGAGAGCTGAGCTCAGACTTCATGCAGATATACAAAGAAGTAATGATTTTAAAATGAGAACAATAGTATGTGACTCAAAATGCACATGCGTTGATTTTAGTGACCTTCAAAATTCACTCCTTATTAGACTATCTGAAATTTTATAATGAACAAAATGATGTATGCAAACTTTGTAACTTCAGCTTATGTTGTAAACTTGCATATGCATACGTAAATAAAAGTTACCAAATCCACATACATATAGACATATGCTGTCTCAATATCTGCATATATCTGTGCTTGGATATTTTGGGATTATGTTGGATCATAAAACTAAATTGAATTTTCATACAGCTCCATATATTTCTGTGGTGGTGCTCAGGGATAGCTAGTAAGTCCATCTCCATTTTGCAAGTGGGAGGAGGCAAGAAAAGAGGCCAAATTCTGCTTTCCTTGATACTTGCAATTCCATAAATTTCACCTATCTTTAGTTAATATTTGTGTCATTTCAGTGTCACCTCTGAAGACTAACTGATATTGGTGCCTTGTTCTTGGAAACCATTATTCCTCTTGCCCTTTATTATCACAACCCTGTGAAGTTATAACTGAGTAAAAACAACAACAACAACAAATCCAACAAATTATTTGATAGATACACATTTATATACTTGGACAAAAGATGGAAAGGTGTTTTGTGTAATCATATATTTAATAATCAATATACATTATGATTTTTAATGGTCAAACTACACTCCCTGAACCTTATCTTCTCGGATTATTTAGGCTAGCGTTTAGAATATATTTTATCTTTCTAATAACCTTGCTGGCCACAATAGAATACACTCTACAGATGTTTCCCCATATGTAAAAGACACTTTTCAGGGTGATCATGGGCTCTTCATGGAGGCTAGCAAGACTATCATTTGAGTATTGTCTTCCTCTCTGCTGCTCAGGTGTCCTACAGGTAAGAGATACAAGGAAAGTTGTGGAATAGTTTGATTAGTATAAGAGTATAAGTGACCTCCTTGCAGGCTTGGACTTTGAGATGTAAGAACAAATTTACTTCCTCATATTACTTCCATAGGAGCCAGTCTCCTGTTACACAAAACCCCACAGAATTTCTGCCTAATTAGGGTTCCCAAAGATTAACTAAGCTCACCTAAGATTCTTCTGTATTTCATGCTATTACATCTGTGTTGCATAATGAACACCAGGTGACGTCTTCTTAGGGGACACATTTTCTTGATGAATTCTGTGTTTAGCAATAGCCAGCAGTAGTCTTGTAAAGACCAGGCTATTATAAGCTTGGCAAAGTTTGGCTTCCTCCTTCATGTAAATAGCAGAATTTGGCTGAATATGTTTTTGTACTAAAGAAACTGCTCCCCAAAGGTCTTTGAGCTGCTGAACCCAAAATTTCCATTCCTTTTTGGCTAATACCAATTTATGACTTCATGCATTAAGAGAGACATGCATCAAACTGTATTGACCTGTGAGAAGTTGATGTTGACTGAAGAATAATCTACTTAAATATTTACTTGAAGCAAAAGTAAACCATGTTGCTCAGTAAAACACAGAGGTGAGACAGTGAATGTAAAGTTATCTCCCTAGCTCCACCACCACTTGTGTGGAAAGTTTCATTCTCTGCAGATGTGGCTCTGAATCTGGGCATGACAAACAAAAATTGTCATAAACTAAAATAAAAATACAAGTCTAACTCACTGGGAGCTCTAAATATCTAATAGGTAAATTCTGGATTTGGGAACAGCTATTTTGATTTGTTATTGCCATGTTAGAGCTATCTGAAAGACTTTTACAAACAGCTGGTAAATTTTACCTGGAGTTTGTTAATGAACTCCTGAAATCTTAGTGAACCATTCGGGAGCTTGGACTTGGATGTGTATGTGTGATCAGACTGGATATAGCATGAGTTCAGGGAAACCTATTACTGTGTTCTGAAAAGCTAAACAAGGTGAAGTCATGTGCAGACCTGATCTCTGTAGTTAACATTGTTGCTGATCTCAATGCTGTTGACTTCTGAGGAGATCTACAAAAATAAAAATGAATTGCCATGTGAATTCCCAAGCCAATCTTTATACTAGAATTTTACTTTCTTGATAATATTCCCAGTTGTTATTATAAATTGAAAAGAATATGTGTTAAAATGGAGCAAATGGCTTAACATTTTATGACATAACTGGGTGGCTGCAATTGTAGGGGTAGCTACTTTGCAACAGTATAATAGTTTTTTTCTTTTTTGTTTGTTTCTTTTTTGGTTTTATGTCAGTATTTGTTTTGAAGAGGAAAATAGCTGGAAATAGTATTCTTGGTTTTTTGTTTGGTTTAGTGTGATATTTCATGTTATAATGTTTTATACTTCAAGTATGAATATATTAAGTACTTTGTGACTGAACAAGTAACTTCACTGAAGGGTTTGATCACGCAGATCTACAAGTTCTTCTTGAGAAATAAGTAACTAATTTAGTAAATGTCCAATAGGATGTATAAGTGAGATGAGGGAAGGAAAGTAGAAGAATACAATTTTCATTGCCTCAGAGAAATTTTTGCTTTGAAATCTCTATCTACAAGAGTATCTTAAAAGAAAAGCCAAAGGAAATATGTCTAAAGTATATCCTACTGTAACAGAAGGTCCTAACATTTACTTCACAATTCCCTTTTCCTGCTTAAGTTTATTGCTCACTCTCTTGTATTTTTTTCTTTTCTGAGTAACTTCAAAATATTGATCAATCCAATGTCTATGTTTTACATTAATGGTTCTCTTTGAGGATGAAGGTACAGGTTTTGTGTTTGGGGGTTTGTTTGCTTGTTTACAGATCTGTGATTTCATATTCCCTATATTTTGTGAATATTTTCACAGAGAGTGCTTTGACAAGTAGCAATAGATGTTCTTTGTAAGGGGAAACAGGGCAGCCTTGTAATTTTGCTTTAGCAATCATTTCTTTCATGGACAAGGAAAGAATGATATGACAATTTACAAGGTGTATGGTTTCGTTTTTACACCATGGTTAATTCTAATTAAGATATGTTTCTTACATGTATCATATGGGTCAGTAACAATTAGCATTTAATTCACACGCCCTTAAAAATATTAATAGTTTATGGATACACTGCTGCACCTTATAAAACCACTTCAAGGTCTTGGATCTGTGTTTATTTTGAGGACACCAGAGAGATATGAAGAAACAATTACATCAAGTATAAAAGAAGTTGGGAGTGCATTTCTATTTTTATTAATTATTGTAGAGTTCATGTCAATAACTACTTTTGTCTGAGTCATATCACCTGTTAATTACACAAATTCTGTTAGATATTACATCTGTAGTTTTTTGCATAGCTAAATTTTCTTTTTGCTCATAGCAATAATATGCAGTGTCTTCATTAAACACACTGACAGCTCTTGATTAATTAATCGTGCTGTAGACTTGCAAGGAGAAGTATCATAGGTAAAAAGATGCTGTTAGATCAAAATCCTTTGGGGAGGGATGATAAAAGAAACTATGTTGGCTGGTGAAGAGAGACCTACCTGGATACTCCAGATACCAGATTCAGTGTGAATAGAGATTCCTGTAGTGTTATGAGCAAAGATAAAACTTACTCACAGAAATTCAGAGGTGGAGATTGGGGAACAAATACTGTTATCAATGTGACAGCCTTAAATGCTTTGCTCTGTAGTTGGCAAGTTGTGATTACTGAAGAAATTCGTTTTGTTAGGAAAAAAAAGTTGTAAAAACCACCTTGAAAGTTCACAAGCTGATTAATTTTGACTGAAATTGAAGCATAAGTGAAAGTAATATTAGTAATGTATTCCAGGTCTTCAGTTTCAAAATAGAAAATTCAGAACTAGGAAAAGCATATAGAGAATTTGCTGGACAGAGAAATTCAGGGTTTGTTATCTGGGAGAGAAGCACCATTACTTTTATCATGGAAAAAGCGATATGAAACTAGCGGCACAAAAAAAACACCTGTTAGAGGTGTTTCCTGGTTTAACCGGGTGAAATGATGATTCTTCAGAAATAATTGAGAATTAGGGAGTCTGTTTGTTCCATTCCTTCTCAGCTGATCAGCAAAGAAAACCGTTAAAGGATAAAACGAAGACTGCTAAAAGTAAGGGTTAGTTAGATACCATAGAAGATGTTTTAACAAACAGCTTTTCAGCCAAAGGAGAAAGGAAAACAAAAACAAAAACAAAAACCAACCAAACAAGGAATGCAAAATACTGAGAGTGAAGTAAATAGAAATTTCATTCTAGAGATTTAGGTGTAGAGTATAGGTGCAGACTAAAAGATATATTAACATTCTCTTTCTTTTATCAATAAGGATGATACAGCTTACTGAGATCAGAGGTGAGGCATAACACAGACAAAAATATTAGTGACTGCACAATGTATGTCAATATCTATCAGTTGGAGTGATGTCTTACGGGAGTTATGGGGAATGGCTGCTGATACTTTTCCCCTTTAATGTGAGCAACTGCAAGACAGTCTGTAAAAACTTAGGTAAAAATATTGCTGGAGTGAACAATTACAAATGTGGAGGTAAATAAAAAAGTAAATTAAAAAAAGTAAATAAAGTAAATAAAAAGTTACATGGAATTTTATATGGACTTGACAGATACAGATGTTGTCAAACTCTAAAAAAAAAAAAAAGGCAAATAATGTTTAATGCAAGAAAACATGGCAGATATGATCTATATAAACTTTAATAAAACACTTATTATGATGCCACATGAGAAATTATTTTTTAAAACATTAATAGTGAGGAACTGTGAGACAGACAAGATAGCACGTGAGGGAGAGACTACTGGCTATGGTGAAAAGAGCAATACTGGCTGGGGGGAAATTTGTGTTCGTCAAAGATAAGTATTCAGATCTGTTGGGTTTTAGTATTTCATTGTTGACCCTGGCATAAAGTGTAGGAGTATGCAAAGGAGTGAGTCAATGTTTTGGTGATACCTACTGTTCAGAGGAGTACTGAATTTGCAGAAAGGAGAAGTTTAGATTTACAGAATGTAAGAGATTGGTGTCCAAGCATGCAAGTGCTTGGGGACTAATTCAGATAATTTCTGTTTACAGTGGGAATTCATTGGTTGAGAGAGAAATCTGAGTACAGGATGAGTATGAAGGCTTGTAATCATGATTCAAATGTAGATGAAGGCCACTTGTGACACAAAACCAGCAAGGGCAGAGATTTCCTTAGATATTGGCTGAGTATGGTGTTTTCCTGAGAAGCCAGCATGCAGAAGTGATGGGTATTGCTGTGCCTGCGCTAAAGGTTGACCATTACCATACCTCTGCTTGTCCCATATGCATTTGTGTCCCACAGCTGCCTCTTATTGGAGCAGCATCCCAGAAGGCACAGGGGGTAAGGCTGGGATACAGCCTCAGACTGGGAGTTAGCTCCTGCTGAAGGGAGGGAGGGAGGATGCTTTAGGAGCAAGGTGGGGTTTGTGCACAAGAGGACAGGGATGAGGGAGGTGAGTAGGTGAAGAACCTCCTGCTGCCTCTGTCCCCAAGGCTTTGTTCTGCATTCTCAGTTCTTTCCTCCCAATGAAAGCCTTGCATTCCTGCTGATAATGCTTTCCTCAGAGATCACCAGACCCTGCAACTTTCCTCTAGTGTTGCTCTTCATCTTCACTCCCCTGAAAACCTACAATCCCTATTACCCTCGCCACTTGCATTGGTGGAATCTCTTGCCACCTCCTCGTGGCTGCAGAGCTGAGTTTTACCTACGTGTTGACAACGCTTTGTTTGTCTGTGATTCTGTGAGTGGTTGAGGGAGCTGGGGCTGTTTAACCTTGAGAAAAGGAGGCTGAGGGGTAACCTTATCGCTGTTTACAACTACCTGAAATGAAGTTGTAGCATGGAGGGTGTTGGTCTCTTCTCCCAAGTAGCAAGTGATAGGACAAGAGGAAATGGCCTCAAGTTGTGCCAGAGGAGGTTTAGATTGGATATTAGGAAAAATTTCTTCCTGGAAAGGGTTGTCAGGCATTGGAACAGGCTGCCCAGGGAAGTGGTGGAGTCACCATCCCTGAAGGTGTTTAAAAGGCATTTAGATGAGATTCTTAGGAACATGGTTTAGTGTTAGAGCTAGGTTAGGTTATGGTTGGACTCGATGATCCTGAGGGTCTCTTCCAACTGAGATGATTCCATGATTCTATGACATGGAAGGGGGAAAAGCATAAATTTTATTGCAAAAGGTTAGTGGTTCAATTTTACCTGAGGTACTGTGTAACAATCTAACCACCCATTGGAGAAAGAAGGTTCACATTTGCAGAAGGGCCACATAAAAGGCTGACAGAGAGAATGTTTTGTGTGGCTGAAAAAGCTGAGCTGTTTTTGAGGCTGCAAGGTGACAAAATAGCTCTCTGTTTCTGTAAGGAAATGAACCCACCAGGGAGGGAGTAAAAGGATAGTGTTGGTACATACATGGCCCACCCATGTGTAGTAATGGGGTGAAAACCAGAGGAAAGTTTTCTACTTCCAGTGATGGGAGCTTTTAGACCAACAGTCCATGAAGGGCTTTCAGATGGAATTTGCTAAGTTTATCTAAGGGCTTACATGATGTGGTAATGTGTGATAACGAGAGAGAGAAACCTTTCTGAACCTGGAGACCTCTTCCAATCTCAGAGTTTTTGTAATAGATTCATATAGCAGATATATAATGATTTTGTAGAGTTAGTTCTCAGTCTCAAGAGCATACTTAAGAGTGGAATTTATTTCCTTCTTTTGTGTAACAGAGCTTTTTCAGAAACATCATGTGGTTTACTAGCTTTTTCGTTACTTTCTGAATTGCCCTTTTGCAGTTTTTCAGAATACACTCACGTACCATTGTGATTAACTTATGAAAATTGATCTTCCAGATATCCGTGATGAAGTTTATTATGAAAAATTAACATGCTCAACGACTTGTAACAGGGGCAGAAATGAAGGAAAGTAGTGCTTCAGAGGAAGCACAACAAACTGAGTAAAGAAAGAAGGACAGAAAGATCAGTGAGAAAGAGAAATCTGATCTGTTATAGAGAAGCACCTGGACTTCCAGTGCTCATGTGAACCAAGCTTCTGAATATTCTCACAGTTGTTATCTGTAGATACCGTGCTTAGGTGATAAAGGTACGCAGGCTTCATATATGTCCTTCCCTCAATTTTAGGATAAATTGGTAAATAGTAAATTTTTGTTTAGTTCTGATTTCTGTGGGAGTCTTCCTTTTGTTTTTCAGTGGAATCTATTTTGGGGACTGTGATGTGAGAAATGATCTCATTTTGAAGTGTACTCAGCAGACTAATTTAAATCAATTTAGTTTGTTGTCCGTAGGTATGATGCTTCAAATCCATATGTAAGGTTTGTTGCTGTAGCATCTGTTTTTGAAGCCTGAATTCTATTAACATCTCTAAATTCACCAACTCAGAAATATTTTATGCAACATTTTATCCCCGAGTACAAAGTTACAGACTGTGAACTGTAGGATCTACAGTGAAATAGCAACAGTTTAACTAGGTTGTGCCAGTAGCTATGATAAGCTTGGACTGGGTTTCCAAGTACTAAACTATGATATTCATACAGTAAATGTATAATTTATAAGTAAATATATATATATAGTAGACTTCTAGAAGCATATTTAATTAGTCAAAAGAGTATTTTTCTCTGCTGTTTGTGTAGATTAATTTATTATTGAATTTACTTAATCCAAACTGTTTATTGTTGAATGTTTTCTGTTTCTAAGGGCCAAATATTGCAGTCTATAGGGGAAAATACTCATTCTCTTTACTAGGACTTCTGGTTGGATGCATGTTGTAGGATTTGCCCCTAAAAGCCTTTGAATCTGTACCTACATCAAGCTTTAAAACATATTTCTGTATTCCATTAAAGAACTGCCTCTCTACAGTCCAAATTTAGTCCCTTTCCAGACTATGGTGCTTGTCTATCAAAATATTTTTAATTATGAACATTCCTTGTTATGTTTTATTTGCTTAGTTGTAATTCTATTTTAATTTAGCATTGTAGTGCAATGTATGAATATGTTTTACTTAGTCCAGTATTTTGGCTGCTATAGTTGGCCATGGTGAGTACCTATGGTAGCATATAAGAACAGGTGAAGTTTATAGTGATGCTTTCTGTGATATACCTTCAAGCTTCCTGACTCAGGAAAATGGGAGCAGGGTATCAGGAGATCTGAAGATTTTATTGACAGAGGATTTTCTGTTGTGAATTGTTCTTTAAGGTTGTTTCAAATGGCACTAAAAATACCCAGAAGCATCAGTTAGTCCTACCTATGTGCTCTTCAAGGATTTACATCATAGAGGACAATTTCTGCATGTATGCTATGGCCCATCATAATCTCTACGATGTTTTTCCAGATGCGGGAAATAGTTGTGGGGTTTTTTATTTGTTTGTTTTCAGGAAAATAAAACAAATAAACAAACAAACTTTAAAAGCAAGAGCTAAAACATCTCCAGGGTGTATTCCATCTTTATAGAATCTTTCCTGCCTAGGAGCTGCAATGTGGCATTGTATCATAGCACCTCTAGTTACAGATAGACTTCTTGAGTTACGCACACAAATGCATCTTAATAAATAATGCTTCTCTTCTTGGGGAGATATTAGCAAGAGTAAGTACCTTAGTTCAATCATGTGCCTAGAGCTGACCAACACAGTTGCATACCCCTCTAAGAGTATAATCCTGAATCAGGTTATTACAGAAAAGCATTACTGATTTTTATTTCTAAGAAGCTATTTTTTACTTCCTTTATTAATAAGAAAGAAGCATGTTGTGTGCAGGTGCTTGAGAAATACACATATGTTAAGATGCTGGCATTTTGGCAGCTGGCTTATCAGATCAGTCACTTGAAGTCTTGGTTCCTTCGTATGTGAAACTGAACACTCAATGTAAATCTGTTACTGTGAGCTTTCCTGCTCATTACTTTCGAGTAGTTTCATTTTTATCATCATCACTGCTTGCCTCATTTGAATCAAGATGCTGCTTGTCACCCCAAGGGTAAAAGATGGAAAAGTGGGTAATGGTCTTCAGGCATTCAGTCTTTCAGAAGGAGGAGCTGAGATCTTGAAGTGAAGAACTGTTCTGCAAAGCTAACATTTCCTTTGTTTGACAATCCTAATGTGCTTTTTCTTGCCTCTGCATCCTCTGTGTCACATATGTTTCCCTATGCATTTAAGCTGTGCGCTTTGCTTGAAGTCTCCATGCAGCTTGCCTCTATTATGTTGATCCTGATGGAAAAAATTGCTTTACTGTCCTTCAAATCAGCAGCCATTGCACTTCTTACTTGCATTTCTTGATGAATATGTGGATGTGGCTCTAGTTGTGTGGGATGGCATCTGCTTCTCTATGGAATATAGTCCAGTTCACTCATGGAAGCAGACTTTTTAAAAGAGAAATATTTGAGTTAGTTGAATGCAATGAAATAAATAAACATATGCAAGATGCAATCCTCTCTTCTTTTTTTTTTTTTTTTTTTTTTCCCAAGCATTTAGAGCATATACTCTAAATATGACAAATGAAAAGTGCAGTTCCCTTGGGAGTCATTAGCTTCATGCAAATTCATGAAGCTGTGGAAATAGGAACATACTGTTAAAACTAGTACATGAAATACATCAAACTAAAACATATAGGCCTCAGAGATTGAAAACATATTCCAATGAAGTATATGATTTAGGGGCCAACAATATTTTGGATTCATATCTTATACATATGTTAGTAATATTTATGTTGTCATGTTCCTACTCATAACTTAATAATAAATTTTTTTGGCATCAAGGAAATAAAATAAATCCTTAGTCGTTCCCATCCGATATGGTGCTCGATATCTGGCTGCAGTGGAGAGATGGGTGTTGTACGTTGTGTTTTTGGCTGACATTAGGAGTGATGTTAAACCCAAAGACTTAACTGAGAAACCAGTAAGAGTCTTCAAGGGCTGAAATATTCACTCTTTCCACGTATTTCTTAGATACCCTTTCCAAACCTGTGCCAAATATGACTTCCTTCCTTGGACAACTCTTCTAATATGTTTGATGGCATGGGCTTTGGACACCTTGTCAGTAATGACAGAGAATAACAATCTCTCACAGGGATTTTATCTGTATACAAATGTATAAAGCGTGCAGGTATCCAAACAGGATGGAAGCCTTCAGTAGTTTGTATGCTGTGAAGCTGAGAGCTTAGACAGGTCTGACTTAACAATACTACTAGGTCATTTTAAAAACCATCCTAACTATAGGAATTCTGCCAGATTAAATGACTATGTTAATTTTCCTATGGAATCATAACATTTTCAGTTTCTCTTGATGATCTATGTTCTTGACTGCCTTACTTTAGAGTAGCATGTGGGGGTTTATATGCTAATGCCTCTTTTTTGTTCCAGAAGAATCTGTCCTTCACGGCATGTGCTCAGCAAGTTTGAAGTGTGATTTGTAGATAATTTTCTTGATCTACAGGCAGCAAAGTTACAGATCTTGCTTATATGCTGTGGACTTGAGTATAAAAAAGTATGTTGAACTTCTTTTGCTTGATGTTTTTTATGGCCTACGAAACATTTCTTCTACTTCCACTTTGCTTGCACGGTTGAAATAATGCCTATTTTTTTCTCTTCTCATTTTCACATCTGTTTTAGTTGCTACTCTAATGTTAAGCACTACCACTGAGGTGCTTAATTGTTTGACTTTCTTATAATTACCTGTAAATGCAGTAATCAGTACTGTAGCCTTCCATTTTAACAGAAGTTACTATTGCTCATTGATCAAGCAAAGACACTGACTCTCTGATGTTACCACTGTCTTCAGTGGCCGTGAGCTTCCCTTCTGCCTCAGGGTTCTTATCTGCTCATTTTTGACACCTCAGTGAACAGCAGAAGTCAGTTGGAATAAGCCTTTTGGGTAATAAGAAATATAAGAAGCCAACTCATTTGAATTTGGGGGATATTTTGCATTGTATGTTTTCATTTTCTGCTTAAAATAGTTTTGTGCTTAAAAGCAGCTGGAGGGAATTGGATTAGAAAAGGAAAAAAAAAAATATCTGAGCTGAGACCAAAGGCAGAGAATGTTCTGTTGGAAATGAACCTTTTTCCACAGTTGTGAGACCGTGAGCCAGTGCAGTGAAATCACCGTCCTCACAGAATATGAACTCTGAAAGGTTTTTGGTGTGTGATGCATCTTTCTGACTCATGTTAGTTCAGTGCACACCACACGACTGCTGACGTGATGCAAAAGTGTTTCTCATCTTCTTCTCCTGCCTGCTGAATGTTTCTGGAGAGTAGCCTTAGCTACTCATGCTTTTAACTCATTCTGTTCCAGAATTGAGTTCCTGTCTGAGTGAGCTTGTTTGATAAATAAAATACTCTGCATATCCTGAAAGCATGTGCTATAATACGAAATGAAACTCTGTAAGGGCAGCACTTATGTTGTATGCAGAGTATATTGGAATGAGCAGGAAGAGGTGTGGCCTGGTGAGTTGAGTAATTTATAATCTTAGATATTACCTACTGATACTGAGATTTTACTGTCATGCCCATTACAATTAATAGAAGCTTCATATCCTGACTGTCTATGTGGCTTTGAAAAATTGTTTTCACTGTCTCAAAAAAAAAAATTTGTTGTCAAGTGAAACCACTAGGTTTAGTATTACTTTGGTGTTTCTATTTTTTGATGCTTGTGAAATGTAAGCTAATAAGAGCAGTAAATGGTTGCCAGTGTACAAATCTTTATTTTTGTATGTTCAGTATTTTATTAAGGTTTGTGTAAAACTTTAAGAGGCACTTGAAGAGCAATGAAGGTTCCCTTTTTTTTTGTCAGCTGGATTAAATCTGAAATGTCCAAATTATTAAAATTTAAAGCAGGAAAGACTTTCAATATGCAATAAATATTGTTCTCCTACTTAATAAGTGTACATCATAATTTTTATGGAGTTGTAAATAAAAATGTTAATCTTGCAGAATTCAATGACTTCTAAATCAGATTGGTATCTGAATATTATCCTCTAAGTAATTTTTTTTCCCAGTTAACTTGGGTTTTGGAGACATGAAAGATATCTCAGTAAGTCCTTGAGCAGCATCTAGAAATTGAAGTGAGAAACAGCTGAGCTGAAGGATATTATTTCCTTTGTGAGAGTCTATTGTTGTATTGATTGTATAGTTTTTCTAAACTGAAATACATGACAAATGATGAAGACAAATACTAGTTCAGATCATCTTTGAAAACAGACTGTTGATTTAGCAGTCTGAAATATCTTGTTTTCAGGAGGCCTGTCCTATAGATCGAGAGCATTTCTTTCCTACTAATGTCAGTGAGAACTGATAATCTTGGGGATCTGCCATGAGGTGCTCAGCACAACGTCGCATCCGAAATGAATATGGATCTACTCAAATAGCAGATCTGAGACCTTCATAACCAAGAGTCTATGTTAATTTATAGATGTACTGGGTCAAATTTGTTCATTGTGTATCCCTCAAATCAAAGGTCAAATTATTCTGACCACTGCTTTCACATATTTGTTTGTTTTTCTTAAAAACCAGGATGTATTAGCCATAGGATAAGAAAAATTGTGAGTAATTTGTTTTAAAATACTCTTGTTATTCCGAGGAAGTTTCAAAGAAGTAGGTTACTCAGCAACATCTGGAAAAGTTGTTTTGCTAATTTCTCCTCAATGCTTGCTATGGCAATAAGATAAATAGTAGGACTATGGGGAAGGAAAAAAAAAAAAAAAAAAGCCAAGCCAAACAATACAAATATTTACTTTAATTTTTTCTTTTTAGCCACAGAAATACATGGGTTTACAAAAAAAAATTTAATAGTTTGCTTTTTTTTTCATGTCTTCTGCATGTCATTGTGATGTAATTTTTATGTACCCATTATTACAGTTAGAGGACAAAAAAAATTATATCGTGTCTTGATTTCAAGCCTGTTTTGACTTGTTGGCCAATCAATTGGTTTCTAATTGAGTTGAGAATAAGCAAAGGAAAATGTGGGAATCTTAAATTCAAGCTGAAGAGTTGAGAGTTCATAGCTGAAAGGCTGATAGATGAGTATCCTCCCTCTGTCAGTAGAGGTAAAGAGGGAATGTAACACAAGCTGACAAATTGGTTACATAGATACTCCAAATAAAAAACAAAATCAACTTGAAGATCAGGATCTAGATATAATGTATTTCTAGGGTATGCTAGACCCTGCAGTGAGACACAGTCAAGCTTTGGATTAATAAGAACTGAACCTGAGCTTTCTGTACTGTTTCAGTCTCCCTTTAGCCTGTGCTTTTATCAAATGTTCCATTTATTATGTCAAACGGAACTTCTTGAATCCCATCTTCTGTCTGGCAAAATGTACCTTAAGCTGTGTTCAAAATAACAGAAAAGCCATGACAAATAGCAAACAATCCTTGGGCACTGACAGAAGTACTGACACGTAGCAAAACTGTCTTGCCAAATGCATCTTCCAACCCTCCACCTTCTCACAGATGTGCTAATGCTGCACAGTCTTGTATGTTTTCATGTTCTAGTGCAGTTTGAGTAGGATACCTGTCTTTACCACGAACTAACAGAGACTATGTTAATGCGCTGTAAAAATGTGAAATAATTTGGATGAAGAACAAAACATAAATTTAATTCAGAAACCCTAAGGGGTAAATTCTCATTTCAGTGAGAGGAGGTTTATGCTTAATGAGAGGCTTATGCATAGCTGTCTGTGCAATGAGATGAGAATGCACTCAAAACTTAAGCACGAGAGCTACGAATAATCTATTTAGAGGTTTTGTAGTCAAAAGAGCTGGAATTTTAAAAGTAACTAGTTAGCCCTTATTTGCATAAGAAAATTAGCTGAAATTCAAGCCTCAGAGGAAACTTCAAAGGGCTTTGTCACCTCTATTACATGCTATCTGATCAAATTGTATATGAAGGCAAATAGCCTGATCTCTCTTCCTATTTAAATCCTGCAAAGCACATTTTATAAAATTGATTTTTTTTTTAAATAATCTTTTTAGTAATGAAAATTGATTCAAGTGGCATTTTTTGGTGAGTGAAATTGATCATGATTACATTGCAAACAGATCTTTACCATTCTTCTTTTAAATGCAAATTGCTAGTTGTATCTTATTTTATTTAGACTGTTCCTCTTTGTAAGTCTGTTTGTTCTCAAATAACAAAATTTGTATTTCATAAAGTTTTGTACATAATGCTTGATGTGTCTGACTTGCATTACAGTAAAGTACATTTTGAAGTTATTTTACTGGTTATGAAAACATCAGGTTTGTAAATGAGCATGATCTTTTTGACAGGTGCATGCTCTAGAAAGAAAATTGTAGCTCCTCTTGTTCTGGATGAGCTAGATGCAATGATATTATGTATCTACAAAAAGTGTCAGTGTACCTCTCATACCAACAAAGCAGGTGTTAATTGTGGCTGGGCAATTGTGCATTATATGGCAAGAGGTGTCAGCTCTTTACTTTATGTTCAAGGACACTTTATGCTAATTGAGCTGGCATTGTTTACAATACCTTAGGATGTTTTGCTCTGAACTCAACATCAGAAAACAAACATATGGATGAGTTCTTACAGTTTCAGGTCTGGTTTTTCTAAGAGAATATTCTGATGAACTTTATTGTGTTTTGGAATTGACTGTTAATGCTCGATTCCTCTCAAAACAGGCTAAGAGGCACATGCACTGACTATCACTGTGGTCCCTCTGTTGGCTCAGACTTAAAGAAGTTCTTTTTTCCCAAATGGGGCAAATCTAAAGGAGGTCCACACTAAATTAGCCTGGGTTTGCATAGCTATAGCCACAGTGTGTCTTTTTGATTCTCAGAAAGACACTGGGTTTTGGTTCTGTCTGTGTTCAAAGTGGAGTTTAGATCAGAAGGAAAAATGCCAGGTCAAGATAATAGTGGATGTAGTAGAGGAGAACAGGTTTACAAAATAAGACCATGTGCCAAAAATAACTAGTAGCAATACAGGAGAAAATGTATTTTGAAATGCCGTGTAGGAGCATCAGTACTTTAACAGCTGGTTGTTGCTTGTGCCCACATGCAGTGTTTAAAATAACTGCAGTGCGTGTACTGAATTTTTTACACATTAGTTTGATCAAGAGAGTTGTTTGATGACTTTGACTGTTTGCAGTTTGAACCAGGCTAGGTGCGTCTCATCCTTTACGTATTCAGCTAGATAAAATTATATTCCATGAATTCTCAGCTAACAATTAAATACAGTCCACTTTTACTGTTGCATTAAATATATGATACTAAAGATAAAGACTGTAAACTTTACTAATTTATTTTTTTTACCATTTATTGATTAGTGATAGCTAAATGGATGTAACAACTTCTACAATTTTACCTGGCAAGAAAAAATAAGTTTTTCTATCTCTAGATCATAGGTAAATAATGTATTTCTCATAAGTTGAGGTTCAACTCTCATTGATTTCAGAAACACTAGGAAGAACACTCAGCACTTTTGGAAATCGTCCAGGTTTATACAAAGAAAAGTACTGCTCACTTCAGATAATACTTACTTCAGTTATTCTAAATAATTATTTCTGAAAATAATAACATTAATAGTCATATTCCCTTTCAAATCACATTTAGGATAGCTTATGAGGTAGGATTTTTTTTTTTTTCCCTGCAGTTTACAATATCACATGCCTTTAACAAGTTGCAGTGGTTTTTTTTGTTTTCCCTGAGATGCTGCTATAAAAATAGAAGCAAAAAATTGAAAAGTGAAGTGAATAAGTTCTGGCTATAAAGTAGGCTCAAGAATTTGGGGAACTTGTTTGAAAGGTGCAAATGACAGTCCATAGAGAGCAAGATCCTCCGTGCTGAGATTGCCTCTGAGCTGGTGGGGATGCTGCTGAGAGATTAATGTGGGCATGTTGTCATTAGTTCTTGAACTACAAAGCAGTGAGGCACATGTCTTTAGAGAACAGAGCTTTGAAGAGCTTAAGCCCCAGGTCTAGGCCCTCTGCATCAACACTACAGAAGAGATTAATTTTAAATGCTGAAATATATTGCAGCCCAGATGGAAGCCAGACCATGTGGGGCATCCCACTTTTGAGGGAGAGTACATGCAAGTTTGTAGAAGCGACCTGGGTTGCCGTATCTGTGGTGACTCCTGTTCTGTAATGATTCTGCTGTGTCAGTCAAAGCAGAGACTACCTTGCAGCTTGAGACAATCCCCTCTCCTATTATGTTTTATACTCAGATAAGTCAGACAAGAGGGGAGAAAATATGTTCTTTTTATAAATACTTTTGTGAGAGCTCTCAAACTAAATAAGTCACCGAATGCTGATCCTGGGTGATTGCAGTAGACTGCAGAGCACCCTGAAAATAATTTGTAGTTCAGTTCTAAGATATACATGCATGGAACTGATATCTGTGACACAGATCAGGAGTGACCCAGTGGCTATTTCTAACCTGTTTTTAAACCATTATGTAGCCTATTTAGAAATCCCTCTTCTCTTCCTTAGAGTTTTAGCTTTATTGGTAGCTGACATTTGTGAAAAAGCTAAGCTTCCAGCTTTGCTTTTGCTGTAAGCATGACTCTCTGCAGGTTTTCTTGGCTAGGACACGATGAACTTAATCTTAGTTTGCTGTCTTCAAGGTTTAAGGTAGATGCTTTCTTTATTAGCTGTAGCTGCCAAAATACATCACTTTTGTTTGATGCACTCTGTTCTGTCAGGCAGGAACAAACAGAACCAAGCTCAAAAGAGAGGAGGAGATATTTTCTAGAAAAGTTACCTTTTTTTTTTTTAATCAATACTGATATAATGAGGGCATATGTCATGGGACTGAAAAGTAGCAGAACTAGCACAAAATGTGTGTACTCAAACTATAATTATTTTTCTTTGAGATGTTGAAAGTACTGCAGATAAAATCATGGAAGGTAACTGCGTTTCTCTGCAAAGGGACTTGGCCAAATGGCTACCACATTGATTTGCACACAATATTGGGCAGCAGCAGAGCAGGACTTGTACATGGTGTGTATATATGGCCATTCTGGGAGAAAAATACTGTCTTGCTCTGTGTTCATTGAGGCTCCCAAGGTTATGCTGCTTTCATGCAGGATCATACCTGCACGCACCTACCTGTGCATAGTTGTTGCAGTCATTAATTTGGCTTAAGGAATACAGTCGAAACTAGACACAGGATGACTTGCTAATTTGTACCTCAAGGTACAGACCTTGTGCATATTGGTATTGTGCATACTTGAAGTACTTTAGGAATGCTCACTGTAGAAATATAAATGCCTTTCTCCTCAGGTAAACCATTTAAAATCCAGAAGATGAATGACAACTAACTGGATGAAGCACTTAGCAAACTGTAGAACAAATGCCTGTATCAAATAAGTAGTTCGAAGGAGCCCAAAGATAGCAAGTGATAGATTTCTTTAGCTAGCAAAGCTGACTCCCTGGAGGCACTTGGATTGCATTGATTTTGTCCAGATTCAGAAACAGGTCACACCTGCTTCTACCATCCTGCTCTGGGGTAGGTCACTGGTCTTGAAATTACACATGTTAATGGGTCGTCTGTATTAAGGGAAAAGAGGGAATTTTTCTGAAAAAGGCTAGCCTCTTTCAGCACCTGAAAAAGGTAGGTTTTTACAGCTTCTCCATTGCATCAGTAGCTGGGATCAGAAAGCATAAATGTTTTTTTTTGTACTGTTCCGCAATTTGAATATGTGGCCTAAATATGTGTCTCACCAAGCTTCAGGGTTGAGAGAGGATGGATGGTGTTGTCTCATGTCTGGAAACAGTGGGGTGCCCTGTGGTCAGCAGATATCAGAAAGCAGTGGGATGCAGCTGGGAGCTCTGAGTGTTTGGGGAAGGACCCCTAGATTCAAGTCTACCAGGTCTTTTTTTCCTCTTTATTTGCCAAAGTGTGTCAGTGTCAGGCAAAGAGGAGAAGCAATTTGTTTGATACCAGACTAAGTCATAGCACCCATTTCCATAAGAGAGCTGACCTGCTCTGGTGTTGCCATGTGCTGGAGTGCTTTGGGGTTACTGGTTTTGTGCTTCAGTAACACAGTGAATCAGTGAGGAGCTGCCTTGGGCTACTGGCTTGCAAAAAAGAAACTCATCTTTGAGTTAACACGACACCTAAATGGTTCTGTATTTATTTTGTGGCAGTGTTCTACAAGTGCATCTCTAATGCATTTCTTCTGGAGATATAGTTCCAAGATCTGTTACAATTGCTCAGTGTTTAAGATTAGTTTTCAGTCAGTGGTTTTGAAGTTAGTCTCTTATAATTTAGGTCAGTGAAGGGAATGTGTATACATTGAACTAACAGCTTTCTCAGCTTCAGTGAGACTACAAATAGGATTTGCTAATGTTTGTTTAAATATTTTGGAGAAAGGGAGTGGAAGAAAAGCAGTAAAATATTCTATGTGTATGTGGTCTTAAGTGAAATAATATAGATAATATAGTGTGCAAGTAATCTTAGCATCTTTTGGAATCAACATGGACATTTACTATTTGAATGTGTTGAAGTATTTGCTGCTTGAATCATCTGTAAAAGGAAGCTAGTAGGAATATAAAAAGAAAGGCTTACAGTAACATGAAATGACCACAAAACATGTGAGTGTTTTTAGTTCTCAGATTCTTGTTTACTTTTCTGAATAAAAAATATATATTAAATCATAATCAAGTGTCTTTATAAAGGTAAGGAACTTTTTTTTCCCTATGTAATGGGAAAAAGTGGTCATGGAAACAACTGATGTTTGTAAGAAACTTACACTAAGGTACTGGAAAAGTAAATGTGTCTTTTTTGTCTAGTCAGATTTTTCTGTAACAACGTAAGGTCTACAGAACTGATGAATGCTTAAACATCTTAGAAATGGTAAGTCCTCAGTTCTCTTCAACTGAAATATGCGATGTGCTCCCTAGAAATGCCTTTTAACTTAAAGAAAACATAGAAAGGCATCTGCCATTTGGTACGCATGTGAGGAAAATAAATAGTCTGCTGCCTAACAAAGAAATCATTGCTAGCACCCCGCCTGACTGTTCATTTAAAACTAACAGAGATCACCAATACTAAGCGATGTCTCCTTCAGAAACCTGCGAGAAGGCTCGTGTTTTGTCAAACAGTCAGCAAATTCAAGCTCTATCAGAATGTGGAAAGAATAGGTTATTTTACTGAAGCAGATTTAATGTGAAGGTGCTCTTGCTGGAAGTTGCATCCCACCTAAACCAAGATATTGGCTTCTTGCCTGCTTTGGTGGTCTTGGTGGTGGAGGCAAATAGTGAGAAATAAGTAAAAGAAAGATACTGGAGTGGATGAATTAGAAAAGATGGGGTAGCTATTAAAAATGGAGCATGAAGGAGCACAGGGATGCCAGGGTCTCTGGTCAACACAAATGAATTAATGTTGTGTAGGCTATGACACAAAATTTGACTGTAAAGCTCTGTCTTTTTTCCATAAGTACTACTGAAAAGATATCCACTGCAGAAAAGGAACTAGTGAAAAACACCTGAAGAGTTTTTTTTGGGAAAAAAAATGTGAGAAGAGAGAAAAGTAGCATTTTTCTAAAATTTCCAACCATTATAAGCACAGATGGCTGTTTCCAAATGGTTTGCCTTTAAAATGTTGCCTACTTCTATGCTAGCTGAATTTTTCAAATATTTTCTAAGTTCAGAGCAGATTGCAGTGATCCAAGTGGAAGGTAAGAAGAGATAGCTAGCCTCTGTAATGTCTATTTCTAGAAAAAAACTGGCAACTTATCAGCCATACATAGAAATAAATGGTACCGATCCTTTACTGACACCTGGTCATCCAGAAGCTATTGAGCAGCTCCAGTTAAGATCAAATTTGCTAGCTAGCTGAACTGAAATAAACTCTACAAATTTTTTTTCCCTCTTCCACAATATCACTGGTGTTACCTCAGTCTTATGAAAACCCATATTGCATAAACTGTACCCAAGAGGTCCTCATGCAACCTCATCTCCATTAGGACTGTAAAAATACTGCATCTGAATCTATGTGTATGTGCATATTGTATTGATACTCTTGTCATCCATGACTTAATTTAGAAAACCTCGCTAGGTCTGCATTGCAAATAGCTAGGTACATATGGTTCTCCTCCCTCATGTCTTAGTCATATGTGCACACGTGCTGTGTGGTGATAATACCAAATGATTAATATCCTTTGTTTTTCTGTTTGAGTGACAGTTGTGTTTTTTTCTGTGTTGGTTTTTTTTTGGTTTTTTTGGGGGGGTTTTTTGGTGTTTGTTTGGGGTTTTTTGTGTGTGTGTGTGTGTGGTGCACAAATTAACCAGTTCTGTGACATTAAAGAGCATGTTACAGTCTCAAACAAAGCCCAGCAGGACATTAGGACTTCTGAGCTGAAGTAATAGAGACTGCTGTAAAGAGGTTGGGGATGAAGATGGTCAAGCAGCTGGGGAACAGGGCAAGACTTGCATGAAGGGTTTTCTTGCTATAGAGAAGACAGAAGTGACTGAGGCATCAGTGGTCAGGACCAGTGCTACTCAAGTCAGAGTTTCTGTAATAGCAGAGAAGCCCTGACCTGTGGAAGCTGCCTGCACAAGGGAACATGTACTGAATAAGGAAGAAACTTGAGGAAGTAGAGGTCAAATGAATGACTGGAGTAAGTGAATGGATTTTCGGAGCTGTATTTTATCTCTGAATCTGCCAAGGTGATGCTGTGTCATAACACTTAAGTGAACTTTTAGGTAGTTCATTGCCTGACTTGAGAATGTGTTTCAATTTACAGAAGTGCTGCGTACTCTCAGTTGCTTTGAAACAGAAGGCTGCATGCAGCAGTAATTAATTTTGGCATTTCCGAACACTTTGAATGAGTGATTTGCCATCTTCACATTTTAATAAAGGGATGTTTGTGTGTATATTGCCCATTGAAAAAAAAAAAAAATACCTTAATAGTCTATTTCAGCTAGTGGATTCAACATAAGTAAGCTGGAACATCTTGTACATGCCATTGCTATGGAAAGCTGTGAGCAGCCACTATAGCTTGCACAACCTGGATTAAGAGACTGAGTGCACCCTCAGCAAGTTTGCTGGTGATACCAAACTGGGAGAAAGGGCTGGCACACTAGAAGGCTGTGCCACCATTCAGCAAGACCCGCACAGGCTGGAGGACTGGGCACAGAAGAACCTCACAAAGTTTAACAAGGGCAAGTGTAGGGTCCTACACCTCGGAAGGAATAAACCCCAGGTACCAGTACAGGTTAGTGGTGGACCTGCTGGAAAGCAGCACTGCAGAGACGGTCTTGACAGTTCTGGTGGACAACAAGTTGACCATGAGTCAACAAAGTGCCCTAGTGGCCAAGAAGGCCAATGGTATCCTGAGGTGCATTGAGTGTGACCAGCAGGTTGAGGGTGGTTCTCTTCCCCCTCTACTCTGCCCTGGTGAGACTGCATTGTATTGTGTCCCATTCTGGGCTCCCCAGTTTAAAAAGGACAAGGAATTACTGGAGGGAGTCCAGCGGTGGGCTATGAAAGTGATTAGGGGCCTAGAGCACCTTTCTTATGAGGAGAGACTGAGAGGTTTGGGTTCATTCAGTCTGGAGAAGATAAGGCTGAGAGGGGATCTCATCAATGTTTATAAATATCTCAAGGGTCAAGAGGATGGGACCAGGCTCCTTTCAGTGGTGCCCAATGATAGTATGAGAGGCAGTGGGAAGAAACAGAAGCACAGGAGATTCCATCTGAATATGAGGAAAAACTTCTTTACCTTGAGGGTGCCAGAGCACTGAAACAGGCTGCCCAGAGAGGTTGCGGAGTCTCCTTCTCTGGAGACATTCAAGACCCACCTGGACAAATTCCTGTGCAAGCTGCTCTAGGTGAACTTGCTTTAGCAGGTGGGTTGGACTAGATAATCTCCAGAGGTCACTTCCAACCCCAACCGTTCTGTGATTCTGTAACCTAAATTGCCAAGTGATGCAAAGCAAGTTGAGGCCTAGCATGATTACAGGATCCCAGATTGAGGTTCTGGAGTGATAAAAGGAAGATCTTTTTAGACTTACTGTGTATAAAAGACTGCAAGGCAATAAACAACCCATAAAGGCAACTTTTGAACCTTTAAGACAGACAAATGGACATAAATCTTTCTGGTTGAGATATGTACAAAATGCTGCTGCAGGACTGAAGAGAGATGTTTGGATTACATTCACAGACTCAGATATGAAAAACGGTTTGCAGACCAAAAAACTGGGGACATGTGTCTGTGGGGGAAGTATTTATCAGTGAGTGATGAACAGAAGGAGTAGACTGATTGGAAGACAAGAAAGTACATACTGCCCCTGCCCCAGGGAGAACAAGTATGCTACAAAATAAAGAATGTTTCCAGGTCATGGCTGTCCACAGGTAAATTTATTTAGTTAGGTTTTTATGTTTAGTTGTTAATATTTGTAATGCTGCTCATCTTCCATTTTATTAACCCAAACAGCTCTTTCACATTATATTATGTGATATGCTTTCATTTTGTAATATTCTTATTTTTTTTCTATAGCTTTTTCCTCTTTTATCTTATATGGTCTCTTTTAAATTAAAAGCAGGTTTTCAAAAAAAAAAAAAGCATGAGAACACTTAACAAGTCAACTCAGGCACACTAGAGGATGGGAGAATAAAATCTGACTCACAAAATTTTTTCAGTGTGATATGAGTAAACCTAATAGGCTGATATAAAAAATTATTACAAAAATGATGTGTTGAAATTATTATCATAAACCTGGCTGTGCAACTCAGTCTGAGGTAAGTAACTGTAAGCATAAATACTAAACATTCACCTTTTATATAAAAAAGGTAACCTCTGTCTTGTCAGTTGTAAGAAGAAAATATAAAAAAGTCCACTGGAACCAGTTTTATACCAGGACTAGTAAGGGACAGTGAAAACAAATTCAGAGGTATATTGCAAAGTGGGTCTGATTGCCTGAAGCTGTTGCTGTGGCTAACGATGTGCTACCTGCTTCCCTACATGGGGGTTGGGAAGGTGGGTTCTCAGAGACTTCAGGTGCTCTGGTCACATGTCTACTGTTCTTCAGCAAACCAGAGGTACCTGCTCTGTGTTGCTGTGGTAAAACATGCTGTTGAACACGTGGTGGTGTCTGAATTATGAGTAAGGAACAGGAAACATGTGCGAGACATGGTCTGCTTTTGCTTTCCTCCTTTGTTACCTAGTCCTATCCATCACAACCCAAATGAGTGGGCAGCTCTTGGTTGTTGGGGTTTTTCATGTGGTTTGATCTGGAAGAGGAACTTTGATAACTGTCTTAAGTGGTTAAATATCATGTGCCAGTTTCTATTTAAGTGAAGACATTTAAATAGCTGTTACACGTGACTCTTCTGTTCCCATTATTTCTTGCAAGGCAGGAGGAAGAGCAAATGTGTTCATTTCCTTGTTTCTATGCAGCCACAAGACCTTTTTCCTTTCCTGAAATCTGAGATTTTAAAGGCCAATGTTTAAAGAAAGAGACAAGTGCTATTATGGAAATAGTAGCCTTTCCCTCTATTTCTTTCACTGTGTGAGATTTCTTTTTTTATGTTCCTCTGAAGTCTTCATATTTGGAAGGCAGGCAAGGGGGCAAGTGTGGCTGCTTGTTGGCTCTTATTTGACCTCACTTGGGCTGACCAATGGATCAGCAGCTTCTGAGGTTGGTTGGTTGTTCAGTTTGGTTTTGGTTTTTTGTTTGTTTGTTTGTTTTGGAGTAAAAACTGCTATGGAGTCCCAAAGCACTGGATGATGCTACTGTTTTTTATTTTGTTTTGTTTTTCAATTAAAAATGTCTGAAGGAAATAGTTCACAAATTTAGATGCACGTCAGAAGTGGCTCTCTGATTTGCTTCTGAATCAATTACAGTACCCTGAGAAGTACACAGCAGGACTAATCAACCTGTGTATACAGTCTGCATTCAGGTATACAAAAACAAATGAGAAAATGCAGATTAGGAGGCTATCTCAGGAAATGGTTTCTTATGATTTTTGTATTCTTTGTTCAAAAATCAGTCAATGCATTGGCAGAAACTGTGTGGGATGTGACTGTGTCCCATATATTTTGCTTTTATTTGGGGAACTACAGTGTGACTTGGGGACATGAGGAGGGTACTCTAGGCAGAACTGGATGCCTGAAGCTGACAGCACTCGTGGTTGTGACTGAAATTTCACAAGTGAGGAGGAACGTTCACAGTTCTTATTTCCTGAAGTAAATTCCAACTGCAAAAGGAAAATTCTCACTGATGCCTTTGCAGTATGCCTTCTTCCATTCCTCATGAAGCTCCTTATGCAATAACAGAAGCCAGCAGTCAATGGCAGTAGCCTGGAACATGTAGCTCAGGAGTTGCAATTTATGCCATCTGTGGTGACGCCTGCATGCCAGTGGCTTGGGATATGGAGTACCTGTTGTACTGTAATTAGTAGGTCTTGCTTCAATTAATAATTTGGGTCTACCTTTAATTAACATTTTAAGCTTCTTTAAGGATTCCTGTTATAGTTGCCAGTGTTAAATTCTGTTCTGTAACATAATTTCTTTTGGGTGGATAAACAGACATTGGCCAGTTTACAAAATAAATAGATAAACAAAGGGAGATATTTAGTAAATGTTCAATTTCAGAAGCTATTGAGTCAACATAGCTGTAGAGAATCTAGAACACAGTTCTGCCAGTAACTGTAGCCATTAACAGTTGAATGAAGAGGTTTGGGCATTTTAGCTTGTGAGGGAAAGGTCATTGGAGGTGTTTTTGTTTTGTGATACTTGCTGAAACTTTAATGAAATTGTTGTTAATAGCTGTCTGTGTTTCCTTTTTGTCAGTATGTTTCTAAAACATGGATGAGCTCTACACTTGAAATACTTTTCTGTTCAAGAATTCTCAGTAGCCAGAAAATTATCAAGGCCCTGAGGACCCTAGTGAAATGAGACTTTATTTTCCTGTTTTCATCTTCAAATGATTGTCACTAGAGAGCAGAATGTACTCTTGTTCTATGTGTTTCCTTAAAGGATTGAATGTATCTGATTGCACCCAAATATTTCAAACCCAGGACAAACAATGGGAGAAATGATTTAATACGTTAGCATTTTCTGTTATCTTCCCCATCATTCTCATAAAAATATGGCAATCAGGTGGACAGTATGCAAAGAAGTAACACACCATTGATGTAAATATTAAAGGCTTAGAAGCTGTAGTACACTCCATCAAAGCCTCTTGTAGCTCTTCAAGTGGTGACCTCAACAGCAGAGGTACAAAGGGGGTAGCTTCACAGTGGCATTTTCAGTATCATGTCTAAGAGCATTATCATAGATGCTGCATCCAACCCTGACGTCTTTGTCGCAAATGAATTGATGTTTAGAATTGGCATGTCTGGCCAGTGGAAAATTTTGGATTTTTTGTAAAGAAAGTATCTGCTTTGGAAAGTATAGCTGAAGACCGAGGAGCACCACTCTTGGGAGGCTTTTCCCCACAGGGCCAAGAAGCAAGACTTGCTGTGGCTTATGTGAACTGGCCTGTGTCTGTACGGTACAGATCTTGGAGCATACTGTTTTTCTTCTGTGCTCAGGTTCTCTCAGAAAGGGAACTGCTTGGAATGCTCTAAGCAGGAGTCTGTGTGCAAACTAATACATATGCAGTGTGGACACTGAGAGGCCAAGGGCTGTGCAGTGACACAGAAAGGGAAATAATTTGATGATGTAGATAGGAATTGTCATGTGTGTTGGAGCCAGCAACTCAAGGAAGGCTCTCCCAGGTAATGTGCTCCACAACATCCCTGGGAACCCTGGAAAGACAGTGTTTCCCATGGCAGAAAGTTCTGGATTCTCCAGATTTAGGAGAGTTTGCATCCCCAAGGTGCTGTAGAGGTTTGGCTTCTCACTTAACTCTCCCCAACACAGTGGATGTAGCAGCCTGAAAGCAGCATGTAGCAGGCAGAATACAGTATACTGCTACTTAAATTTTACAGAAAGTTCATGAAACCTGACAGATACTTTATACTAAAAAGTCACCTAAAAATCAGCTATTTTCAGAAAAAGACAGTTGCAGCAGAAAATTCTTAGGCAGTTACAGTGTAAAGACTACTAGTCAATGTCATCTTAATTAAGGCTAGGTGATTTAGACATTAAGCTCCTCTGAAAATTATTTTAAAGATAGAAATGATGACAATGCTTCTGTACACTGGAATGAAAACAAGTATTTTATCTAAACTTTTTTTTTCTCTATTACGTTATAAAATAACCACACTGACTCATAGTTCTTTGGAAGTTACAGATGAGATGAGATTTTAGAGCCATATGTATAATAGTTTATATAAATTGTAGTAAATTACAAGTGCCTCCTTCAAATCTGTCAAACTTAATTTTCTGCTCTGTGGAGCACAGTGATCGAGACAGTGAAGCTGAATGATGTTTTACACTGTGCAGACTGCCAGCTGCCAAAAGCCTATTGCATTAGCTGAATCCTCAGTAAACCCATTAATAACTGGTCTAGAAGATGGGCTACGTAATTCTCTCTCATCAGTGCTTCCTTGGGAGATTTCAGGATAGTTTTGCAGTACCTACAACGGCAAAGCAGTGACATTCTTGATGAGCAGTTTGACAGACCTATACCTACACCTAGCTATTTGAAATATTGGTTTGGATGCTGGTAAGTGGTTTAAGGGTCATATGTTCTTTGGATCTTTTTAATATCAGAAACATAATTAGGAACAATGTTGTATTCAGCTGTAGTCCAGCTATATCCAAAAGGGAGCATTTAGGATACTCTCTTTCAAACTAAATGGTTAGTCAGTATTCAGCATCTTAGAGGTTGTTCTGTTGGGAAGAAAAAGTAATGAGAGAATTGCCTATAATCTTTGATGCATTTTTGTTTGCAAAACAAATCTTCATAAAATTATATCTTCCTAAATAAAACAGAATAGGAATAATAATAAAAAGAGCAGTCTCTATTTTGTATTCTCAAAATTCTCCTTAACACCATGATTATGCTTGAGATGTACTCTTTGAGCTTTCTTCTATGCTTGTATTACAAGTGTTCCTCTGATATTTCATTGTTTTCCATTGCCTTTTCTGGCTACATCTGTGATGCTTTTGTCTTTTTGCATATACAGTAGTACCAAGAATTTCAAAATTGCTTTTAGCCACCAGGAAAATCCCTCTCTTTGCATGACATAACAGCACCAGAGCAGCATCTGCATGAGTTAGGGTAGTAATTTCTTCTGCTTCTAGGGGATCTTCATGTTACACTTACAGTGAATTAAGGATTCTCATTATGCGTCCAAAGACACAGACTTTGTACTCAACACCTCTGATATGAAACTACTCTTACTGCTTGTGTTTAATTTATGCTAGGCTCCTTTAAAATTGAGGACAAACATACTAATGACATGAATGGTATCAAATTAGATATCAAGCTGGTGTATTATGGGTAATCCATAAAATTCATCTTCCAATGTTTGAGGTTTTTTTCCTCTCCAAAACTTCCCATTTGCACATAAGATCTAAGACTGTGGGACCTTGTGAGTCTGTAGTTTGCACGTTCTACGGATCTTTGCGGGGAGCTTTGAGTGTTGATGTAAGGGAGATGTCATGGTTATGCAGGGGCTGCAGGAGGGAGCTAGGCTGTGTAACAGGTCGTCTTATGTCTTACCTGGAGTGGCAAGTTTGGGAGTTTGTCTTCTAGTTAAGGTGGCGTCACAGTGTCATGTTTTTTAATGTTGCTGGTACTGGAATGTAAGAGTATTATCACTGCATAATTTTACTAATTGGTCATTTACTTCCTGTTTTCCAGAGCAAAGGTAATTTGTAGTTTTCTTTGAAGGCATTTTAGGACTTTGCAAGCCCTATCATGAAATATTCAATACTATGCGCTACTTTTTCATGTGACACTGGATTGTCGTCATCCACAGCCATTGGCAAGCTGCTTTGCCAAGAAGTTAAACATACTTTCAACTGCAATATTCATATAATCTGAGGATAAATTTAACATTTGATTCTTTATTTCCTTTTATTAAAAAAAAAAAAATCTTCATATGCCTCTGTAAAATAATTTCAAGATGACAGCAGAAAGGAAGAGTAGATGCAGAGGCATGACTTGTTTATTTTCAGGGATACAGTATGGTCTTTTCCTTTAACTAAAGTTATAAAATATCTGTTGTAACTAAATACAAAGGACAGCAGGGTAATGTTCTTTAGTGAACTGGATCCACATAGGTATATGCAACTTTGAAAAATCCATAAGTCTTTGGTATATGTATAACAGAAAGTTATCCATATCCATGACATTTCTGTTGAAAAGTAACCGTACATGTCATATCCCACACTTACTGCATTTGTTAATCATAGCTGAACAGACAGGTAATATATTTCATTTTGTTTTACTGCAATCAGAAAGCAATATCTTTCTCATTGCACAAATAGCAGTGGAAGAATTAAGTTGTATGTAGCTGATTCAGTTCTCGGTGACAGAGCTACAAAAGAAATAGATGAATAAAATATCATTCTAAATATGTAGCATCAAAGCTACCTTCATTTCATGTAGAGGTTTTTGTATTGTTAAAATCAACTGTCTAAAAATAATATGTTAAAATATTTTTCAAAAGCTGAACTTTATTCAAAACACTATATTTTTCTATTGTGTTTACAAGCTCTGTGTTCAACTCTTCAAGACCAACATTTTAGATTATGCTTAGAGAAAAATGCTTTTTCTTAAAAAAAATAAAATAAAATACAAAATTTCTATCCACAACTATCTATTTTTGATTCTCTTTTAAAGTAGAGTGGATTGTTTGACTGTATAGAGTGAAGAGACCAGCTCCACAAATTTGTTGAGCAGAGATATTTTTGTATAACCTTAGCACTGGTGGAGGTGAGCTTTCCCAGTGTGGTCTGAGAGAAAACATAATGTGGTTTATGTGGGAGTTCAGATCTTATAATCTCATTTTACTTCTGCCCCAGTCTCTGGTGTGTAGCTTTGGACTTGTTGCATAATTTCTCTGTGCTTTCATTTTTCGTTTTCACTTGTGCGCCTGTGCCTAAATTAGCTTGTTTTTTGGTATAGGTGCTTTCATGGGGTAGGTAATACATCTTTCAGGAGGAGTAATTTCAGTAGGTTTCTGTGCAGAGACCATTTTACAAAGTACTACAAATGACACTAAATAGAACATAGGATCCTTTCCAATGTGATAAAAGCCATCCATACTGAGTGCATGTTAAACCAAGATCACATGTGGGTTTTTTTCCTATTGCTGTCTATCTTTATTTGAGCTCAACTTGTACCTATGTGAATTTATATACACTATATTTTATATCAACACGCATACATATGTGGATGTATGTATATATTGTTTACATACATATGTCCTATATTTATTCCTAATTTATTTCAATAATGCTTCTGGATGCAACCATTTCCCATGTAGTTCCTTTATGTTACTTCTACTTTTTAAATAAGTCTCTGGGTATCTCTTGCCACAACTGGGCAATTATGGATTTTGGAGCATGAGATGGGAGATACTTTGAAGATCTGCAGCCTACTTTAGTCAAAGCAATAAGTTACTTGGTTTTACTTCAGAAACTTGTCTTTACTTCAGTTACTTGTCTTTACTTCAGAAATGCCAGAGTGGGAAAGTGTGCACAGCTGGTCCCCATGCTGCTATACCTATTCTGAGTCAGCTGAAAAAAGTAATTATCCAGTGTTCTCTGGATAGCACTATTAAAAGCATAATATAACACAGACACTCCCACAGCCCCAGTGGTAAATGGTTTTGTAACAGAACTAAACATGTTATGTTCATGCGCTGCTAACTGTAATTTATTAAAGGTAGGCCCAACACTAAAGCAGACAGTTTTTTGAGGGCTGCAGTCTCAACTGCATTAATACACATTCACGTTTCTGTCTGGCAGTAAAAAAATTCAGCACATAACTTCGGTCACATGTGAGGAAAGCCCCTTGTAAATGACAACAGGGTCTTGGAGATCTGACTGGTAAAATGTTTGTATCACAGTGTATTGGGTTTGCATGGCAAGGGTTTGGTGGCAGGGGGGTACAGGAGTGGTTTTTGTGAGAAGCTCCTAGAAGCTCCCCTCATGTCTGACAGAGACAATGTGAGCCTGCTCCAAGATGGACCTGCTGCTGGCTAAGGCTGCATCTATCAGTGATGGTGGCAGCACCTCTGGGATAACGTAGTTAAGAATTGGGGGAGAGTGGGAAATGCTGTGGAGCAGCAGCAGGAGAGAGTGAGAATATGTGAGAAACAGCCCTACAGATGCCAAGGTCGGTGAAGGAGGAGAGACAGGAGGTGCTCTGGGTGCCGAAGCAGAGATTCCCCTGTAGACCATGGTGAGGCCGTCTGTCACTCTGCAGCCTATGGAGGACCTCATGCCAGAACAGGTAAATGCCTGAAGGAGGCTGTGACCCTGTGGAAAGCCCATGCTGCAGCAGGGTCCAGGCAGGACCTGTGGCCTTGTAGAGAGAGGAGCCCACACTGGAGTAGGTTTGCTGACAGGACTTGTGACCCTGTGGAGGACCCACGCTGCAGCAGTCTGTTCCTGAAGAGTTGCACCCTGTGGAAGGGACCCACGCTGGAGCAGTTAATGTAGAACTGCAGTCCATGGGAAGAAGTTGTGTTGGAAGAGTTCATGGAGCACTATCTCCTGTGAGAAGTACCCCACACTGCAGTGGCAGAAGAACATGAGGAGTCCTCTCCCTGAGGAGGAAGGAGCGGCAGAGACAATGCGCGATGAACTGGCCATAACCCTCATTCCCCTGTCCTCCTGCACTGCTGGGTGAGGAGGGAGTAGAGAAAATCAGGAGTAAAGTTGAGCCTGGGAAGAAGGGATTGGTGAGGGAAAGCTGTTTTAAGATTTGCTTTTACTTCTCATTACCCTACTCTAATTTGATTGGTAATAAATTAATTTCCCCAAGTCGCATTTTTTTTTTTTGCCCTTGACAGTAATTGGTGAGTGATCTCCCTGTCTTTATCTTGATCCACGAGCCTTTCGTTTGTTTTTTTTTTTTTTTTTAATTGGTCTCTCCCCAGTCCATCTGAGGAGAGTGATAGAGCAGCTTTGGTGGGCACCTGGTGCCCAGCCGGGATGAACCCATCACAGGCAGGCATAACCCTATACCTCCTGTAGGCTGATGAACATGATATTGCTGTACTTTTGTTTAAAAGATGCTCCGTGGCAAAGTTGAATTAAGTCTCCATGTTGCTAGTGGGTTATTCAGGTACTTTCTTTTTTTTCCTGACATTCAGCTCTGTGACCTATTTTCTTTTTTGTGGGACTTTTTTTTTTCTTTTTGGTGGCTTGCTACCACATAGCCTTTGTTATTTATAAACTGTGTCCCCTGCAAAAACAAGCAAGCAAACCAAAATAATCACCAAAACCAAACAAACCTAAAGCAAAACAAACAAAAAAAACCCAAACCAAACAAACAAAAAAACCCCACACCACCATACAATGCTTTGAATGAAATCTGAGCTAGGAGAGAATATTATCTGAAATGTTACAAAGTTTCATGCCTCTAACTGAAATGATACTAACATAATTTTAATTAAAAGGAATAATTTCCAAGCTGAGAGTTTATGTAAATGGTAATGTGTGAGTTGTGAATAGCATATCAAAGTCTGTAATGGTTATGCTGTTAGGGTCAATGCAACATCAGCCAAAGCATTATCATATCAGATTGTCCTAAAATGTCATTAAATTGCAATGTAATTTTCTCTCTTTCCCCAGTTTATCACTGCTGTGGCAGAGATGTGTCTGAAGATTTTTCAACAATTTGCCAATCCAGCTTCATTTGTTAAGTGCTTCCATAATTCAGTGCTTGAAACATCTTAATCACCTGTGTGTACTTAATGGTGAGATCCAGATGCTGCAGGAAATACACTGTTCCAGGGCCTTATCTCTTGCCAGGTTTTGGGGCCATGCTTTGGGTGTGGAGGAAGAACATTGGTCGAACTTCTGAACACATGAAATAATGTGAGTACAGTGAGCACATAACACAGGCCTGGGGACCTTATCTCTTTCGTAGTGTAGACAAGCCAGATTATCTCATAAAACTATCATCTTTTCTCATTAATAGTCCTAGGGCTCTGACATCAGTTCTTCATAGATAGGCATTGCTTCATTATTCCCTCCAGTCACTTTACACTCAGAAAACAATGGAAGGAATTTAAATGTTGCTTTGTCACAGCTGTGAAAGGAATCTAGTTTTCTTTTGAAATCACTAATTAAAAAGAAAGAATCAACAACAGCAAAGAGGAATTCCGTGTTGTGTTTATAGAGTTCTTCACTGAATTCCAGAGTAAAAAGGACAAAAATAATTCAAAATCATACACAACTGTTTTTTTCCCAGTTATAACAGTCTGTCACAAGTTCTTTTGTAAAAATCATATTTGTAGGACTTTAATCATTTGAATGAATAATTTGCTTCTGGCTGAAATTTGGCACCCATGCTCTCAGCTCTAGTGCATTTGTTGGCTTTCCCTGAAGGTGCCTTTCTGATCTATTCAGTGAATAGAAATTCTTTTTTTTTTTTTTATTTTTATTCACTTGTAGCTTGAGAAATGTTCAAAGGAATATTATTCCATTAAAATGTCTAAATGCCATTAATTGCATCTCTTCCACTCTCCTGAAATGGAGAGGAGCTACTCTTACAAAGAGGCGGTGTGATAATTAATGAGAGGGGGCTTTAGGTTGTTTTTTCGTTTGGGGGAGGGAGTGGGTGTTTTGGGCGTGTGTTACTGTATTGCTGCTGTTAGCTCTTCTTGAATACAAAAGGGCTTGTAGAGTTTTGTGTCAGCTTGACAACACCACTTTAAACAAGCAGCTACAAGACGTTGCTCTCAGGAAGTTCTTAGTACCAGAATATCAACTGTGTCCATGGTGGAAAAAGGGCAGCCTTCTGCTGGAGTGCATCAGGAAGCTTGGGTAGGGTCCCATGATAATGTGATACCAAGCCAGGCATTCTGAAGTCACTGAAATGTCTCGAGTTTCAGTTCAGAATGTTTGAATAATTTTGTAATTCTTGAAATTAGTATAATTTGCTAAAGTGCTGTAAATTTTGAAGATTGCTCATTTGGATTATATTTGAAGAATTAAGCAGTAACAGTGTAAATCCAGATTTTGAAGGCAAATTAATAATCTTATAGCTCTTCTGAATGCAAGGGGTCAGATATGTGACATCTCTCAAGTGATACAGGGTGCTAGTAAATGTTTCCTCTTAACCTGTTGGTCCACATTGAATATCTGAGTCTGAGAATTTGAATCAATTATTCAATAAGAATGATGATTTAATATCATCCAAAGATGAATTTCCAAGTAAAAAAAGAACAATTTAAAATCAAATATTCTATAAATAAAATTGTATTTAAAGACTGTGGACATCATTGGCTTTTTGCATTTATAAGGATAAATTCTACATTTATTAGTAGCTACAAAGATAAAACACATAGCTGAAATATATTTGCCATTGGAACAATGCTTATGTTCATTAGGAGCATGAATAGCACAATTGCATTAGAAAATCTGATAGCTATTTTTTAAACCATTGCTGGAATTGCAGAATTTGTGAGTTATTATTTAGGAGAAAGCTTAAAAATTATCAAACTGGTTTTTGTTTTGTAAGTGGGTTTACTTCAGCTTGATCATTGCAGCTGAATTGTCAGTAGGAGTTTCTGTGAATAAGATGATGACACTTGATTTGCCTGGACTTTGAGCAGTACCTTCTTGCTGGCATCTGCTTCCTTATGAGCAAAGTTATAACTGTCACAGCTGCTGCAGATTTAGTTCTTGATTTATTATTAATGCATTCTTAACTGAGTTTTTTCTAGTGGATTGGTAGCTGTGAGGTGATGATAAATATGTAAATGAATGTGCTTCTGCAAGGAAAAAGCCTTGCATGCTGCTGTATTTTGACCGTGGTCTTCTAGGAAGCTACCAGTGATGAGCTGATACTAATAGTTTGTCCTCTTGGTCGTGTCACAAATTAGAGACAGAATGGCAGATAGAATATGAAATAAAAGAGACTCAGTGCAATTCCTCACAAACTGAGCAGCCAGTTCTGGGTTCCAAACAGTTGATCCAGGGGGAAGAGATTAAAAAGGCAGAAAGATGCAGAGGCCTCTGCAAAATAGCAGGATGGCAAAAGGCTGAACTAAAGAACTTGTGAATGGAACTCCACCGAAAATGCAGCAGAGCCAGAATGAGTCTCTGTCTCTGTCCTCCTGTCTGGAAAATCTGACTCTCCTTAAATATGAAGCATGACACTAATGGCATGGAACATACTTACTGACCAGTCTGGATCAGTCAAGATCTGCCCCATCTGTGCCCCCCTTCCCCAGCTGCCTCACACCTGTGGGCAGAGAGCTCAGAAAGACCTTGGCTCCCAGACAACAACTGAAAACCATAATCTGTCCTGTTACCTTCTTTTTCTCAAACTAAATCCAAACAATGACTGTGCTAGCTACTAAAAAGAAAGATTTCTAACTGCATGAAGAGAATTAACTCGCTTTCAGTCAAACCTAGCACAGAGAGTTAGTAGAAATTAGGTTTCCTTTATTTTTCTGCTGCCCTGGTATTAATGATTCTGGGTATCCCCAGTGAAGCCAGATAAAGAGGCAGCATTTAGCTTAAATGTTCTTGATTCAGCCTTGTAGTAATACTATGTCAAAACAGCAAAGTCTTTCTTGTTTGCTTTGATGTTTTTGAAAGCAAATACATTGACCTTGCCTACAAATAGTTGATTTTGCATCCAAATTCAACAAAATCCATTAGTTTTAATCCAGCATTTTAAGTCTGCTGAATCTATATTTTCCTCTCCCCCCCCCCCCCCCCCCCCCCAAAAAAAAAAGACTTGGAAAAATTTCAAGCATCACTGTGTAGTCCTCATGTATCTAGCAAGTTTCTAGCAAAAATGCTTTCATTGTTTTCCGGTTGAATGTTCATGTGCTTCCATACTTGTAAAATAATAATAATAACAGCAATGATAACAAGAAGCAGAGGGAATACAAATAGCCATAATACCCAAGCATGCACACTCAAGTATGCATGAAGTTTGCTAACGAAACCTATTAGAAATTCTTGACTTCAGGAAGGGATTCTAGTATGTGAATTTTGTACTTAATCTCATTTCAAAAGGCTTTTTTCACTTTCTAGCTATACAACATATTAATTCCTGAGCAAATGTTTAGGTCTGATATTAAAAAACAAAACCAAAAACTTTTAGTGCATTTTCCCATCTGTACTTTGTAGGGAAAATACTGTGTGGTGTTTTTTTGTGTTTTGTTTTGGTTTGGTTTTTTTATAATTCAGTTTTATGCAATTTCTGCACTTCAAGATGGGGTTATTTCCTAGTCTTAAGTCAAAAGATGTATCTGCAAATATCTACAGACCCAGAATCCCAGACCTCCTTTTGCTGTCAGCATCCTTGTAGCTAACAATTATTTGATTCTCTGCTTCACTTATTTCAGGAAACTTCTACAGGTTCTGTTCTGAGAAACCTGCTGGCATCAGTGGCAAGAGCTACCCACTCGTGCGTGTAAGCTTGGTTTCTGGAAGGAAGGACTCGCTCTATTTTTTTAAGATTTTAGTCTGTGGGCAAGAAACAAGTCACAACCTATAAAAAGTAAACCTGAATCATGGCCTATTTTGGTAAGGTAGCAAATTGGGAGGCTTGGGTTTGGAGGTTTTTTCTTGATTAAAAAGCATTTGGATTTATATAGGGATAGTTTTACCTGGTATTTAGATATTATTCATCAACAATTATACATTTAGTTTAAAAAAGGAAAAAAAAAAAAGCATGCAGATCTCCTTGTGAAAATTTACCAAATGTTGTTTTTGTCTTTAACCAAGTTATTTGTGATTCTATTGATAAATATATCCTGAGCTATATTTTTATTTGTATAGATCATGTTCATTTGTGTAGATCATATTTATTGTTTACCCTAAGTAATTCAACAGGCCGTGTAAGGTAGATGTCATAACTATAAGTAAGAATCTGAACTGAGGGTTGCAAGAGGGATCATTGGCAAAAATATGCATGTACATTGGAGTATTTTGTGTGGGAAAACAGATGGCAGAACTTCCTCCTTTCTTGTGATGTTTAACCCATAATAAAATTTAAGTCTATGCCTGCGAGCCTAAAAGTGATATAAATTATATTCGTCTATGTAAAAATGAAGACCTTATTTTGGGGCCTTGTACTTACCGTCCCCTTTTTCTTAATTCCATAGAAAGAGATTTCAAGTCCTGGACAGTCCTATGTTGTTTTATTCTCCTAAAACAACCAACCAACCTATTATTGATGTACAGATGGCATAGAAATCTCTGACAGCTTTCAAGCACACATCAAGGACAATTACTTCCAAGCCTTTGTGAAAGTCAGAAAAAACAACCTTCTTTACTCCATTTTTCTGAGCAATAATTAGAAGATTTAAAGATGCCAGCTGGGTGGTTTTAGCTGTGATGTCTGAAACTATAGTTTCTTGCTTAATCTTACTCTCTGCTAATCAAGTGTTTCTGGACCTCTTTGTAAACTGTGATTTTTTTTTTTATTTTTTATTTTTATTTTCCTCTACAGAGTAATCCTGTGCTGCCTTCTTTGCCCTTCTTTTGTCCCCATTCACCTCCAAACAAACAAACAAATAAAGCTTTATCCATGCAGGAGAAAGAACTTTTGTAGAAGCTGTTTTTTTTCTTTAGGAAGTTTTTTTGTGTGTATTTCAGTGAGCAATATAAGCCTCACCACCTTTCCCTTCAAGCAGAAGGGAGGACATGCCTTCAAAAGAGCAATAAGGACATCTAACTTTGCTCTTTACATTAAAACCAGAAATTCCCAATACTGTTATTTGTGAAAGCAAATGATGCTCTTAATGCAAAATTCTCCCTTTGGAGAAGAATTAGAGGAAAAACAAAAAATGAGGTAGATACTAGTCATGACAACATGCCAATAGGAAGTGCCAATAAACTATGATGTGATGGCAGTATGAATGTGTTAATTCATTTGTATGGTTAAAGTCAGTTTGTGTGAGCTGAATTTGGTCACTCACAAAGAGGCTGTAATATGTTATAATGAGGAATAGGACTGCATTGCAGAGCACATTGCAGAACTTCCCAAGTGAGTTCCAGTCCGTCTGCACCAGAACATCACAAACCTTCATGCATTCAGCCTTGAGTCACATTTGAACTACATCACAGTTTAGTGCTGCTTTTGTTTATCTGCGAAATGTTGACAAGATTGCTAAAAAAGTGTTTCCTTTCTCATAGGCATCTACCAGTTTTTCAGACCATCAAGAGCCCCCCTTGCAGCCCATACCTGATTTATCCTGGCACACCTGTGAACCTCACTCTGTTGCATGTGCCTAGCCTCAAAGGTGCAGAATGAGAAACACCACCTGCTTTTGCTCTGCATATTTGTTCCCTTCCTGGATGGATCATTTTGGGCAACTGACGTGCAGCAACCATGCACAAACCAGCCCTATACTCCACGTGTACCATGGGCACCAAATGCTTGATTGCAGCGCAGCATGGTCAGAGGGGTGTGGTAGCTGATTACCCTGATGCTGAACTACAGCCACTAGAGTCTGTGGGGTAAATCAGGTTAAAACAACCTCAGTAAGAAGGGTCCGTCTAGGGGCAGGTTTTATCTTGGAACAGATATTGAGGCTTTTTTGTTTAGCTCAGTGGGTTGCCGTTTGTTGGTTGCATGGGGACACCTCTCTGGAGTAATACTTTTGACTTTGATGTTCACACCACTCACCTCCAGCCATTTCCTGCCAGCCAGGACCACTGGTGACTTCCCACTAGCTGCCTTCTCTGCTAGTTGTTCTTGCTCACTTTCTCTTCTGCTTTGCTCTGTCAACCAGTCTGCTGTATCCTGTTTATCTCCCAGCTGTTCATTTCCACTCTTTTTGTTCTATCCTCCCCAGCTACGTTTCTTCACATCCCCTATAGGGTTTCAGGTTTTTTTAGAAAGGATTATACTGATCAATCCACCTGGAGCCTTCCTCTTCTTTGAGTCCAAACTTTTTACGTCAAGGGTGTAAGCTGCAGCATTCCTGTAGGATGACTTATTTGATCTAAAACAGTGGACAGGTTAGGTGCTTATGCTTTCCAGACACCTTTTCCCTAATTTAGCAAGAATTTCCCTAATTACAAGAATTGTCCAATCCACAGGGAAATAAAGTTTGATCAGCTGAAGCTTTTGGTCGATTCCAGGCAGCTTACTTTACTGTCAAACCAAGGTCAGCACAAACCCTGCCTCATGGGACTTCCCACTGAAGTTTCCAAGGAGAGACTACTAGTATGTCTCAAGACCTGAGGCACATGGGCTGACACTTGGGTTTAGGAGAACAGAAAGTTACTTCATATCTCATACACAGAAGACTGACCATACATCCAAGTGGAAAGACAGATTGCATTTTTGTTATTTAAGAGTATGGCCTAGTTGATGTACATCTGTTTTGTTTTAGCCATGAGATTCTGTTTTGTGGAATCTCTGACAGTCAAACCTTTGAGTTTCTGTCCTGACTTTGTTCAAATGAGGACTCCCGTATTACTGCTGTGTTGTTGTACTCATTCGTAACAGTGCTGTCGATTTCAGACCGTTTCTCTGTTGTCTTGAGTGGCTTTTGAATTATAATCGTGGCCTCCAAAATGCTTGTAATCCCTCTCAGCTTAGTGTGATCTCTGAATTTAATAAATAAAACATACTCCCTGCTCCATCCTCTGACTCGCTGATAAAAAGTAATAAATAATACCTTGCAGAACAGCAGCTCTGGTTAACTCCACCCAAGTAATCCTTGTGTTTGTCAGTGATTAGATGTTGTTATCAATAGCTGTAAGCCTATGTTACTGTGGTTTGCCCTAGATCATGTCTACTTAGTTTGTCTGTAAGGATATCATGTAGTAACTGTGGCTTATTTATTCATGCCATTTCTTAGCCTGTAAAATCCTTTCATTTCCAAGCATGTTGTTTCACTGCTTTCAAATAAAGCCTGCAATATCATTTTTTCTGGACTCTGAGGATTTAGTACTTGTTTCTTTTTACTCCTAAGCGGATATTTTAGTGGATGTGCACTTGTCCTGACTCACAGCTGCAGGAACAAGGGTCTCATATGGCACAATGGAGTGCTTCCACCTGTTTGTGTCTTTGATTTGTTTTTAAAATGTAAATTGTTGCTATGTTTAGGAGAGCTGTTCGGTGCATCTTAGCAATTAAGGTTGACACCACTGTATACAAGTGCCAGAACAGTTCTTTTTAATATACCGTAAATGATCTCAGTGTCAGAGATAATGGATGGTTATGGTATACTTGTCAGTGGCATCCTTTTCATTTTGAGTCCTATTGAAAATGAGAAGTAGTGAGGGAATGGTTGATTAATGTATTTTTCTTTCCTGTTGAGCAGCAGTTTTATTTTAAATGACTTAGCTGATTATTTTTTTTAATTCACATTTTCATGTGAAACTGAAGAATTTGTAATTTTTTCTGTTAGCCTTTATTGATGCCTGGCATCCAAACACACAGTGCCTATGCAGCCCTTTGTGAATATTCCTGCTACTGAGCAAACCATGGAAAGAAATTTTGTTTAGAAGACACAATGCTCTCAGTCAGCGTGCAGCTCTTACCATCTCCCATGTAGGGCTGTAGCATTTTCCTTTGTGTTTAGTGAGGTTCAATGGCTAAGACAGATATGGGAGTAGTACCACGCTTACCTAGTTGACATGGTAGTTTAAAAGTAATATTTCTGCAGTTCAACATGCACAGAGACTTCAGAGCTTCATAACCATCTGCAGGAACCACAGAGGGCAGACCCCTACCAGGCACCACAGCATGTCTGTGGGGCAGCTGGGAGATACAGTGTGGGTCTTGGTGGAGGAGTTGATATGGGCATCATAATGGCAACAAGATTAAAGTTGATCCAAATTCAATGCAAGCATGAAGTGCTGTTCTCAGGAAACATGAGATTCACAGATTCATTGTAGGGAATGACTAGCTGTGCAGCCAGTATAACAGAGTCTGTTTGTTTGGACCTCAAGCTGAATGGAAATCTGGCAATGTGAAGCAGTTAAAAAAAAAAAAAAAAGACCGGTGTTACTCTTCTGCAAAATGTGGGAAGGTAATTGGTCTACACAACTAAATAAATGTCACTCAGGTCTCAGATGTACTGCTGTGTATAGCTGTGGACAGTGCACTTCAAGCAGTGGCTGAAGAAAGTCTTTTGCATCACAGCAACATTTGTTTGAGATCTGGAAATACATCTATGGGGAAAAGTTTTACTTTAAATTTAATTTTTAAAAATGACTTGAGTAGTGCAGCCAACATCTGCCATTATATAAGGTATTGCTAGGAATAGGAAAGGCCATCTTTGCAGTCTTCCTTATGGAGGATTTTAAACATCAAATGAGAAAACACATTTCAAGAGGTGGTCTAAATATGTATCCTTCATCAGAGCAAAAGAGATGTCTTAATATCCCTTCTATGATTTTGTTTCTCATCCTTTTGCAGAAAAATGCCTCCTCTTTACTTTTGTTGGGTCTCTCTGTTTTTTAAGGGGTTCCTAAGAAGAAAGTATTTCCATCCTGTACTAAAAGTCTCCCTGTTACTTATAGCATTTTACTGAAACAGTTTTACTTGTATTTATGCCTTTTTTCACAGAGACTGATGAACTGCAGATTTAGGGGGAAGACATTGGAACATCCTTAAAACAACCCCCAAAATATTTCTTCAGCAGAATGAGCAGAATATTAGGTCAGCTAAAAATATGCTACACTTCAGAGAGCTTCTGTGGATGTTGGGATGTGGATGTTGAGGACTTCCAATAATGTGGTACTAGGGATATCTTTAATTGCCTCTGAGTAAGAGGCAAACCTTTGTTCTATATCATCTGTTTCAGCTATTTTGACAGTTGGGAATAAGGGGAATGCTAAACCAAAATGGATTCAATTCATCAAAGTATCCATTCTCTTCCTGCTCCTCATTAGTCACCATTTCTTTTCCGAGTTTCTTCAAAATAGGAGAAGGGGTGATATCTTCATGGAGTGTGAGAGAAGACACGAAATCCTGCTTAAATGTCAGATAATATTCCTGTGGAAATGTAGCACCTGTCACAGATAACTCAATTAAAAATACTCTATACTTCACTGTGCAAATATTATTATAACTACTCTGTATTGCATTGTGGCTTTGAGCATTATATGAGATGAGAGGGAAACTGGTTCACAAACTAGTGCATGCTATCTCAGCTACAGAACGAGGCTGGTTTTTTTCCAGTGTTGCTTCATAAAGCAAAATATGGTGGGCAGCAATAAATTGAGTCAAAGAGATAAAAGGTAAAAGAATCACATTCTGTACCACATCCAAACATCTTTGATTGCTTTGTGTCTGCCTTATTCAGGGCAATATGTTCCTTTCTGCTACAAGGCATAGAAGAAATCAAACGAAAATACCAACTCTGTCCAGATGATTAAGTTTGAGGAGGGAACAGAAGGCATTCAGTGCTCTGCTTTTCTTCGCAGGAATAGCAGAATTCCCTCTGTATAGCACAATAGTGTTGGATCCTCCATTGATTTCGTGTTGTTCTGCCGGGATGGGGCAGAAGGTGGAATAGAGGAGCCAAGGTAGCTGGGTAGGTGTGGAAAAGTCAGTACTTTATTTGCCAGTATTTTCAACAAGGAGCATGTATTATACAATTGTTTTCCTCGTTGTCTCTGACAAACTCCCAAGTTTCCTGGGTATGTGTAAATACAGAGAGACCAGACAAAATATATCCAGTTGACAAACCAGAAAAACTGATAATCAAGAATCTCAAAACTTTTTGTTTTTCAGTCTGTAGTATCACTATATATAACTTTGATTTTTTTTTTTTAATACATACATCATTTGTTGCAGCTAAGCATAGTCTTTTTCAAAATAATTCTAGCAGTATCTTCAGTAAAGCTGAAATAGAAAGGCTTAAAGCATAAGTTGCAGTTGCCAGTTTATGACAGCTTGAATTCAAAGTAATCTGGGTGAAAAGGGATAAGAAAGAGTTTAGTGATATTGGTTGTAGAGAGGTCTTGCTCTTTGCAGGTTGTCACCTGAATGGTACAATATCAGTATTGGAAAAGAATATAGTTCTAGCTCTCTGCTTCAGATCACTTATTTGAAGTGAGTAATTGAAAATTTTAAAGCCTTCAAAGAACACTTCCCATCCAGTGTTTTCACTAAAACTTGAGAGAAGTTGGTGAAAAAACAAAAGGAATGAACTGGGCAGAGGTACAGGGAGGAGCATGAGTGCACAAGCTCAGGAGGCAATAGAGAGTTTAAAAAGAAAAAAAAAAAAAGCTATAAGCTGTTAAGAACAGGGTTGCAGAATGCCTGTTCAAGGCCCTTCTCTCGAGTTGGATTCATTATTCAGTCAATAACCTTTCCTTTCTGACAAGTAGCTGTGAAAACCCCATAAGTTAAGCGCTTGCAAGTCAAGAATGCTGGGCATCATATAGAATCATATAGAACATTACGACCCATCTGGTTAATTATATGCTTAGAGAGGCTCTCTACCCTACTCTCCACAAAACCTTTGCTGGCTCAATGTATGAGGTGAATTTGCTTTAGGGCTGTGTATACAGGGGTCGACTTTATAAAGAGTGAAGAAGAGGACTGCAGGAGTTGTGTTCGCAACAGAGTTCATTGCCTCCGCCCCAAAATTCCTCCATGATGCTGGGAAAAATCATGCAGATATAAAAGTTCTCTTTACACTGTGTTGCTTATTTTCTGAAGGCTTCACATCAGGCACTACAGGTTGATTTACTTAAATTTGGAGTACTTATAGCTGTAGCTTGGGCCAGTTTAATAGGAACTGTGGTCCTGAAGGTGAAAAGTGCGATACAATGTGAAGTAATCTGGTAGATCAGGCATAGACTTCTCAAATTTGGTTGCTCCAGAGGATCTGACACTTTTGATCATTCTTGTCTTAATCTTCATGCTTCTGTTCTCAATGTGTCAGATACATGAAAGAAAATGTGCTCAGTCAAAGGTAAACAATGGAGGTAGGCAAAAATTTTCATTTGGGTATATAAATGTCCTTAACTTAAAAGTATGTTTACTTGAAATATGCTTACATATGTTTTATTATAATTAAATTGGTCTTTACAGATGACAACAGAATAAAGTATTTTTAGTGATGGCTTAAAGAAAACAGGAATCTTGCATGTGGGTTGTTGTTGGAATTTTGTGGGTTTGCTTGTGTTTTGGGTTTTTTTGTTTGTTGGGGTTTTTTTGTTGGTTTGGTTTGGTTTTGGTTTGCTTGGCTGGTTGGTTTTGAGGGGTGTTTTTGTTCCACAGGAATGTCAGAAACAAAGGAGATAATGTAATGCTATTACATAGGAGAGAGATCCCTGGGAAACACTGAAGAACACTGTGGGAGGCAGAGGTTTAAGTGTAGGTGTTAGGCGCCAAAGCCAGAGATGCATCATCTTCAAAACAGCAGTGGAAAGGCACAGAATGGAAACACATCTGATGTAAATTACTGATGCTTTTGGGAGATTGCATGGCCGTCATGAACACTAGCTTCTTCTTATTGATGGTTGTCTGGTTTTGTTCGTTAGTGTTTTGCTCCCCGCTCTACTGGCTTGCAGAGTGCTCGCAGAGGAAAGAAACTGCACAACTAACACAACGTGTCAGTTCAGTGAAAAGACACTTCATGCTTTGTTTAAAAGCCTTGAACAGCTATTTTGTACCAACAGCAGTGGGTGAAATAGAGCAAAGAAAGTGTGGACAAAGCTTAGGTTCTTCCTCTGGTAAAACAAATGGAAATAGGTACTCACCTCTCCACCTAATTCTTGGAAAGCTCAATGTTACACCTCCTGGACGCTCTGTTCATTTGTTCTTGCAAGGATGAGCTGCATGCCAGCATTTCCAGGGTGGAATGATTTTTGTTGTTTGACCAGTAGCAACTGCCTGCAAAGAAAGAATAGGCTAGTGTATTTATAATCATATATTTGATTTAGCTACATCTTGCTCATATAAAGTATTTATTAATTACATTTCAAATACTACTTCTGACTTGCTAACTTGTTTTTAATTAAATCCTTGTTAAGTTGATTGACTTAATTGAAATAAGTGCAACACCCTGATGAGAACTGGGTTATTTTGAATCTAGTTAACCTTCAAATGAAGGGTTTTTTTCTGCAGTGTAATTACAATTGAGATTAGCCTATTATGCACATAATGAGTGACCTTTCATATTGTCCAAGGTAAATAAATACACAGAGGTATTTGCTGTGTGAGCAGAAAGTACACAAGTTTTAATATAAGATACAAACTTACTGTTTGTCCTTTGGGGCTCTTGTTCAGATGGAAATGCTATTTTTTTTTGTAAAGTTCTGAAAGACACAAATCAGGAGCAAGGCCCTCATGTCAGGTGCTATGCAGAACCTCAGAAAGAATAAATGGATTCAGCTGCTAAATCAGGCTTAATTTCTGACTGTATCTCGTGTTTCCTAGGCTGCCTCTGGATGTCCTTGTGCTATGTCTTGAATAAAAATGAAGCTTCAAAATTGTAGTTTCTTTCTCCTTATATCAGGCTTGTCA